>NW_026848340.1:0-404359 GCF_030435595.1 Desarmillaria tabescens | reverse complement strand
CTGGCTGGAGAAGCCTCCCAGTCAGCGCCGACAGGAAAAGCAGGTGGACCAGCACCCCGGTCCTGGCGAGGTGGCGGTGGCCAGGAGGACCAGAGGGGGCGTGTGGAGGACCTCCACCGAATACCACCTCGACCTCCAGCCAACCACCATCACCACGTAGCGATCAAAATCTCTGATCTTACCGTGACCTGCCCAATCCCCCTCTACCACCTGACCCCTGATGGTGGGTCATCCCCGATGGACAACCTAACCCCTGGGGAAAGTAAAGCCACATGATAGAGGTCCCTGACAAATTCTATGGGAAGGCCAGACCTAGATCGCTTCTTTAGTCACTGCGAATACTACTTCAAGTCTTACCCAATACTTCGTGCTTAACAAAGCAGTATGGGTATGGCCAAAGGTCGAGTAGTCTTCGCAAGGGGGCCACTGATCTGGTGGGGAAGCGATGACCTGGTGGGTCCATCAAGCAACGACACTACAAGGACCCACACAGTGGAAGACAATCACCTTCCTCTTGGGAGACGTTCAGGAAAACGTCCGAACACAGTTTCCGAGAAGTAGCCAAGGTACCAAATCAAACGAATGCAATGGAAGAAACTGCAAGCAAACACAGTTTAAAAATGGCCGGTCGAATTCTTTGAAAGGTTTGAACAGCTGGCCATGGAAGCGGAACACTTCAACAACGATGCAGAAATGGAGGAGGTCATCACCCTCGCAATCTGACCCAGGGTCAAAGAGATCATTATGGGCGGAGACAATATGTGGCCTACCACCTACTGGGAGTGGAGGTGCAGGGTCCTACAAATGGACGAGAACTACCGAGTTCATCTTGCTCAAGGCGGGAAGTATCCCAGCAGGACTGCTGGTTCCAAGCCCGGAACAGCGGGGGGCTCTTCGAGTGGCTTGAAGGGCAGAAGGGACACTACTGGATTCACCTACGGCGGTGAAGGCGAACCATGGACATCAATCGTCTCAAAAGAGAAAAGTGATGTTTCCGGTGCGGACACACCAGACACCAGGGGCGGGACAATAAATGCCCGCCCGACAAGTCGAAGTGGCTAAAGTTCCCAAAGAAAAAGCCATCGACTTTTGCAACCCATCTCCGAGCCGTTCTAGCAGAAATAGAGGAAGAAGACCTTGCTAGCTCAACAGAGATTGAGGAAATAAAAGAGACGCCAGCGTAGGACTTTGCGATTCTACTTCGTCGGCTGGGGTTTATCATGGTGCACCTTATGACACGAATGTTCATACTTATGTTGTATCTGTAGATACTTGTAACAATACATCACATTCATCTCGCACTATGAAGGAATCGCAAAACAAGAATGGTGTATCAGGGGATTACCACCGCCCATCGGGCAATGAACCCCGAGGGTCGGGCACAAAAGAGTCGGACCTGACTAGCAGCTCAAGGCCGTACCAGTGCGGGACGGATCTCGATCAGACGATCAAGGATCCAGAAGCAACTCTCGATCGTTCGATCAAGAACCCAGAACAAGTTCTCAATCAATGGATCAAGAGTCCAGGCATGACCAGGAACGAAGCCCAGGATCGACGGGGCTCCTTGTGCCTGTCCCCTCCGACCGACGCTTGCATAAAAGCAGGAGGGGGACCCTCGAGTTTGCCCTTTGACAGCGTACATGGGATTTCCGCTGCTTTAACTAGCAATGAGCCCCATCAGCCAAGTCCTAGTGCTGACAGTACCTGCTGTGTCCAAGCCACTGCAAATACCCCTTTGGGGCACATGTACGATGCAGAGGAGTCTACTGGTTTGACAGGCGACCAAGGGTGGAACCTTGGGGGTGCGACGTCGTTGTTCCCTGCAGGTGATGTCTGCCATACGGGAGGTCAAAATGAGGACTATGTAGTCCAACTCCTGGGAAAGTTGCATATAGCGACAGTGGATCCAGATGATGGTGAACTGGCATCTCCTCCATGCATCAAGGTTCCCCGACGACAGACCACTTCAGTGATGGTGAGGTCGGGGAGTCCAGGCGAGCCTAGGGATGAAGCCGAGGGCTGGTGGAGCCCAGCAGACCCGATGGTGGACTGTTGTAAAGCCTCTGGAGATAACCCAGCACCACATGTGGAACCAAGTAGAAAGGATAACTGAGGAGCGGCCACCTCTACCCTAGAGGACACTGGCCGAAAAAGCTCAATCGCCCACAAGGATCAAGCGGGCCACACAGGGGAGAGAGACTCCCCATTTCAGGTACGTCTCCCCTTTAAGGATGGCACTAATGGCGGTGATGATCCTAGTTATTTAAAGAGTTTACAGAACTCTCCAAAATCCAGTGAAGTCCCAACTAACCCGAGTGGATGTCCACACCGAGGTGAAAGGGAACTGACTGGTCGCATGGTCATAGGAGCAGGGCCTTTGCAGCCTATGGACTGCGACGACGAGAGGAAGACCCCGATATTGCCAACATCGGTGGAGTACTCTCCAGACTTCGAATGGCTGAAGCCCTTTGGAGCCGCCTGGTATCGGCATGCTATGCAATTCGCCAAGACCCCAGGAGAGAAGGTATCACTTCTCAAGCAGTGGGTCCACCCTCGGCGATTATCCGAGGTGGACGAGCCACTAGCCGCCGACTTGGAACACCAAGTCGGAGAGTCTTATTCAGACGAATACCGAAAGCTGGAACATATGGACCAGCTTACCGAACCCCCCAGTATGTCCATGGAACCAAAGGGCAAAATATCACGATCACCCTACAATTGGAGACCTTTGATACTATGGCCCATCACTCCGCGAAGGCCCTGATCGACAGTGGCTGTACCAGAAGTGCCATCGACTGGCAGTGGACCCATGATTGTGGTATTACCATGCATAAAGCAGCTCACCCCACTCCAGTCTACAACACAGATGGTACTCGCAACAAAGGTGGTGACATAACCGAATTCGCTGAGGTCCAACTCAAAATCGGAGACCACAGCGAATGTATTGAATTAGCAGTCATTGACCTAGGAACCACACCCATCTTCCTAGGGCACGACTGGCTACAAAGGCACAACCCACTTATCGACTGGAATACAGGTTCGGTAACCTTGGCACGTTGTGACTGCTGCAAAATACCGTTCTGACTTCCAGACGAAGATCCAGAACAACAGTGGGGGACCGAAGTTGAGGAAGGGGATACCATCCTCATCATAGACTTCGAGGAAGCCTTTCACATACGAGCGGTGGGGCATAAAGCCAATGACTTAGCAGCCAAGGCCAATGAGGGAAAGAAAATAAAATCGTTCGAGAAAATTGTCCCCGAACATTACCGAGACTTCATCGATGTTTCTGCTAAGAAAAACTTCGACGAACTCCCCCCTCGCAAGCCTTGGGACCATGCCATTGAGCTTATTCCCAATGCCAATGCCAGTCTGGATTGCAAGATATATCCCTTGAACCCAAAGGAGCAGGAGGAATTGGACAAGTTCCTTGATGAAAACCTGGCTACTGGCCGAATTCAACCCTCCAAATCCCCGATGGTGTCTCCCTTCTTCTTTGTTAAGAAAAAGGATGGGAAACTGTGGCCAGTACAAGACTACTGCAAACTGAATGAAATAACCATCAAAAACCGCTATCCTCTACCGCTTATCTCCGACCTTATGGATAAGCTGAAGGATGCGAGGTATTTCACTAAGCTAGACGTTCGTTGGGGATACAATAACATTCGAATCAAAAAGGGAGATGAATTCAAGGCCGCATTTCGCACTAACCGAGGGCTCTATGAGCCCATGGTTATGTTCTTTGGATTAACCAATTCACCGGCCACGTTCCAGTGGATGATGAATGATATCTTTAAAGATCTCATTGCTCAAGGAAAGGTCACCATTTATTTGGATGACATCCTCATCTTCACTAAGGACAAGGCGGAACACCAAAGAATTGTGTGGGAAGTCCTGAGGATTCTGCGAAAGAACAAGTTGTTCTTGAAAGCAGAAAAGTGCAAGTTCGAGGTACTCGAGACAGAGTACCTTGGAGTCATTATCAGTGAAGGGTCCATTAAAATGGATCCAGTGAAAATCGCTGGTATTATGGACTGGCCCACACCCTCCAAGAAACAAGAACTACAATCTTTCTTAGGATTTACCAATTTCTACTGACAATTTATCTGGCACTACAGCGCAATCGTCAAACCAATGATGAAACTCACAGGGAAGAACCCTTGGACATGGGGAAAAGAGCAACAAGAAGCGTTTGAGGAGCTCAAACGTCAATTCGCAACAGGAGTCGTTTTGGCGATGCCAAACGACTACGACAAGTTTCGCTTGGAAGCGGACTCCAGCGAAGGGGCAATCGGGGCCATCCTGTCACAAGAACAGGAAGGAAAATGGCACCCGATTGCATTCCTATCGAAATCCCTTTCCATGACAGAACAGAATTATGAGATTTACGACAAGGAATTACTAGCGATAATGATCGCCTTAGAAGAGTGGCGACATTATCTTATGGGTGCCCATCAAGATTTCGAAATCTGGACGGATCACTCAAATCTACAATACTTCCGCAAACCACAGAAACTCAACCACAGACAAGCATGGTGGGTTACTGAATTAGCGGAATACCACTTCATGCTCAACCACAAGCCAGGAGCGTCCAATAGGAAGGCCGACCATGACCAAGGCAAGAAGGACAATGACGATATTGTCCTCTTGAAGCCAGAATTCTTCCGTGCCTTGATAATGCCAACGGAGGAAGAGATTCATGGCAAAATTCGAAGAGCGACAAGCAATCACCAACGGTGGGACCGAGGGATCGCTTCAAGCCTCAACCACGAAAAGGGGGTCATCAAAAGAGACCACCTTCTATTTTACGATGGACGTATCTACGTCCCCCGTGACCACACCCTACAGGGAGAACTTATCTCCCATCACCATGATCACGTCTCTGCAGGACACCTGGGCATCGAAAAAAACCAAAGAGTTAGTCTTAAGAGACTACTGGTGGCCCAAAATGCGAAGAGACATGGAAACCTACGTGCGAGGATGCGAGGCGTGTCAGAGGACAAAAACTGATATGCAACGGAAAGCAGCTCCGCTACATCTCAATGCTGTACCATCTCAACCTTGGGAACACATCTCAGTCGACATGATTACTGGATTTCCAGAATCCAAGGGCTACGATGCAGTGCTAGTCATCGTAGACCGATTCTCGAAATACATTGTGCTGATCCCATGCATGAAAGAACTCTCGTCAAGTGGGTGGGCCAAAATCCTATGCGACGAAATTATTTGTCAATTTGGAGTTACCCCCTCCAAAGTCATTTCGGACTGAGGCCCACAATTTGTCTCAAAATTCATCACCGAGCTATATGCAATGATGAATATTCAAGGAAACCCGTCCACGGTGTTGCGACTGCAGCCTATTTACGCATGTAATTTTGCAATCTAACATGTTTTACATGCATACTGAGATATAGTGAGTGAGCGGACTAAAACTACACGTCGACACTAATGCTATGCAGTGCAATGATATGGAATATAACTTATAGCATAAGAAGCAATGGGATTCTAAACAGGACTTAGTCACTGCACTGTACCTGATGGGCATGCATGATGAGAAGGCCAAACCCTATACCCAATGCCTTAGGCTTTAACTTACAAGCATGCTCGTGGGAGCTAGATAAAACCTTGAAGATTGCAGTGACACTGAGAATACTTAGCACGCTCGCTAACTGTGATGCGTCGTACCTGAAAATCCGGGGAAATCCTTAAGTGAGATGACAGATATCACCGGCACGAACTTGGGCAATGGGCTTCGGCCAAAGTCCACAAGCCCGTGTTCCATTGTTCTGAGTCCCATTGTTAGAAGACTCACTTGTTGCCATGTCTATGAGAAGCCTCTGTGAATCCAAGAAAGAAGTCTTGAATGACATACACCAGGACTGATAGTTCTGTGCACCTAGACCTGTCAGTCGCTAGAGAACAAGCCCACGGGTGTCGGGAGAGCACCTCTTGGCATGCATTTAGTGAGCTCACTATAGAAATGAGACTAAAACTGGGAAGTCTGACTCAGATGCTCAGTAAGGCAGCGGTGGCAATGTGCTACGCATGTAGGAGTCTGGGTACTGCACGACGTTTGTAATTCTAATTCCCCTGTAGTATAAGTAGGCTGGTTACAGTAGGTAGAGGCCAAGTTTCGAGCCCCCGAGTTCCCATGCACATGTTGAAGGCGGTACTGTAACAAAGGATCAGTTTGTGACTTCGAGCTTTGCATAGAGTTAGCGAGCTCACTCAGAGAAATACGAGATACCCTTGAGAAAAGACTTTTTGTGCACTTAGTTCTGAGAGAATAAGAATCAGTGAAGCTGTTCTGTTCCATTGAGTGTTGATAAGTCTGTTTGGAGTATGTTCTGAAGAGGAAAAGCGAGATCTGTTCTGTTCTGTTCAGTCTGTTCTGCATCAGTTCTGTTTCGAGTTTCCGTTTTCTGAATCTGTTTCTGAGCACTTCTGAAGTGTTCTTGAGTCAAGATCATCTGTTGAAGTTAGTTGGAGAACCCCTACATACAGTTGTGTAGTGAGCGGGCTAAGTCAGTGCTTGCCTGTGGTGTTCTTTTAGCAAGCTCACTAAAGTTTCAGCATGTATTGCCTCTGTTTCTGTCGGGATTGGTGTCCCTTGTGTATTTTAACTCAAATCTGCCTTGAAGGTTGCATCGCACCAGTGAACGACCTTCCTGTAAAAGTTCCTAGACTTAGGGATTCATTAGAGAAAGCTTAGCTCTGCTAAGAGTGCTGAGAATAAGAGAAACTCTTCGAGATATTGAAGTATAGTTGGATTGCATTAGAAATAATCACTCCCCCTAGAACTTACGAGGGTGATTGTAGTTTGTGTAGTTGTGTGAGTGTGTGTGGGTTTTTGAGGTTCACCTTTTAGCCCGCTCACTATTCCACAGGTGCCCACAGCCAGCCTCTTCACCGATAAATCGAAATGGAAGGTCAAGCCCAAGAAAAGCAGTCCTTGGGCACAATGACTCCAAGCTGTACTAGCCGAAATCGAAGAAGAAGGACTGGTGGACTCCACCAAGATTGAGGAAGTAAAAGAGACACCGGCAGAGAACTAAGTAATTCTCCTCTGTCAGCTAGGACTAATGTTTCTCTTAGTATGTGTCCTGTTACAAATTATTATGCTTATGGTGTACCTGTAGGTACTTGTACAAATATACTGATGATTATGTGCACTACCAAGATCGAATCACAAAATGACCATGATGTAGGAGGGGATTACCATCGCTCTCAGAGCATTGAACCCCTGACTGAGGATGAGCAGATGGGCTCTCCTCAGATCTATATACCCCCAGGTGGAGACAAGTGGAGGGTTATGAACCTAATAACAGGTTTGGGAAAGCTGCCTCATAAAGCAGCAGGATCTTCAACCAAGGTAAGGGAGATCCCCAAGGATGGACAAGACAGGAGCCAGGGAGAGACAGAGGAACTGATCCCCTTATGACTCCCACCTGCAGTGCTCATTCTGCCTAGAGTGGAAATCGCCGATGATGTGGGACACAATGACTTCTCGATCAAGAGCTGTGACCAAAGTCACTCAAATTGCCCACAAGGATCAAGAGAGCCAAACAGGGGACAGAGAGTCTCCCATAAAGGCAAAACTACCTAGCCCACAGACAGGACACAAGACTTTGTCTCAATTTTTGGAAACCCCCTCTGTTTCACACAGAGTTACCCTCAAAGAAATCCCTGATGAAGAAGATTCCACCAGCTATCTACAAAGTTTATGGAACTCTAAAAAATCCTGACTGTGCAGGCCATCCCCAAGTGGAAAAGACCTTAGTAGCCAAGGCAAACAGGCAGGAAGCTCATTACCTGTAGAAGAACAATGGGCCACAAAACCTACAGCGAACGGCAACAGGGAGAAGACCCAGATGCCGAACGAGGGAAACTTCAAGTACTCATCAGTGGAGTATCCCTTGGACCAACAATACCTGGAACCATACACAGCTCAATGGGTTCATCGGGCTATGCACCTACAACCCCAGGCTGCAAAGGCTCACCTATGACAATGGACACATCCCTGACATTCAGAGAAAGTAACTGACAAGCTTGTGGAAGCTCTGTCAGAATGCCTTTATGAAACTTGGAAGGAAATGCATCCAAAGTTACAATGGATGCACAATTTGGCTCGACCACCACAATATATTCAAGGAAGAAAGGGTCGTAATGTTACCATTTCCATTCAATTGGAAGTATATGATACCCTAGCCAAACACTCTCTCTAAGCTTTGGTCAATAGTGGATGCACCAGAAGTGCAATCAACTGGCAGTGGGTAAAAGACCACCAAATTACCACCTGAGCAGCCACACACCCCACTCCCATCTACAATGCAGATGGAACCTAAAACAAAGGAGGCAATATCATCGACTATGTCAAAGTACACCTCACCATAGGGGACCATACTGAACAAATCGAACTTGCAGTGGTTGACCTGGGAACTACCCCCTTATTCCTTGGGTATGACTGGCTGCAGCGCCACAACCCCCTGATCAACTGGAACACTGGAGCGGTCACCTTAGCCTGTTGTGATTGCCGGAAGGTCCCATTTCAGCTACCAGACAAGGATCCTGATCAAAGATGGGGGACTGAAGTTGAAGAAGGGGATAAAATCCTCATGATAGACTTCAAACAGGTGTTCCACATCTGAGCAATGGGAACAAAGTCCACAGGATTGGCAGCGAAAGCACATGCCAACAAAAAGGAGAAAACCTTTGAAGAAATCATACCGGGACCCTACAGAGACTTCCAAGATGTGTTCGCCAAAGAAAACTTCAATGAACTCCCCCAACGGAAGCCCTGGGACCACACCATTGAGCTAATACCCAATGCCAATGCCAGTCTGGACTGTAAGGTGTACCCATTAAATCCCCAGGAATAGGACGAACTTGACAAATTCCTTGACAAAAACCTTTCCACTGGGAGGATCTGACCTTCCAATTCCCCTATGGCTTCTCCATTCTTCTTCATAAAACAGAAGGATGGAAAGCTGCACCCAGTCCAGGATTATCGAAAACTCAATGAAATGACCATCAAAAATTGATATCCTCTCCTGCTCATCTTGGAATTAATGGACAAGCTGAAGAACAAAAAGTACTTCACCAAACTAGATGTGAGGTGGGGATACAACAATGTTCACATCAAACAAGGTGATGAATGGAAGGCAGTGTTCCGCTGATACGCCATCTACGCGTTCACACCTAGATTTTGCGATTTTATAACAATACTGTTGCAGGTCTATCCTATACTAGTCGTATATCAAGGGCTATAGTTGAGACTTCGGACTGATAGTCAAGTTAGCATGCTACTAGTCGAGTCAGGACTTAGGAATGATACCACTAGTGGGTCAGCCCTACCAGCCGACTGGACTATCACCTCCAAAGCTAGTATGACTTAGTAAAATATGGTCACTAGTAAAGAATACAGCTGCTAGCGCCCAAACAAGAAGTAAGAACCCACACAGATCTCGACTATTCAGTCGCTAGTGGACCGATCTGGGCATGAATGCCTAAGTCAGGATGACTAGTCACGCGAGCACTTCTGAAAGGACTTAGAAATGAACCAGTAAAGGCATAAACCTTAGCCCAGATCCGGCTAGTGTGATACAGATCTCATACGATCGGCACTAGTATAGCCGGGCAGCGCCCTGATCACGATCGAGCAGTTGCTACAGGCACGGTTACCTGACTATTCGTATAGCTGTGTCACTAGTGGAGCACCACTGGGCAAAGGGTGCGGAAACGACCCAATAGCGGAGTCCCTCGACCTGCTATCCGACAGAAAGAACAGGCTAGGCCGACTATTGCGTGATTATTCACCATAATTCGTGACTAGCCAAGATATCCTTACCAATATTACCCCTAAAGAATCTATTTATATTTATTCTGTACCTGTCTCTGTAGTATATAAGTAGTAGAAGGGGCAGCCTCGCAGGCAGGCAAGCCATCCCCGCAATTGTGACCTACTAGTCCATATTCTAGTGCCCCAATTAAAGGCTTTTGTGCTTAACCTCAACAAAGTGTCTACTAGTCGCTTAGTCACCTATAGTATTGAACGAATTGAAGTGTCTTAAAGTTACTATTCCGTCTTGGAGTGACTCAAAGCGTTTCGAAGTTAGTTAAAGTATTTTCTCGGAGTTAAAGTATTTGTTCTTAGGCCAAGAGTGCCACTAGTCGAGCCTAGGGTGCTGCTAGTCAAGTGTAGACCGCTTGTGAGACCCAGTATTTGGCCCAGAGTGCCACTAGTTTCGAAGTATCAGAGTTAGACCGAGCGCAGTTGCTCAACCCGAGTCACTATTCATCCAATCATGTCTTAAAACCCCGCTAGCACGAGTATTACATCTTGTGTAGCTCACTAGTACCAAATATATGTCTTTAAACAACCTTTCCCTGATTTGTTGAAGTCTGCAGAGTGCTTCTATCGTACTCGAAACACCCGAACTCAATAATATTGGTGATTAGTGTAGAGTAGTAGAAGGTTTTGGTGTTGTGGTGTTCATATCCATTCACTAGCCTTTTGTCACTCGCCGTTACCGAGCACATCACCGCACTAATTGAGGGTTATACAAACCTTTGGTCATGTTCTTTGGGCTCACCAACTCCTCCACGACATTCCAGTGGATGATGAATGATCTCTTCAAGGACCAAGTCACCAGAGGAGATGTCACCATCTACTTAGATGATGTACTCATTGCCACCAAATCCAAGGAACAACACTGGAAGGTGGTACGAGAGGTCCTCCAGATCCTTCAAAAGAACAAGCTCTTCCTGAAGGCTGAGAAGTGCGAGTTCAAAGTAGAAGAAACTGAATACCTCAGATTAATCATCAGCAAAGGGTCAATCCGAATGGACCCCATCAAAATCTTCAGAATTCTTGACTGGCCCACACCTACCAAAAAACAGGAACTACAATCGTTCCTAGCATTCGTGAACTTCTACCATTGATTCATCTGGCATTACAGTCACCATGTCAAACCATTAACTCGTCTCACTGGCAAAGAGGCATGGAGCTGGGGAAAGGCCCAACAAGATGCCTTTGAAGCTATCAAGCAACAATTCTATGAAGGCATAGTTCTCACTATCCCAAATGATCATGGGAGTTCCATGTGGAGGCTGACTCTAGTGAAGGAGCCATTGGCACAGTGTTATCACAAGAACAGGAGGATGGGAAATGGAGACCTGTCGCATTCCTCTCCAAGTCACTATCCGCCACCGAGCACAACTATGAAATCTATGACAAGGAACTATTGGCCATAATGCTCTCATTGGAAGAATGGTGACATTACCTCATGGGGGTGGAACAAAAATTTGAAATATGGACCAATCACTCCAATCTCCAATATTTCAGAAAACCCCAGAAGTTAAACTGATGACAAGCTCGATGGGTCACCAAGCTCACAGAATACGACTTCACTCTCCACCACAAGCCAGGAGTGGCTAACAAAAAAGCTGACTTATTGAGTCACAGAGTGGATCATGATCAGGAAAAAAAGGATAATGATGACACAATCATCCTAAAGCCCAAATTCTTCTGGGCCCTAATAATGCCCTCAGAGGAAGAAGTCCACAGGAAGATCACTAGAAGTATGAGCAACACTCAGTTGTGGGATAAAGGGATCTCTGATTCCCTTAACTATGAAAGAGGAGTTCAGCAAAAAGGAAACCTGCTGTACTACGATGGAAGGATCTACATCCCTAAAGATCATTCACTACAGGGAGAACTTATCTCGCACACTCATGACCATATCACTGCTGGACACCCTGGAGTAGCCAAGACCCAAGAACTGGTACTTTGAGATTACTGGTGGCCCAGAATGCATTGGGATGTAATGAACTACATGAAAGGATGCAAAACGTGTCAAAGAACAAAGCTAGACAACCACAGACATGCTGCACCCCTTCACCTGAATGCAATGCCTTCCTGACCATGGGAACACATATCTGTCAACCTAATCACCAGACTACCCGACTCGAAAGGCTATAATGCCATTCTAGTAGTAGTCGACCAGTTCTCCAAGTACAACATTGAAGAGGCTGGCTGTGGGCACCTGTGGAATAGTGAGCAGGCTAAAAGGTGAACCTCAAAAACCCACACACACACTCACACAACTAAACAAACTACAATCACCCTCATAAGTTCTAGGGGGAGCGATTATTCCTAATGCGATCCAACTATACTTCAATATCTCGAAGAGTTTCTCTTATTCTCAGTACTCTTAGCAAAGCTAAGCTTTCTCTAATGAATCCCTAAGTCTAGGAACTTTTACAGGAAGGTCGTTCACTGGTGCGACGCAACCTTCAAGGCAGATTTGAGTTAAAATACACAAGGGACACTGATCCCGACAGAAACAGAGGCAATACATGCTGAAACTTTAGTGAGCTTGCTAAAAGAACACCACAGGCAAGCACTGACTTAGCCCACTCACTACACAACTGTATGTAGGGGTTCTCCAACTAACTCCAGCAGGTTATCTCAACTCAAGAACACTTCAGAAGCACTTGGAGACAGATTCAGAAACGGAACTTCGAACAGAACTGACACGGAACAGACTGAAACAGAACAGAACAGAACAGAACAGAACAGAACAGAACAGATCTCAGATTCCCACTTCAACACATTCTCTGAACAGACTTATCACACTTAACAGAACAGAAACAGCATCACTGATTCATATTCACTCTGACTAAGTGCACAAAAAGTCTTTTCTCAAGGGTATCTTGTATTTCTCTGAGTGAGCTCACTAATTCTATGCAAAGCTCAAAGCCACAAACTGATCCTTTGTTACAGTACCGCCTTCAATGCATGCACGGGAACTCGGGGGCTCGAAACTTACTTCTACCTACTGTAACCAGCCTACTTATACTACAGGGGAACCAGAATTACAAATGTCGTGCACTACCCAGACTCCTACCTGCATAGCACGTTGCCACCACCACCTTACTGAGCATCCGGGTCGGACTTCCCAGTTTTAGTCTCATTTCTATAGTGAGCTCACTAAATGCATGCCAAGAGGTGCTCTCCCAACACCTGCGGGCTTGTTCTCTAGCGACTGACAGGTCTAGGTGCACAGAACTATCAGTCCTGGTGTATGTCATTCAAGACTTCTTTCTTGGATTCACAGAGGCTTCTCATAGACATGGCAACAAGTGAGTCTTCTAACAATGGGACTCAGAACAATGGGACATGGGCTCATGGACTTCAGCTGAAGCCCATTGCCCAAGTTTGTGCTGGTGATATCTGTCATCTCACTTAAGGATTTCCCTGGATTTTCAGGTATGACACGTCACAGTTAGCGAGCGCGCTAAGTATTCTCAGTGTCACTGCAATCTTCAAGGTTTTATCTAGCTCCCATGAGCATGCTTGTAAGTTAGAGCCTAAGGCATTGAGCATAGGGTTTGGCCTTCTCATCATGCATGCCTGTCAGGTACAGTGCAGTGACTAAGTCCTGTTTAGAATCCCATTGCTTCTTATGCCATAAGTTATATTCCATATCATTGCACCGCATAGCATTAGTGTCGATGCGTAGTTTTAGTCCGCTCACTCACTATATCTTGGTATGCATGTAAAACATGTTAGATTGCAAAATTACATGCATAAATAGGCTGCAGTCGCAACAACGTATTCATCCCATGCACCAAGGAGATTGCATCCATAGGATGGGCAAAAATCCTACGAGATGAAATCATTTGCTGATTCGGAGTTACTCCATCCAAAATCATCTCTGACTGTGGCCCACAATTTGTATCCAAATTCACAAAGGAATTGTATGCCCTGCTGGATATTCAGGGAAACCCCTCTATGGCCTATCACCCACAGACGGATGGTCAAACTGAATGAGTTAACCAGAAACTTGAAAAGTACCTGCAAAACTTCGTTAATTTCAGACAAAATGATTGGAGCGAATGGTTGCTCTTAGCTGCATATGCTCTGAACAACTGAGAACATAGTTCAATGGGATTCTCCCCTTATAAAGTCATCTTCAGGCAGGATGGCCAAATTTGACCCTTTACACCTTGGGATACGGAGACACCATCAGTAGCAAACTTCGTTGAGGAACTCTGAAAGACCCAACAGTGAGCAGAAACAGCTCTAACCAAAATGGCAGAAACAATGAAACAAACATACAATAATCACCAACAACCCAGTCGGGACTATCAACCAGGTGATAAAGTATGGCTGGACGTGACCAATTTGCACTTGCCATGACCAGCCAAAAAACTGGACAACAAATAAGTGGGACCTTTCGAAGTTACTGCAAAGAAAGGATCCTCGACCTACAAACTACAACTACCAGTGGGGTGGAAAATTCATAATCAATTCAATGAAACCTATCTCACTCTCTACACACCACCCGAATTCCCAAATCAACAAGGACCCAAGCCTCCACCTCCAGAACTAATTGAAGGAGAAGAAAAATATGAAATAGAGGAGATACTACAAGACAAGGAAACAGCCGTTCGGCAAGGGAAGCGATGAGTCCATGTCACTGAATACCTCATCAAATGGAAAGGCTATCCAGTTGAAGAAGCAACATGGATGTCATGAAGTCAACTCGCAAACACTGAAGAGCTCATACTAGAATACGAGCAACACTTGGAAGCTCAGTTTATGGATGCTGAGAATGAAAATTCATACTCAGACGACTTCCCTTCACATTACAGCCCAATGCAGACACTGACAGAAAAAGAAGAATTCCACGAATGGGTGGCAGCCCAACAAATACCACTCTCAACACTCCTAGGATTCACCACATCTTCAGACCACAAATCTAACACTGACTCAGTCGGGATGACTGAGTCTTAGTGGGGGGGTAATGTCATGAATTCACCTATTTCTTTTCATTTTTGTCATCTGTCTCATGTCATCATTCCTCGATTGTCATCCAAATCTTGTCATCATTCCCATTTGGTTCATTCGTAACCTGCATGCCGATACTCCTGCATCACACCAGACTTCCATCACAATATATTTGTTCTGATCACTGACAGTCGCTTCTCCATCACTTGATCCCTGGTTCATGGTGGACAAGCTCAGACATTCTTATTCAGGCAGAGTCCCGACCACAAGGGCACCATTCTTCCAGAACCCTGCTCGACTCTCTGGCCACTCACCATTGGATAGTCCATTTGTTGGCACATTACCATTTGTCATGTTGCACTAGTTCTCTATCATGGAACCACCGTAGCGTAGTTATTATTAAAGTACCAAACATGTATTTAAGCAGGCCTCAGCTGTGGGTTAAACCCCAGCTTCAGCTAAAGTCATATATTCCCAACTTTTACTTGAACTCCAAATTCCGTGACTAATTAAGTCTTGACTACCTAACAAACGAACTGCATCGCTACCTTCATTTCACTTCACCAAAGTACAAGTGACAAACTAAGGCTCAACCTTGCTTTTCTGAGTTGGTGCTTGACACCTATGAATCTATTTATATTTATCCTGTATCTTTCTCTGTAGTATATAAGTAGTAGAAGGGGTGGCCTAGCAATCAGGCAAGCCATCCCTGTGATTGTGACCTACTAGTCAGTATTCTAGTGCCCCAATTAAAGGCTTTTGTGCTTAACCTCGATAAAGTGTCTACTAGTCACTTAGTCACCTATAGTATTGAACAAATTGAAGTGTCTTAAAGTTGCCATTCCATCTTGGAGTGACTCAGAGCATTTCAAAGTTAGTTAAAGTATTTGTTCTTAGGCCAAGAGTGCCACTAGTCGAGCCTAGGGTGCTGCTAGTCAAGTGTAGACTGCTTGTGAGACCCAGTATTTGGTCCAGAGTGCCACTAGTTTCAAAGTATCAGAGTTAGACCGAGTGCAGTTGTTCAACCCAAGTCACTATTTATCCAATCATGTCTTAAAACCCCACTAGTGTGAGTATTACATCTTGTGTAGCTCACTAGTACCAAATATACATCTTTAAACAACCTTTTCCTGATTTGTTGAAGTCTGCAGAGTGCTTCTATCATACTCAAAACACCCAAACTCAATAATATTGGTGATTTGTGTAGAGTAGTAGAGGGTTTTGGTGTTGTGGTGTTCATATCCATTCACTAGCCTTTTGTCACTTGCCATTACTGAGCACATCAGCACAAGGCTTCTTTCAATATTACTGTTATTATGTGCTTGTATTGCACATCTCCCCTGAACTACTGAGGGTTTGTGTGTGTGAGAGTGTGAGTGTGGGTGCGTTAGTGTTTTATATGCTGGTGCATTTCTAGCTTGGCATGCACAGAGCCTCTTCAACGCACAGCAAAGCTGGAATTGTCAGGACCAGGGGAGTGGGAGAAGACTCTGAGAGTGCTGGATAACAAGGATATCAGGGCTTATACAGATGTGGAGTGAAAGAAGTGAGGACCAGGATGCTATGGCACCAACAAAGATGATGATGGGGCCATCCATACCAGTGAGGATGAAGAAGAAGAGGAGGAAATTAACCTGAAAGTGGATGAATGCAACCTAAAACATGGTACTGGAGAAACTAGGTGTATGCTGTCCTGAATATGGCAGACCACCTCTATCAACATCAAAGACAGCACTGACCACAACAAGGAAATTCTATGGGCAGAATGGTGTAAAGGCCACACATGGTCAAAGAGAGGTGTAGAGGAAGTATTGTTGCTGTGTGAGGAAATGCACCGAGTTCTCAAGTTCCTGGCCTGGTAAGCCAAATGGTGGGAGGATCAGGAGGCTGCAAGAGAGGTTGTAGGGACAATGGTTTGTCTAAGAGTCTACTTGCCTATGCACAATGGCAGGCAATGCTTTAGAACAAACTGATCATGAAATTTGAAGAGATGTGGAGGATGCTGTTAGAAGATGTGGAGCCAGAGCCAGAGAGTGATCAAGAGGATGATGAGAAAGAGAGTTCAGATGATTCAGAGGACAATTTAGAAGGTGAGGCTGAGCTGTCAGTGTAACGAGGCTGTTGGACACCTATATGCATATGTATGATAGCTTAAATTGGATTACATTTTCTGCTGAGTGCAAACAGGAGAGTAGTAATTTGTAAACCTCTAGATGGATTTTGATGTGGATATCTATTTTTAACTGATCCCACCAGCATCCCGCCACAAGCTGACATGCTTTTGCCCACCCAAAAAAATGAAATTCATGAAAAAGATGAAGAACAATGGTGTCTATCAAGATCAACAAAAAAAAAAGATGGTTGAAAAATTTCTAAAAATAGACCCATCCTGCCCATCAGCAGTGAGTGCATATGATGCAGAATGAGCTGCCCCACTACCTGAAAAAACTGGCCCAAAAAAAGCTAGATTGATTGAACCTATTTTGAGATTTCATCCAAAATGGAATTTTAGCATCCACAATGAGTGGGCAAGTGCATGCCACCAGTGATGAGCAGTGAAGGCATGGCTGTGCCCCAGTGAGCATAGGGGAGGGCCATGACTAGCTGTGATGGTCTCCAGGGAGAGTGACAGCATTGACTACCCTATATAGGTCCCCAGTTAATTGACTGGGTTTGATATATACAGGTGTCTTCCACAGGTGTATGAGCATGAACAGTCTAAAGATGACCAAGCAGAATATGACTGATTATTCACGTTAGCTCTTACACCTCCCACCACACAGTTGATATACCTCTGTAATATAAGACCTCATCCCTATACTAAGCCTTTCCCTCACCTGCTTCTATCAAATCAAACACACAATGCTGCATGCAACACTTGATCAGCATAAATTTGTTCAGCATGGTTACAAGTACTGTTTGAGGTGGAATACCAAAGTTTAATGGGTGGGTGCTGATGGTATCCTGAGATGATGAGAGAGGGGAACAGATAGACACTGTAGTCCAGGGCAAGATACTCAGTGAGATATTAAAAGACCATTGTTGCAGCTGACAATGTCCCTGCTCATGCAACTAGCTTTGAGGTGATGGTGTTGCAATGATGGTTATTGATAATCAAAGGCCATTATGGTGCTACCACTTTATCCAGTTTTTCCAGGAGTTGAGCTGAGACACAAGGCACATTGGACCAGTATACATGTATTAGTACTACTATATTCCTGACAGTGTGAACCATCTTCAGAGTGAACAATCATGCCTATGCTATGAATAGATCACTGTCAGAATAAGATTTTGAGGTATGATTGTAGTGTTACTGTTTGTGAGATGATCTTCTACAATGACTCCAGTGGCAATATTAGCTAATGCTCTCAACATGATGCTTGTATACATAAGATCTGTTATCTGTGAAAGTGGACATTTTGTCTTATTCCAAGCCATCTGTTAAAAAAATATCATATGATAGTCTACCAAGGATCAACCAAGGAGAGAATACTCTACATTATAGAGAATGACACTGATTCTCATACTAGATGCTAATTACCTCAATTGAATAATCTGCACAACAACACTTGTGCTGGTTTTAGCTCATTGTGAAAACTGTTTTGATAGTATCTCCATATACAGGAACCCTTCTCTTCTGATAATTCAAGATGACACCATAAAATACTACTGTTGATCAAAGGTCCAATTTAGACCAAGCTTTCATTTCTTATCATATTGCTTTTTTGGAGTATAGGGATTATCTATTTAACATTACAGGCAAAATTTTCTCAGAGTGGGTGCTGTATATAATAAGGAGAACTTGTGTTAGCCAATTTATCAATAAACCCTACCTAGGCTCATTACTACTCTCTTCACATACCTTCCATGGCTGCTCAAACAGATTTTCCACCTGGCTTGACTGAGGCTGCAATACATCAATTGCTTGACTATGAACTAAACTCAGGCATATTTTACTTTCTATTACATGGTGCATATATCCACTTGAATTCTCAATAATCCTGTTTGACCTTAGACCCACAGGCATATACACAGGTGTCCTTGCTGTAACTTTGTGGAGTATTTGTGAATGAGTCATATCTAACTGACTAGTAGTTGAGCTGACTAGTGTATACAGATATTTCTAAGTCTCAACCAATAAGAAGAGGCTTGGTTATTGTTACCATAGTCCTCTATATCACAACTTCCATTAATGTTGCCATCACATGGTCAAGCATATGCTCTGCCTTTATTGACCATGGACAAAATCTGTGGACCAAGTATTTTACATATGCAGAGGCCAATGTCCCAGTAGAAACACTTGGAGCAGGTATTGTCAGCACTATTAGTACTATCCTTGCAGATTCTACCATGGTGTGTTATGTTTTTTACTGGAAATTTTGATTTCAACTTAATTTTTCAAAATATAGATCTGGCGTTGTTGGCAAGTCTGGGGACAGTGCTGGCTAATTGTTCTCATTCCCATTCTTTGTTTATTTTCTGGTGTTGGTACAGTTATCTGTCATCTTTTGTAGTTTTCTTTAATCTGAATTTAGTGCATCAGTTTGCAATATCTTAGTCTTCCACCAAGAATTTCTGTCAGGCTTTATGATGAATCCACTTCTTCAAATACTTTATATCTCCTTCTCACTGGCTACAACATTATTTTGCACACTACTAATCATATATCGCATTTGGAGAGTTGGACAGATAAACAATGGTGGTCTCAGAGTTTATGGTCATATGATTGAAGTCCTTGTTGAATCTGCAGCTCTTTTTTCCATATCCTTGATATTATATGTTGTTCTTGATGCTTCCAATAGTTCAGCCTACTATTATATTGATCGTCTTGCAGCAATTTTAAGAGTGCGTGCATGTTTCTTTTTTATTTTTACATCTAATAAAGATCATATATAGGGTGTTACTCCAACACTCCTTATTGGGCGTATTGTAGCAGGACATGCTCGTCCAGATGACTCTTGGCAAGGAAGCATAGCATCATCACTCAACTTTAGGCCTGGTCACTCTCAGACAAGCTCACAGGAGGATTCCATGATTAGCATCAATCTCAGTGATGATCTTGAAGCACAACAACCAGAGAGGAATGTAATATATGAGCACCCTCTAGGAGGTTATCAGGAGGATGTCAGGCAGAGAGTTATGCATGGTGATAACATGGAGGCTCTGCCAGAGGAAGTAGATGGTGGTTCTGACATGATCAATGATGTCATTATTGTCCAAAGGCATTGATATGCTATTGACTTTAGAGATTTGTTTTTACCCAGTTTCATCCTTTTGTTCTGACAAAGTAGGATCTTATACTTATCTAGATAATATAGTAGTAGATGACAGTCTTTTTTAATTATTTGAATGTCAGCAAGCTGCCATTGCATATATTTAGTCTCTGTTAACACTATTCAAAGAACTTTATAGAACAACAATCTTTGAAGAGTACCTGAGTATTGATGCAAATCAACTTATGATAAATATGATGAAAGAACATGAATCACTTTCTAGAAGCCCACAGCTTCTAGTAGGAATGTACACCATATTATATACAGTTATGGCTATATAAGATATGACTGTATACTGTATGAGAAAAGGGTCTCAATGGTATAGTGTATCCCATGTACTGTATTTTATATGAGAATGATAAAAGAGAAGGATGATCTGGTAGAGGTAAGTTTTATTGTTAAAATAACATATTTCATTAATTTGACACATTACATCCCAAAAGTAATAGGTATTGATTGAAATTCTCCATACCCATATGAAACTAATAAAAATCAATCTAATTGATAGGAGTGCATGGTATGATAGCCAGTCTAGCAGGAAACCCACCAACGAGGGTGGAATATTATTACAATCCTCACGCCAAGCATGTTTGAGTGCTAAAGGGTAAATAGAATAGAATTGAGGGATGAGATGAGAGTGAGGAAAACACAGGGAAGATGCAAGAAATAGTGGTTAAATGTGGTGAGATTTGATCATGGCTTCCAAGAATACTGGGTTTTTGTGAACATAGAGTGCGAAGGCATCTGTAGACCAATGACCATGAGCTTGAATTAGATAAGAGAGGACACCATCTTCTGTGAGAGCAGTAGCTCTCCCAGCACATATAGATTGGCCAGCAAAATTAGGGGTGGGGAAAAGTTTCTGAAGGCATCTGATAAACTATGCTCATGTAGGGGTGGATCCATGAGACATGATCCATAGACTGGGATGAAGAGGAAAGCATTTATCATGGCCAGTGAGATATCTGGTGAAAACTGAGAGAGGGTTGATAGTCACATCATCAGCAGAGGGAATGACGACTTTGTTGCCTTCGAACATGGTGTCTGCTTTGTGGGTGGGTAGCAAGAAAGCATACATATCAGGGTACCACTCGACAGAAGATCAGTGAACAATTTTCCTCCATGATCTCAATTTCTTTGTATCAGGCATGCTGAGCTTGGCAAGGTGAAGGAGACTATTAAAAACCCATGACGAGCATTGCAACAAACAGGTGGTCATTGTAGTCAGTGGAGTTGGCAAATGTGCAGATTGCAAGTTTCACATTGTTGTGAGATAAGAGTAGCTTTCTCTTCACATGCAATCCTTATAAATACCAGAAAACTTTTAAGGTTTTTGATACCATGAGGCCATTACAGATGCCATGCATGCCAGAGAAGAAGGACTCCAGCTGGTTGCAGATCCCAGAAAGATATGAATCAATGAAATTGGGCTTGATATGGTAGCACATGAAAACTGTGTAAAAGCTGAGGGTGTCTTCAGTGGGCTTAACAGGGAAGTGATGCATCTTCCAAAAGGTGAGATAGCAATTCAACACAGAGATGTAGGATGAAAAGGATGATTTATCAATAGCAAAGCCAAGCATGACAGCACATTCATGGTGCAAATGCTCCAGGGTCCAGGGTTTATGCACCAGTTGTCTGGACCCTGGTGATATCTCCATTAACAGTGTGCTACCCCCATTGCATTCCATGGGGGCTGAAAAGGAAGTATGATGAGTTCAGGGTCCAAATGTGTGGCCTCACTATATTGAGAGCGAGACAAAGCATCAGCAACTCAATTCTGCACTCCAGGGATATGCATCACATGAAGGTCAATGTTGTTGGCAATGAGAACATCCACTGTAGACTTCAGAATAGCATTGTAATGAGGGGTAGCATGCCAAGTGTTAAATATATCAACAGTGTTCTTGCTGTTGGTCTTGATAGTCAGTCACTTCAGGAAAGCAGGATGGAACTTGTGAGCTGCCCAGTGCACAGCAGAGCACACACAGAGTGCCTCATAGAAGAAAATGACCACATCCTCTGCTGGCATATCAGCTACCAGGCAGAAAAAACCTAGGCCCAGAGCAGGGACATAAAACCCCATCCCATCCAAAGAAGCATCACAAACTATAGTCATCGTCACATCCAAATGCAGGTCCCAATCCTTAGCCTTCCAGCATAAGACATCTGAAGCATTGTGAATGTGATTGACCATCCACATAAGATCCTCTTTAATAGCCTTATTAATCTTCACCTGCACAAAGCCATTCACCTTCCCAGCTGCCTTCACATACAATGACAAAAGGCCAGGCTTCAACAAAGGAAAGACATTGAAAGACCAGTTGCTTCACCCAGATATTTGGTGGAACTCCTTGAGCAGCTGTCAATTAGACACAATGAAGAGGAGAAGCTTATCGATGAGCTTCTTTTTCACAGTCAGAGACATGGTTGCCATCATCTCGTTGACATCAATGTCGAAGCCAATAATTGCCAGTATCTCTCCATACAACTGTTTTCTGCACAAGTGAGGCACACCAATCTTATCCCACAGCAGTAATAATTTAGTTTGCTTCCCTGGGAATTCCATCTTGTATGGAGGATAGAAAAACATTAAGGAAGCAAAGTCAAAAGAAAAATTATCATCAACATAATCAAAAAGATCCTTGATACCCTCCTTATGAATTGTGATCTACATAATGAGGCCACTGACACTGTAGTAGACACAGAAAGAACCTCAGCCACTGAAATTGTTATTCCTATCCACATTCCAGACTAAAACTTTCTTCACCCCCTATATCCTCTGCTCCTCAGTCAGATATCCCATGGTTACCACCTGTTTTAACTGCCACAATGGCATCATAGGGCATATCCTGTAAGCCTTCAAAACATCAGACTTGAAGGCCACAAGTTGAGCATTAGCATGACAGGGTGAGTGCCACTGGAAATGGAGGAGTGCAGTGAAGAAGTGTTGGAGGATGTCTAGCCTTGCACCAGCTATGTCTGAGTGACACACCATGTTGTTGGGTGCATATGGCCCTGCTGACATGTTAGAAACTATTCATAAATTGTCAATGTGAGGTTTAGGCATGATATGAATGGGAGTACTGTACATTCCAGGCAGTAGCTCTGGTCCAAATGGGGCAGAAAACTGTCCAGCTTCCACCTTGTTGTTCCTGTAGTCTGAAATGAACTGCTGTTCCATTTCAGACTGTCTGACCATGGGGTCATCTGAGAGTGGTCCCAGGTGATGGAATAGTCATTGGTTGGCTTGGTGTTTGCCCATGGCCAAAAACCTTCATGCAGCCCAACAATAACTGAATCTACAAATGGTTGATTCAGGTGGTGAGCTAACACAGCTTCAAAGACATCAATCTTGATTGGTGTCATAATCTTGAACAAGTCTGGGTGACTGTTGATAGTGTCAACTGCAGCCACATTCTCATACTCCTCTCCCCATATCCTCATGCTGAGGGTCCAGCTGTTGAGTGCTTGTCAGCAGTATGACTGCCTCAACAGACCAAGCATACATGCCTGTATCGGCACTTTCCTGCTGGCAATGGACAGTGTTCTGCATTCCAATAGTGACATGGATCTTGACTCCAAGATTGGTCAGTTCCTCTCTGCTTAATCCTGGTATCTGCATTGAACTTGTTGTAGGTGAGTCCAGATGATGATAGATGGGAATATTCAAGATCGCTGAACTTGGGGATGTCACAGAAGCATCCTGCCCTTCCCCTGATAGCCTTGTCCAGGTTAAGGATCTGAGCATGTGACTTGATAACATTACTTCTGAAGAGTGAGATGATGTATCAATGATATGACCCAAGCTCTTGTGCTCAGTGAGGGAAGGTGATGAGCATGGCACTGGTATAGGTGATCCATGTCATGCTCCACTCAGCAGTGGTTTTGATATTCTGCTTGAGATCAGCAGAGGAGCTTCCATCAGTGAGTTTGATCATGAGCCTGTCTGACAGGGAGTGGGTCTCAACCTTGTTGATGGTAGTCAAGTGGGCAGCTGCATAGATGGCATCGAGGTTGATGGCCTTTCACACAAGGAGGTTTCTGACTTCGGAGTTAGGGAAGTCTGGGCAGGCCAGTGAGTTGAGGAAGCTTCTCTTAGCAGCCTTGATGTCAGATGTGTAGAGGTTGATGAGAGCAAGGGTTTGTTGCAATTCCAGGTGAAGCAGGGCTTGCTCGAGTTCAACCTCCACAGCCCATGGGTACACTGATTCATCAACTCTGGCTCAGTGGACCACAGCTCTGTCATCATCCTCCTCCTCTTCATCTGAGAGCAATGCAGCTCTGGGCTGTTGTCTTCCCCTAACAAGTTGTCGATCACCCTTTTCTTCATGCTCTAGTCTCTCATCTCTGACATGCTCACCCTGACCTGCTGATCCAGGCTGGTTGTTGCCCTGTTCTCTGGCATCCACATTATCTCTTTCATGTTCATTGAGCATGTCAACATAAACTTGGAAGGCATGCTCATAGTCATTCTCCCCATGGGGACTTCCTCCTCCTGTCCCATTTGGGACTGCTGGGTGCATAGCCAAATGGGAGGTGAGCTCTGTGCTGAGGAGGAAAGTTGCCTGAGCTTTGGTAACCTCTCCTCTTCTGAAATCCTCAACAATGTGGGATTGATTTACAGAGATGGGGCCTCCTCATTCAACACTGCTGGTTGAGGAGTCATTCTGATGCTTGAGATGGTTGATTGACTGTTTGCTGGAGGCAAGTCAGAAGTGGGAGCATTGTTGGACATTGGTGTTTCAGTAGTAGCAAAGGATCTGGAGTAGACATAGTGTATTCAATATCATGCAAAATTACAACAATTTGATCTGATTCTGGCGAGATGACAGGAGTGTTGAGTATTGGTACAAGAAATGATTGTGAGCCTGAGGAACATACCTGGTGAGACAACAAGAGTGTTGGTCTCACTCATGCCTCAGCCAGGTGTTAGGATTGTGCCAATAGGAATGTGGCAGAAGTTGCATGTAGCAGAAGCCACAGAATGCATCAGGCATAGGCAAAGCTATTAGCAATGTCACCCCTGAGCTGAAGCCCTAGGATGAATATAGATGAAAGTCTGTGGAATGTCAGAGACAAGGTAAGAGATAAGTCCAGCAGATCAGAATTCCATGGACTGGAGAATGAGAGATTAGACTTAAGAGTCAGAGAGTGAGAGAGAGAATTGGGCTGAACCAAGTTGATATTTGAACTGAGTATCTACAGTGTAATTCTAAGGCTTATATACTAGTTAGGAGTCCAATCTAGTTCCTACTTGGAGTAGTCTACATTCTAGGGTGGTTGGAAGTTGTAATCTACTAGTCAGTGGCTGATGGAGTCTGATGACATGTTTGCTACTGATGTCAGGCTATTGATAAATTAAAATGGAGAGATGAAATATAAAATGGAATATGAAATAGAAACTGGGAATTGAAATCCATAGGATTCTGAGATGCAGTTTGTTGGAGTTCAGCTTGGGATTGGGCTTCATCAGCATGCGCATTACAGTATCCCCCTCTTAGTGTTCTTGCCCTCAAGGATGCAGATCCCAATGGCCAAGCATGACCACATGGAATTTTTTCAGGCTGGTCACATGAGTTTTCACCTCTTGACTTTAAACCACCACCATCTCCTCCATCTTTTTGAATATTGAGGCATATAATGAGGCCATGGAGCACCAGGACAAGTACAAGTAGAAAAAGGCTAAGCTGGAAGCCACAGAGAAGGCTAAGGATGAGAGGAAGAAGCAGAGGGCCTCAAGACTTGAAAAGACCAAGGAGGAGGCAAAGGCAAAGGTGGAGGCCACAGAGAAGAAGAGGAGGGATGAGGAGGAAGCTGCTAAGGCTTTAGAGGATGCTAGGAAAGCTGCAGAAGCTGAGAAGGAAATGGAGAAGGAGAAGAAAGGTGATGAGGAGGAAAAAGGTGGTAGCAGGTCTGAGGGGGATGACAAAAGGGAGAAGGACCTGAAAGGAAAGGCGTTGAGGAAGTTGGTGAAGCAGAGGAAGGACAGGAAGGGGAAGAGTAAGGTGACAGATTCAGAGGCCATGGTGATGTGCTCAGTAATGGTGAGTGACAAAAGGCTAGTGAATGGAGATGAACACTACAACACCAAAACCCTCTACTACTCTACACAAATCACCAATATTATTGAGTTTGGGTGTTTTGAGTATGATAGAAGCACTCTGCAGACTTCAACAAATCAGGAAAAGGTTGTTTAAAGATGTATATTTGGTACTAGTGAGCTACACAAGATGTAATACTCACACTAGTGGGGTTTTAAGACATGATTGGATAAATAGTGACTTGGGTTGAGCAACTGCACTCAGTCTAACTCTGATACTTTGAAACTAGTGGCACTCTGGACCAAATACTGGGTCTCACAAGCAGTCTACACTTGACTAGCAGCACCCTAGGCTCGACTAGTGGCACTCTTGGCCTGAGAACAAATACTTTAACTAACTTTGAAATGCTCTGAGTCACTCCAAGATGGAATGGCAACTTTAAGACACTTCAATTTGTTCAATACTATAGGTGACTAAGTGACTAGTAGACACTTTATCGAGGTTAAGCACAAAAGCCTTTAATTGGGGCACTAGAATACTGACTAGTAGGTCACAATCACAGGGATGGCTTGCCTAGCTCACTAGGCTGCCCCCTCTACTACTTATATACTATGAAGAAAGGTACAGGATAAATATAAATAGATTCATAGGAGTAATATTGATAAGAATATCTTGGCTAGTCATGAATAATGGTGAATAGTCATGCCATAGTCAGCCTAGGCTGGTCTTTCTATTGGGTAGCAGGTCTAGGGACTCTGCTATTGGGTTGTTTCTGCACTCTTTGCCCAGCAGTGCTCCACTAGTGACATGGCTATACGAATAGTCAGGTAACCATGCCTGTAGCAACTGATCGATTGTGATCAGGGTGCTGCCTGGCTATACTAGTACCGATCATATTAGATCTGTATTGCACTAGCCAGATCTGAGCTAAGGGCTATGTCTTTACTTGTTCATTTCTAAGTCCCATCTGGAGTGCTAGCATGACTAGTGATCTTGACTTAGGTGTTCCTGCCCAGATTGGTTTACTAGTGACTGGATGGTCAAGGTCTGTGTGGGTTCTTACTTCTTGTTTGGGTGCTAGCAGCTGCACTCATTACTAGTGACTGTATTTTACTGGGTCTCACTAGTTCAGAGGCACTAGTCTGGTCGGCTGGTAGGTCTGACCCACTATTGGTATTGTCCCTAAGTCCTGACTCAACTAGTAGCATGCTAACTCGACTATCAGTTCGAAGCCTCAACTATAGCCCTTATTGTTTAACTAGTATTGGATAGACATGTAATAGTATTGTTATAAAATCACAAAATCTAGGTGTGAATGCATAGACAGCATATCAATGGGGGGATCAAAGAAGAGGAAAGTTAAGTCTAGTGCAGTGGTGCAGAGTGGAGAAGAGGGCACTGTGGGGCCATTGGGAAGGCCCTTGAAAAAGTTGAAGACAGAGCCTGAGATGCAGGTGGATGACAAGGAGTATAAAGACAATGGTATATTTACCTGCAGGTTCCAAATATTTTGCTGACTTGTTGCATAGAGCATTGTGGGCATTGTAAGGCTGACAATGCCAAATGTTTTATTAGGAGCAGTTGTACTTGTGAGCACTGTAAGTTAAAGAAGATGAAGTGTGTCTTCAATCAAGATGGAGAATTGGGTGCCATGGGTTCCAACAAGGTCCTAGACCTCTTACAGAAGATATACGACAAGATGGATGAGTTTGAGGAGAGTTTGAAAAGGGTAGAAGGGAAGGTGGATGTCCTTGGAAGCCACATCAATGATTTGGTCAACAATTTTCATTCAGGCAATGAACTGGAGTACCCATGGGATTTTATCCCTGAAAAGTACAAGGAGGAGATTCAATCATCAAAGGTCAAGTTTGAGAAGCTCAAGAATGTCAACACGAAGGCCCTATAGAAGGTGATGCACATGTGACTTGACAAGGATGTTGCCCAAGTATGACATGCCCATGTTACAGGACCTGATACGTTCAATGGCAATGACCACTTTGAGTTGGCGAATATGGTGTTCTGGCACAGGTACCACAGGAAGGACAGTCTGGAGAAAGCCTTAGAGGCTAGGGAAAGGTTTTTGGATACAAGGCACTGGTATTATGAGTGCAGGGGCTGTTGAGGTGAGTGGGCAATGTGGAAGGTATATTTGAAGCATGTGGAGGAATTTTTGGTAGAGCATTCTAACGGGGAATTTGATGAAAAGGAGAAGAAAAAGCCAGAAATGCTGCCAGGAGCACATTCCACAGGGATTCTGGAGTTGGATGAGTTGAAATTGATTGTGATGAGTGACGAGGAAAAGATGAGGGAAGAGGATAAGGTAAATGGAGAGAAGGAAGATGTGATGATAGGAGAGTTGGTGCCTGTGGACCCCTAGACACTTCTTGGACTTGGATTACTTTTTGGAATGTGCATGGATTTTGATAGCATAGGCTCTGATGGGCATAAATATATAGATATCTTGACTTGTACACTTGAGTGATTGAGAAGAGGGAAAACCAAGAAATAGGTGTCTGATGGGTTTCATTCCTGATTAGGAAGGTAATTTGCAATAGTTTTCCAGGATTTTATTTGAAATTCAAGGGGCAGAAACCATAGGGAGCCAATAAGTTAGGGATGGTTCAAGAAGAGATGGGCAAGGGTTTTAAGAAAACTTTGCAGATGGTGACTTTGGATAGTGGTCCTGGTTTGTCTGGGTAATAACAGTGGAAATCTTCAATATAATTGTCTGCAGAAAATTCTGTAGCAGGAATCCAAGCAAACTCTTCATCAGTGCCTTCATAACCCAACCATTGAACTTGGTATAGGAGTGGACAATGGAACCGATGGTTGAGCTTAGAGTCAAGAATCTGAGCAATCTTGTACTGTTCTTCACCATTGACTTCAACTGGGGGTGGAGGTGGTTGGGTATGATTAGGGATAGTGTTGGCTTCCACCAGTTTGAGTTGAGCAATGTGAAATACAGGATGAATAGAACAGAGGTCTGATGGAAGTTTGAGAGTGAATGAATGGGATCTAGGCTGCACAATGATATTGAACAGTCCTAAGAATTTTCCAGTGAATTTTGCAGTAGGGCAAGTAGTTCTGATATGTTTAGAACTGAGGTAGACTTTGTCACCTACTTTGAAGTTAGGGGCCAGAGACCATCACTTATCCACTTGGAGTTTGTAACCAGACTGAGCATGAGTGATCTTGTCTCAAAGGAATTGGTGAAGTTTGTCAAGGTTAACAATGAAGTCATGGGCCTGGGCAGAGGCAATATCGCGTTCAGGATGTACAGTGATGTTGGGATGACAGCCTTTGTTAGCAAAGAATGGAGAGATTCTGGTGGAGGTGTTGGGAGCATTATTATAGGCAAACTCGGCAATGGGTAGTAAGGTATCCCAATTGTCTTGTTGGTAGAAGCAGTAGATGTGAATGTACTGTTCCAGAGTTTGATTAGCATATTCAGTTTATCCATTGGCCTCTAGATGATATCCAAAAGTGAAGTGAAGTTCCATATCCAAGGCTTTAGTGAGAGTGCACATGAACTGGGAGATAAATTCAGAGCCATGGTCAGAGGTTATATGATTGGGAACACCATGCTTAGTAAACACATGGGTGACAAATAACTGGGCAAGCTCCTCAGAATTGATGGTGTTGTGGGTAGGAATGAAAATTGCTTGCTTACTTGCATGGTTGATGACTACAAGGATGGCAGTGAATCCATTGGAATCTAGTAGTTGTTTGATGAAGTCCATAGAAATGGAATCCCATGGATGCACCTGTAGCTGCTAGTTTGATGCATCAAACACTGTTAGTTGACAGTTAATTGTGATACATCAGGAGTGTCAGTTTACATCCAGCCCATATACAGTAATTCCATCAGGATGACAAAGTGGCTTAGTAAGCTTCCCAATCTGGGTCAATGATGGCATCATTAAAAAAGAGGGCAATTCCAGGAATTGAACCTGGGACCTCAAAAATAAATCCAATAATGTCACATGACTTTCTCAAGCAGAAATGCTAACCACTACACCATACTGGCATTATATTTATTATCTTTTCATCTCTATATATACCCTCTCTCCCTTAACATTTATGACCTCATATTGATGCCCTCCCTTTGCTCTGCTCTGGTGCGCTCTTTTGCCTTTTTAGGCTCCTCAAATCAGCCCATCAATTTTGGCTGGATCCAGTGGCAGTGCTGCATTTTTAATACCCAAAATAGGGGCTATTTTCCGGTCAAAATAGCTATTGGGCTATTCTCAGGCTACTGGCTGGGCCAGGGGATGGCACTATAATCTGTATAGACATAAACAACATAAAATAGAGCCCTCTAATGATGCATAGGAGCCCTGGATAGTGGGATAAAAGGGTAATATAATGAAAATCGCATAAATATTCGCTTTTGGGGGCTGCTGCATGCATTGGATCGGCTGGAGGACTTCACCAATTGATTCCCTGACCTTGAAAACACCCAAACGACCCCTCCACAGTACTTTTGGCACACTTTATTCCTGGAGATAAACGAAAATATTCGCTTTTTAGGGTGCAGCGACTCCAGCCTTCATTTATAGGGTCTCAAAAACGACAGAAATAATGATATTACAGTTTAGGAGGAGCACATGTAATAAATCCTATTTCTGGGCTTCGGACCACTTCGGAGTTTTGTCTATTGTGTTTATTGACCTGAATAACACTCAAATGACCCCACAGGACAAAGGAAACCATCAGAAATACGTGATAAAAAGAGTAATAGGGGGATGGAGGAGACATACCTTATATGTCGCATTTCTAATAGTTAGGGAGGGTATTCTTGTTGTATAACAGACTGTATATATTGTACAATGATGTGTACGAAGCCCCATGGATATCCGAAATGTATTGAATGAGATATGAGCAGATCATTCTGTAAAACAGGAGGAGCACATCCCATATTTTGATGTTCTGCTCATTCTATGGCCTGGGGACTATCAGAATCGGATTCCTTGACCCAAAAAACAGTAGGGCCACCTATCATCCATGGTATTCAGATGTTCAAACTCCGAAGTATAAGATGTTCTCTCATTTGTTACTTATATTGTCCTCTTGCTACATATGGCTGTATGTGTTATCTGGGTAAAATGGCTCCTATGGATGATAGGTGGCCCTACTGTTTTTTGGGTCAAGGAATCCGATTCTGATAGTCCCCAGGCCATAGAATGAGCAGAACATCAAAATATGGGATGTGCTCCTCCTGTTTTACAGAATGATCTGCTCATATCTCATTCAATACATTTCGGATATCCATGGGGCTTCGTACACATCATTGTACAATATATACAGTCTGTTATACAACAAGAATACCCTCCCTAACTATTAGAAATGCGACATATAAGGTATGTCTCCTCCATCCCCCTATTACTCTTTTTATCACGTATTTCTGATGGTTTCCTTTGTCCTGTGGGGTCATTTGAGTGTTATTCAGGTCAATAAACACAATAGACAAAACTCCGAAGTGGTCCGAAGCCCAGAAATAGGATTTATTACATGTGCTCCTCCTAAACTGTAATATCATTATTTCTGTCGTTTTTGAGACCCTATAAATGAAGGCTGGAGTCGCTGCACCCTAAAAAGCGAATATTTTCGTTTATCTCCAGGAATAAAGTGTGCCAAAAGTACTGTGGAGGGGTCGTTTGGGTGTTTTCAAGGTCAGGGAATCAATTGGTGAAGTCCTCCAGCCGATCCAATGCATGCAGCAGCCCCCAAAAGCGAATATTTATGCGATTTTCATTATATTACCCTTTTATCCCACTATCCAGGGCTCCTATGCATCATTAGAGGGCTCTATTTTATGTTGTTTATGTCTATACAGATTATAGTGCCATCCCCTGGCCCAGCCAGTAGCCTGAGAATAGCCCAATAGCTATTTTGACCGGAAAATAGCCCCTATTTTGGGTATTAAAAATGCAGCACTGCCACTGGATCCAGCCAAAATTGATGGGCTGATTTGAGGAGCCTAAAAAGGCAAAAGAGCGCACCAGAGCAGAGCAAAGGGAGGGCATCAATATGAGGTCATAAATGTTAAGGGAGAGAGGGTATATATAGAGATGAAAAGATAATAAATATAATGCCAGTATGGTGTAGTGGTTAGCATTTCTGCTTGAGAAAGTCATGTGACATTATTGGATTTATTTTTGAGGTCCCAGGTTCAATTCCTGGAATTGCCCTCTTTTTTAATGATGCCATCATTGACCCAGATTGGGAAGCTTACTAAGCCACTTTGTCATCCTGATGGAATTACTGTATATGGGCTGGATGTAAACTGACACTCCTGATGTATCACAATTAACTGTCAACTAACACCTTTCAAATAGAAATCTAGCAGACCAGGCTGATGGATGTTCTGGGACTGGCAAAGGTTTGAGTAAGCCAAAAGGATGGTGTCTAGGTGTTTTGTTATGTCTGCAGATAGTGCAAGATTTAACATAGTAGCAAACATATTCACAAATCTGTGGCCAGATGTAATTCCATTGGACAAGTTCAAGGGTATGGTTTTGACCAAAATGACCTGCCAAGATATGGTTGTGATTGTTTTGGAGGACATGAAGGCAGAGATCATCAGAATCCAGGACATAGATGTGACTGTCAAGACATAGTAGTCCTGATTCATCCATGGACCACTGAGAGGGGTTGGAATGAGAGAATGTGAGTCGAAGGCCTTCAGTGGCAGCAGAATCTGATGGCTGTGCATTCTTGATATCAGAATGAAGCTTGTCAATGTCCATGATAGCACTAGCATGTAGAACAAGGGCCTTCAAGGAATATAGTGCAGAGTGAAGCAGAGAGTTGTTCTTAGGTGAAAATGGGTTGGAAATTGTGAGGGTTGACTTGTGCATATTCACTATCCCCCTCTTTAGGATAGACATCCCATTGTCTAGTAAGGGCATCCAGTTTCCCATCAAGTATGCTCAGTCAGAATCGAATTATGAGGTTGAATTGGGAGAGGAATTTGGACCAGCACACTTGACATCAAGTAAGGACCTTGGTAGTGGAGAAGTATTCAAGGTTCTTGTGGTCATTAATGACATCAACAGCTTCTGCTGAGCCTTCAAGGTAGTGACACCAATATTTAAAAGCTTCGAAAATGGCTAGAAGCTCTTTATTGTGCATATCATAGTTGAGTTCAGCACTATGGAGACTCTGGGACAAGAAGGATATTGGATGGATTTCACCATCATCGAGGTAGATGGATAAGATGGTGGCAATAACATAGTCAGAAGCATTGATTTCCACAACCAATTGGCAGTTGGGAACCCAGTGGGTAAGGATAGGTACATGAGTGAAAGCCTGCTTTAACTCATTGAAAGCGGATAGGCATTCATCATCGAATTTCCATGGGATACCTTTGTGAGTGAGTCATATTAAGAGCATGACAATCTCACTGTACTCATGAATGAAATGGTGGTAGAAGTTAGTGAAGCCAAGGAAGGATTGGATATCCTTGACTTTCTGTGGAATAGACCAGTCAGTAATAGCTTTGACCTTGTCTTCAGACATGCGTAAGCCTTCAGGTGAGAGGATGTAACCAAGATATTCAATGGAGTCTCAATGGAATTCACATTTGGAGCCCTTGCAGTAGAGGCCATTGGCTTAGAGTCTGTGTAGAACTTTGTGTATGTGTTTTCAGTGTTCCTCAGGATTGTTGGAGTAGATAAGGATATCATCAAGGTATACAACAACGGATACATTGAGCATATCAGAAAAGATGTTGTTGATGAAGCATTGGAAAGCTGCGGGAGCATTGGTAAGGCCAAATGGCATGACACCATTTGAAGGAGCTGTAGCAGGTCCGAAAAGTAGTTTTCCATTCATCACCCTCAGCTATGCAGACAAGATGATAGGCATGACAAAGGTCTAGCTTGGTGTAAAGATGAGCAGAACGCACAGAGTCGAGGAGGTCAGAAATAAGGGGTAGAGGGTAACAGTCTTTTTTTAGAGATTTCATTAAGGCTACAATAATCTACACAGAGTCTAAGTTTGCCAGTCTTCTTCTTGACAAACAGTACTGGGACTCCATGCAGAGAACAGGAAGGAGTGATGAAACCATTACGGATGTTATCATCAATAAACTTGCATAAGGTTTTTAGTTCAGATTCAGAAGGGAATAGATGGGACCAAGCGGAGGGGTAGAGCCTTCCTCAATGTTGATCTTGAGGTCATAGGGGGGATGCTCAGGGAGTTTTTCAGAAAGGGAATCACTGAATACATCAGTGAGTTCATGGTACTCCGGTGGGACATTGGATAGATCGACAGGATCCATGGAGATAGCTTTGCCACTAACACTAGGCATAGAAGGCTGCAAGGTGAACTACTGAGCCCCTTCTTCTGCACAAGTTCAGACAAAAGCGGCAGCTGAAATAATAGATAACTTTGGGGCAGCCAAAGCACTGAAGAAAGGAATGGTAGGGTAGAAATAGATGGGTTCATAAGGTGGCAGAGCCCATTGGGATCTCGATTTTGGGGTGGAAGATGAGGATTGGGATGGTTGGATTGGACTGGAAGAGTCCAAGTGGACTGGCACATGTGTGTCAGCAGCCATGGAAGTGCTTGGCAAAGAAACAGCTGATAATGGAGAATGGAAAGTGATACTGTGCTTTATCCAGTCAATCAATGGATTGTAGCAGAAGAGCCAGTTGTATCCCAGAACAACATTACAAGATGAATCTAGATGAGTGACATAGAAGTCAATAGGAAGGATGTCTCCAGAAGGGAAACAGATTGAAAGAGATATAGATTGTGATATGTGAGATCCAACGGAGCCATCGAGAAGCTGAAGTTGGACAGGTGGAATAGATTTGGTAGGGAGATTGTGATCCTCAACATACTTTGAATCAATGAAGCAGTGGCTAGAGCCTGAATCAATGAGAGCAAGAAAATGAAGGATAATGGAAATGGGTGATCTGGAGCCGACTTCAGACAAGAGTGAGATAGTTAGAGAATGGTTAGAAAGAGTGGCAGCATTGAGAGTTATGATCTCCAATGCACAATGATAGTCAACACGACCCTGCCCTAGTGTGGAGGATACAGGGTTGCTCTCTAGTTTTCCAATTCTGATGGAACCAGCTCAATAGAGGCAGAGGGTTCAGGAGTAGAAGAAATGGCAGCAGCATGACCATGAGCAGAGGCCATGGCTTTGCACTTGTTACAATCTTCAGTTTTGTGCTTACCTCCACAGAACATGCAGAGGTTGTTCTTCCAACGGTGGTCCTTTTCTTCTTGAGTAAGATGGCCATCTTTGCCTAGCTTGTCAGCATAGGGCATAGGGTTTGAAGAGGTAGAAGAGTTGTTTGAGGAAGATGAAGAAGATCCCATGGAGCCTGAATTAGAGGACTTTTAGCCCATGGGGTTGGAGTTAGAAGACAAGGAGTTAGAACCCCTTGACTTGTTGCCATTGCTGGAGGAGGAAGAAGGATTATTGCAATTTTCTCAGGAGATTTTGGCTCTCTGAGTCCAGTAGCAAGCATCAAGCTCCTGAGTGAGATTCTGCATATCATGGAGATTATCGGGTTTCCCGTTGACACACGTGCAACGTGTTCATACGTGTAATTTTGTGAATCCTGTGAATCCCAACATGTGTCAATCCACTAAGTAATATTAGAGTGCATACCCGGCATGGAGCGACACCTGTTGAGGCAGAAGCAGCATATAATAAATTAATCTGAATGGAGCACATGGCTTAGACTTAGAGTGGCACACTGGTGTCATTTAAGTGTGGAGTCTCAGTGCCCTGACTCACACCCTATGCATCCCTCAGCAGCATCTCGCTCAAATAAAATACACTGAAAAGATAATATATTTACAGAGCTTCGTGCAACATTGATCTATGACACATGAACCCTGCCGATCCGGCAATCACCGAGAGACATCATTCAGAACTGAGGACCACCCAGTCCGAGCCTCCTGGAAGGGCTTCAGCCGACACAAGAGAAACCCTGTACCCAGAATGAAATATTAAACTAAGAAAAGGTTGTGCAGCAACCAAATATAAATACCAACTCGCTAGCGATGTGCATGACAGAGGAATTAAAAACAAGGAGCCAATTAGGAGAAATATTCCGCATGATGTGGCAACTCTAGACCTTGCCAAGAAGAAAGAGCAGCATGTTATCGAGCACTAACTCAGATGACTGACTCAGGATATTAATTAGTGACCATGTGGTTGACACGTCATGGAGAGGAAATGGCTCTGGGGTGGAGTGTATCTATTTTCGATATTTCTATTTATATAATTAGCTGTAGATAAAAGCACAGTAATTAGAAGTAGGTAGCAAGCTTTCAAACCCCCGCAGTTGTGACACGAAGCAGAGAGCCTAGTGTGCAACCAAAGGACTTGTGTTTGTAGCTTCGAGTGAGAGAATATTATTGGATCTAGAATTATTTTGAAACCCTTGAGAGGTCGTGAGGCATGCCTTGCTCATGTGTGACGTTAGCTTGATTCTGGACAGTAGTTGATTGTGCTCAACTCGGAGAAATATTGTATTGTGATAACTTGAATGTGCATTTGTGTTTGCAGAACGTGTTTGTGAATTCTGAGTTGTTGCAAGTAGCAGAGGTTCGAACCCTTTGGCTTGTCAATACTCTTTGAGGGTTTTTGGTTTATTCTCAAGTAGCATAGGTTCAAACCCTGTAGCTTGTGGACATGTTTCTGTGTTTTCTGTGTCTCTGGATCACATAGGTTTGAACCCTGTGGATCTACGAAAGGTTTCTGAAGTGTTTTCTGCTTAGAGCATGAGGCTTTAAGTCATGTGTAATTTGTTTGACAGGTTGTGGCCACCTGTGTGTTGCGTGCAACGTCAATTGAGGGTTGTATGTTCTTGTGAGACGTTGATGAGCCTCAAGGCTCTGTACACTCAGAATTCGCAGATTTTAAGCATTATAATAAATGCCTTGTCCACTTAGCGAACTTTCACTAAGTCAACGATTGCAATCACGGCAATACCCACTTTTACCGCCAACTATCCATCCCAACTCATATTCCGCATCAATATGCGCCACTTCATTATTGCCGCCAGGCACTTGATTGCAGATCTCATGGAATTAGGACCATCATTGATCGCTCAGCACAGCCATCACTGACATCAGCATCAAGCATCACTTAATAGAATGCCGCCGCCAAAGTACCTATTCCATGGCAAAAGACTTAATACCGTGACCTTTCCACCAGCTTTACTAAGGCTGTTACAATGCCAAGACAATGCCACACACATCTACTTCAGTGTACTACCTTCAGTGTACTTTGCCGCAGCAACACAGCAGCCCAAGAATCCGTATGTCGGCGGAATTCTTTCTGATCACTAAGTCTATATGCGGTAAAACCATGTGGGTGCTGTTACTTTAGAACTCTGGGAGCACGCATTTTGTATCATTTCTTACCAATTGATATACTAAGGACTTACTAAGGACTTGTTTCAAGTATTCTAATTTTATTCCGGACTTGTAGTATAAAAGCTAGTGTAGTAGTAGTTGCTACACAAGTTACTGGACACTAGCCATCATCCATGTTATCGACCACCGTTATCGCTTGTACTCGCTAGGAGATAGACAATAACAACATAGTCACTCCAAGTTATACTCTCTGTCATGGCTTTTCTTCTAACGGTATTGGTGTACACTCATATTGCACCAATACATGGAATTTGGTGTCCACAACTCACTTTTATCTTTTAATCCGCCAGCATCGTTTCACTTTCACCAGCCAGGATCGTTTTCATCAGTTTTCACCTTCTACGTCACCATTGTTTTACCCAGCTCAGTTCAGGATCGTTACATCCCTGTGTGGACTCAGATTAGTATCGTTATTGCCGCCAGTAGCATCTGTCACAGAATTTTGGTCAACAGCTTCAGTATAGGATCATCAGTCATGGTATTTGGTATCTTGCCGTCAGTTTCAGTGTAGGATAGTCTCCGTGTAGACTCAGGATTAGTATCAGTTTTGTTTTGCTGTCGTTAACCTCAGTATAGTTTCAGTTTCAGTCCAGCCCAGTCCCAGCCATCGTTTTGCCGTCACTAGTTCCCCCTCATATCATCGCCAGTCCATCTTATCTTCATTTTACTGCCAGTTTCTCGTTTCTTGACTACAGTCTTCATCTCTTGCCGTCACGGTATTTGTTATCTTGCCAATGGTATTGCTCTTTGATGGCATTTTCTCTAATTCCATCAACATCACCCACGGCTTTTACTAGTTAAATTGCCGTCACTTCATTCACGGTTTGCCGGTATTCCCAGTTATACCAGATTCCGTTCCTTCTCGTCTATCGAGACCCCTTCCAGCTTACAGCCAACGTTTTCTAGTACTCAATCGTTAAGGGTACTACTTCGCTGACTGAAAAGTCGCAGTGTATACTTGCGTTCTTGAGGAATTCATCACACAGAGGTGCACTGAAACACTCACACAACAACAAAGCCTTTATTGCCACTACGCACCATTTGCCGTGAACTCCTCTAGAGTTTTGGTTTTTGCCGTTGCCATGGAAGTTTAGGCTCATCAACGTTTGTGGGCTTGTGAAATATTATGTTCGCCTCAAGGCTGAGTGATACATATCGCTCACCTCCTGTCCTAAAAGCATTTGGACTTAGAGAATTCTTTTGAGCTAGCGCACTATTATATCTTGAAGAGCACAAGACATCTTTTAATTCTACTGTTATTGTGTGCTTGCATTGCACATCTCCCCTGAACTACTGAGATTCTGTGTGTGTGTGAGTGTAAGAGTGGGTGTGTTTAGTGTATCTACACTATCGCATTTTGAGCTTGGCATGCACAGAGCCTCTTCACCGTTGATGAGCCTCTAGGCTCTGTGTGCTCTAAAATCATGGGAACCAACTACAATTTATCAACTTAGTCCCTCTAGCAGACTTTCTCTAATTCAACAGTTGCAAGCAAGATGCAATTTAAACCAAGTCGATTTGTACACAGCACATGAAGTTATTATTTCATGTATGATGTCATCAGCATCAGTCCTATTGATCCTGCCTTTCTCTCTGTGGACATTGTGCTTCGCAGTCTAGAACTAGCACTGCCACCCCACATGAAACCCCCCTGCAGTCACAAATTATCCATGTGTGGCCTTACAAAACACGTCGCATAGTTAGAACTATGACAAGTCAGCTGCAGCCATAGAGAGTTAATCATTGAAAGTATTGGAAAGCTGATTAGTGAGGACTCTTGGTAATATTAGTAGAGCCTTAGGCACAGTAACTGTGCATACTCACAAACTTTGCTGAGTAAGAACTTGAATAATGTGTGCTATAGTAATACTAGCGCTAGAGTAAGGTAGCTTAGTTAGTCAGTATAGCGAGTATTTAAGTTCGCAAGCTGGTAGCCAAAGGAGAGGGAATCAGAGGAGACCCCAGATTATTCTCTACACTTACCTTCGATACCTAACACCTACACCACTCACCATACACCCTTCGAAGTAGTGCAATAAAGACATTTTGTTGCTAACACTTCCTTCTGAACCTTTAATTCTCTAAGCAACAGTTAACCCTGAGCAGTTACCTGTGCTTTTACACTTTTCCTACCTTCTATGTGAAATATTAAGGAGTCCCACCACTAGGAACTCTTTAATTATTTGCTTTGCCAACCCATTTGCTTGTTTCCGCAACTAGGAGACAGCATTTTCATCAACCATGCCAATGCCTTTGTCTTCTCACAGCCAGAGAAAAGTCTTATTGAGTATCTGACCAATTCTCATTACCTCAAACCAACCTTGCCACGTGAATTAAGTTATTCACTAACACTTCTAAGTTTGTAGCCAGAACTTGGAATGACTGCCCATTTATTTAGGAACCTCCACCATTGCACTCACAGCCAGAGTTGCAATAACAAGGTATAGTCTTTGTACAGGTACTAATTAGTCTTTAGGGCTGCTTCTAGGACCCCTTTCCTGATTATTTCCCTTCTTGTGAATCTAATAGTTCGCTACTGCCCTCTACGCTACTAGTAGGGGTAATTCCCTATCATTCCGAACTTAGGAGGCTTTAGTTGCTGCACAGAGGTGCCTGACTAGACTCACTAGAACCATCCTTCAGATTCCATGTCTGTTAGCACATACCGCACCTAGGTTTTGTGTTTCCACCCATGGGAGTATATAGGTTCATCACCGTTCAAGATGAATACATAGCCTGACACAGCTTTTTGTGTTTCAAGTGACATCCCATCAGCATCTCTGAAGATGTCAAGACCTAGGGTCTCATCTGATGCGCCATAAGTTAGGCAAAGGGTCCAAGTACCCTTGAGATACTGAAGGACACATTTAGCTGCATTCCAGTGTGGATGACCTGGGTTATCAACAAAGCATTGATGAACCTATAGACCCCCGTGGGCAGAAACACAAAACCTAGGTGTGGTATGTGCTGACAGACATGGAATCTGAAGGATGGTTCTAGCGAGTCTAGTCATGGCACCTCCATGCAGTGACTAAAGCCTCCTAAGTTCGGAAAGATAAAGAAATTTCTCTACTAGTAGCGTAGAGGGCAGTAGCAAACTATAAAATTTGCAGGATGGGAAGTAATTGGAAAAGGGATCCTAGAAGAGGCCCTAAAATGAATCAGTAAACGTACAAGGACTATACCTTGTTCCTGTTGCAACTCTAGCTGCAAGTGCAATGAATAAGGACTCTAAAGAGACTGTCCAAGTTCTAGCTGCAAACTCAGAGGCTGTAGTGAATTATTAAACTCATGTGGTAAGGTTGAATCGAAGTGATGAGGATCGGTCTGATACTCAACGAGACTTTCTCTGGCTGCAAGAAAGAGAAGGTGTTGATGGGAGGGATGAAAACACTGTCTCCTAGCTGTGGAAGCAAGCAAATTTGTTTGTGAAGCAAAGCAATAAGAGAGTTTCCTAGTGGCAAGACTCCTAATTACTTTGCATAGAAGAGAGGGATGGGTTGTAAGTGCAAGTAACTGTTAAAGGTTCACCATTGCTTAGAGAAATAAAGGTTTGAGACGAAGTTCTAGCAGCAAAATGTCTTTATTGCGCTACTTCAAGGGTGTATGTTGTATGGTGTAGGTGTTAGAGATCGAAGGTAAGCGTAGAGAATAATCTGGGGTCTGCCTTATTCACTCTCCCTCAGGCTACCAACTTGTGAGCTTAAATACTCGTTATACTGGCTAACTAAGCTACCTTACTCTAGCACTAATATTACTATAGCATAGATTATTCAAGTACTTAGAGACAGAGGCTGAAGATGGTGAAATCCCTGGCAGCAGAAGCAACACAGAACAGAATGATGACCAACCACGAGCAACCCCACCCATAGAAATATGAATAACACACCAACCGATAACACCGATGACCCAACGAAGCTCGCACTATACCAACTCAATGTCAACAAATCCCTACTCGCTCACTCATGCCTCATCAGCCAGATACGACAGGATGACGATCTCATTCTCATACAAGAACCATACATCAGCAAGCAGGGGAAAACGAGGGCAACACAAGGATGGATAGCAGTATACCCCACACATCATGACCAAGATCCCCTTCTAACAAGAGCTGTAACCCTCGTGAACAGGTCTCTATCTACTAACTCATGGTCTAGTGTCCCCATGGATACACAAGATGCAGTGGCAATCAGCCTACGCACGCTAGCAGAAACAATTATTCTCATCAACATTTACAGTGACGGAGAGACTACGGCAACATGGAAGCTCATTAATGACATGCTACAGACCTATGCAGCCTGTCGGCAGGATGAGCGAGGTTTACCATACCGCACCATATTGGCTGGAGACTGGAATGCACATCACCCGATATGGGATGAACCCCGAAACTCACATCTCTTTACAGATCAGGGTCTCCGCAGAGCAGAGCAGCTGTTGTCTCTTGTGGGACATCACCGGCTCAAAATGCCCTTGCCAGCATACATCCCCACACTATGGGCATTCTCAACTGGCAACTACATACAGGTCGACAATGTATTCTGCTCCGACGAACTCTTACCAGCATTCATCAAATGCACAGTTGACCATGCCATGCAACCACCCCGTACCGACCATTTCCCCATCATATCTATCATTGACATCACTCCTCCATGCAACGACTTCGAACCATGCCGGAACTTCCGAAAAGTGGAATGGCCAAAGTTCCATGAAACGTTGGAGACCAGGCTCAAAGATCTGCCATCACCATGTGAAATCAGAACCAAGCAGCAGATGTACGAAACCCTCAACAGACTAGACACCATAGTACAAGAAGTCATTGAGAAGCATGTCCCTTGGACCAAGCCAAGTCCATACGTCAAATGTTGGTGGACCGGGGAACTCTCAGCTCTACGAAAGCGACTGCGCCAGGTGCAGAAAAAGGCGTACGACTTCTGAATGTTTGACGACCACCCTATACAGGAGGAAAAGCGCAAACTACACAACACATATGCCGAGGCAGTTGATCTAGCTAAGACAAAGTGCTGGATGGAATGGCTGGAAAATGCACAGAGCAGAAGCATATGGGATGTATGCAGTTTCATATCCCAACCAATGTCTGATGGGGGGAGATCTAGAGTGCCAGACCTTGTCGTCAAGAGAGAGGGACAACCCATAAGACGGGTATGAGATAATGAAGAAAAGAGTAAGATCTTTCAAAGTACATTCTTCCCTCCCAAACCTGCTATATTGGCAGTACCACGAGATGTACAATACCCACCACCAGCATGGGAGTTTCGCCTCATCACGAATGAACAAATTGAGCGGGCATTCATGCAAATGAAGCCGCTCAAGGCTACAAAACCAGGAACAGTACCAAACTGTGTCCTGTCGCATTGTGCTAACCTTTTAGCCTCACATATAGGCCCAGTATACCGAGCTACATTCATGCTCAAAGAGTATCCTGACATACTCAGTGATACCAACACGATAGTATTGTGCAAACCTGGAAAACCCGACTATGAAGACCCAAATGTGTACCGACCAATAATTCTCTCCAACAGATGGGGAAGAGGACTCCACGCAATGATGAACCAAGACTTGGTAGCTTGGTGTGAACACAAGGGCCTCCTACCAGCATGTCACTTTGGTGGAAGACCAGGGCATTGCACAACTGACTCAATCCACCTACTAGTGTCGACCGTAAAGGACACCTGGAGGAGAGGCGAAGTTGCTACTGTTCTATTCCTTGACGTCAAAGGAGCCTTCCCCAGTGTTGATGTAGACATACTCATCCACGAGATATTAACGTTGGGAATACCAATCCAATATGCGGAATGGCTTCGGAGATGGCTAGGCGGCAGAAAGACAGTCCTAACCTTTGACGACTTCAAATCTATCATAATTGATGTGGCTAACAGGCTTGACCAAGGAGACCCACTTTCACAGGTCCTATACATAATCTACAACTCAAGCGTCATTCAACGTCTCCAGAATGGGGAGGAAAGCTTCCTATTCATAGACGACAAAGCAATCCTAGTCCAGGGCAAGACTTTTGAGGACACCCATCAACACATCAAGGAGATTATGGAGAGGAAGGGTGGCATCCTGGAATGGGCACAAGATCACAACTGCGAAGATGGCATCACAAAATTCCAGCTAGTTGATTTCACACCCAAGACATGAGAAATACAGCCCCAAGAGGACAGGAACAAAACACGTCGACAATGCGAACCTGCAATGGGCCTTCCAATCCACATTGGCCAGCACACAATCTACCCAAAGCCTGTCACCAAATTCCTGGGAGTTTACATCGATGCCGGGCTGCGCTGGAAGGAACAAGGTGCTTCTGCCATGAAGAAAGGCGATGACTGGGTTATCCAATTTCGACAACTAGCACGAGTCAGCTCAGGTGTCTCCAGAGAATGCATGAGACTGACTTACATCTCTATTGCGATTCCTCGCATTTTATATGCTGCTGATGTCTTCTTAAATCCACAGAGAAGAATGAAGAAGAAACGGAAGGACGGCAAAAGCAGTATTCGGACAGTGAACTGCCTAGCAGCTATCCAGAGAAAAGCAGCCATCTTGATCACGGGAGCTATGCGCACAACAGCGGCAGATGTACTAGACATACATGCCAACCTGCTCCCTATGCAGAGACAGGTGGAAGTGTATCGGCACAGAGCACTGGCATGCATGGCGTGTCTACTGCCAGAGCACCTGCTTCACAAAACAGTATGGAAGGCGTCCAATCAATATGTCAAGCGACACAGATCTCCAATCCATGAGATGGCAAGGGACTTCAGTGTGTATCCAGACAAACTGGAGATGATCAAGGCAGTACGATTCCCTCCACACTGGGAATCAAAGGTGGAAGTAGAGGTAGCAGAATCCATGCACGAGGCAATAGCCATGGAACGGACTGACAAGAGCAAAGTCAAGATGTACGGAGACGGATCAGGTATTGACAGATGCATAGGAGCAGCAGCTGTTATCTACAAGGGTGACAGAAGGGTAAAGACATTGCGGATGAGAGTAGGGGAGGCAAAGGAACACGAAGTATATGATGGAGAAGGAATAGTGCTCTCTCTATGCCTAGAGCCACTATGAACGATGAGGAACATTGAAACAGCAACCATCAACCTCAACAACACTGCAGCAATCCAAGTGACAAGACTGGCATGGCCAGCACCATCCCATCATATCCTCGACCTCTTCCACAAATGAATCAACATGGTGTTACAACGACATCCAAGAATGAAGATCAAGATCTGGTGGGTTCCAGGACACCAAGGAATTGCAGGAAATGAGGCAGCAGATGTAGAAGTGAAAGCGGCAGCCTGAGGTGATGTGAGCAAGCTGCAAACCCTCCCTGCACCACTATGTAAACCAATCCCTCACAACAAGACATCGTTACTCCAGGAGTTCTATGCTGAGCAGAAAAGAAAAGCTGACAGAGCTTGGAGAAAGTCACCCTGCTTCTCCAAGTTCTGAACCATCGACTCAGCATCTGCTCAGAAAGCTGCATGCCAGTACAGGAAGCTGGCCACCTCCTTACCATGCAAAATCACCAGTATATTGGTGCAGCTTCATACCGGACACGTCGGGCTAAATTGCCATCTCTTCAACATACGCCAAATCGAATCTCCCGCATGCCCTAAGTGCCTGCATCCCAACGAGTCTGTACACAACTACCTTATCCGATGCCCTGCTTACCAAGCTGAATGCAATATACTGCAATATGCCATGGGTGTCAGAGGTACAAGGATGACAGTAAAACACATACTGAACAGCAGAAAGGACATCCTGCACCTAATCCATTATCTTAACGCCACTTGTCGATTCGAGACAACGTTTGGATCCTTCCCAGATGTTGAGATAGAAGATGATGAAGAAGAACGATAACCTAAAGGAGGAAACAAAAGGTGATGAACAACAATAGGTGATAACGGATGCCCATCCACCCCTGATACATGATGCAATACAGCAACATCGGGATGGACATGAGAAATCTCGCAATGGACACTGATGTGACCGTTAGTTGTGACAAAACAATATGCAGACCACAAAGCGCAATGTATAAATACATAGCACGATCCAACCATACATATACGTGTAGGATATAGTACAAACAGTACAAATACAGAACAAAAAAAAAAAAAAAAAAATTCAAGTACTTACTTAGCAAAGGTTGGTAAGTATGCACAGTTACTGCACCTAAGGCTATACTAATGTGACTAAGAGTTCTCACTAACCAGATCTCCAATACTTCGATGAATAATTTTCTATGGCTGCGGCTGACTTGCTGTAGTTTTAGCTACGTGACGCGTTTTGCAAGGCTGCATGTGGATAATTTGTGACCACAGGGATGTTTCACATGTGGTGGCAGTGCTAGTTCTAGACTGCAAGGCACAAAGTCCATGGGGAGAAGGGAAGGATCGATAGGGCCAATGCCAATGACATCATATGCAAATCACTAACTTCACGTGCTGAACACCAATTGACTTGGTTTAAATTGCATCTTGCTTGCAATCATTGAATTAGGGAAAGTCCGCTATAGGGACAAAGGTGATAAATTGTAGGTTGTGTCCATGATTTCAGAGCACACAGAGCCTAGAGGCTCATCATCTCCCCCTGACTATAATTTTTAATTGCACTGTCATCATGTTGTCATTGTCATGAACTTCTTTTCATTTAGTGAGTCAGAAGAAGCCAGTTCAGAACTGATATGCATGGTTTTTGCCATCAAATTGGGATCGATATGTGCCTGGTTGTTGCACTGATGGCGAGATAGAAAACACGCTGACTTCTTTTGTCGCGAAGTTTCAACTTCTCATGAATAGTAGGAATGTTGTATAACTTCTCTGTGTCTTGTTCATGTAGTCTCTGTCAGTGTCAGTCATGGCTCGTGCACACTGGTTGAAGTATAAAGGTCACGTAGTTCTCTTCCTCATTCTTCACTTTCGCCGTTTGCGAAGTTTTTAGTAGTGTACCATGTCAACTCCTTTTTATAATTCTCTCTTTCTCCTTGCTTATCTCATAGAAAACCCTCCCAATAGTTCAGGGAGTGCACCATTGACCAATGACTGGGCTAGTGAGGCCTTCACTCATTGGTCACACTTGGATACCACGTGGCAAGAGAATGAAGCGGGGTTCTTGTCTGAGGAGGAGTGGGCACTGTTAGAGGATAGCTTGTGGTGTGTCCTGATGGACGTTGATATGGAGGAAGTCAAAAATTCGATTGAAGACTTCAATTCTCTGGCGGCTGAAACGGTGAGTACTTTTCCCGACTTTTCTCGTTCTCGACTAATTTTGACTTTCTTTTTAGACGGAGCATGGGGTTCAGGTCGACTTGATTACAATGCCAGGTTCTCCACCAGCTAGTGATGATGAAAGATCGCGTACTCCTCATCCTGCAGATTATCTTTCTCAAGAGCCTGGCCTCCTTTGTTCAGTTCTTGAAGGTAAGTCCTTGCGAATTTTTCTTTCTTCTCATTACTCATTTATTTTGTCAGCCTCCAACTCTCCTCCCCTGCAGGACTACGTCTTGGAGGGTATCGCACCATCCCTTTCCACTGAGTCTATTGTAGAAGGTATGTTTTGTTTGTGACTTCATTTCCTTTATTGATTAGAATATTTCGCCAGATACCCCCACTCGTTCTCTTCATCCTCATGTGCAAGGTCATGCAGTTATGGCTTTGGAGGTGTCAGGTTCGACTGATGCAATTATTTCATGTGCTTATGGTCTGGGCACCAGCACTGTTCGTTACGTTGATTGGCGCTTACTTGCTGCAGAAGGAATTCCTGAGGAAGAAGTCGTTATTCCTGCAAAGCATCGCCGTGTTGAGGATTCGCCTCCCCAGTTGACTGCTGAAGAAAAAGGGAAAGGTCATGCCATGGCTAGTTCGTGTAAGTGTTTCTTTATTTGTTGCAAATTTATGACTGATTCATATTTTGTTTAGCTACTCCTGGCCTTCGCAGAGGTTGTCCCCATAATATTCACGAAGAGTCTGCCTCCGTGACTCACAAACATGGAGGTTTAGGTGAACCTATCCCCAAGAATGCACGTGAAATCCAAAGTCCGGATCTTCGTCCCATTGACTTGATCATTCCTGATCAAGATTTTGGTGATTACCTCGGTTGCCAAGGCACATATTTTAGATGCGATATTGCCCACAAGTTCGGGCACTTTGTAAGTCTTTAGTTTTGTGCATTGTGAATTTTCTTGGCTGACCCTTGTAACTGTTTTAGATGAGTACGCCTTGTGATGCCTGCAAGAAGGCCAAGGCCCAGTGCTGCAGTGTTCAGTCTGCCTCTACCAAGTGTGCGCGATGTGCTATTCACAAGCATGATTGCTTGGTAGATGTTAACCATGAAGTTAACATTCTGGAATGGGTCTTTGTCCCTCAACCTTGTAAGTCTTTTTCTTTCTTTTAACGGGTTTTTGTTAACTTCGAAACTTCGCTAGCTATCGTTACTGAAATCTGTGAATTTCTTCGTCGCATCCATCAAGAGGCTTGCAGAATCAATGCTTCTGACAGGCCTATTCCCTCTTTGCATCGGGCGGCCCATCTTGACAATGCCAATTTAGTTTCTGAATTATTTGAGAAAGCCATTGTCCAAAACGAGTCTCTAATTGATGACGAGGCTATTGAATCAAACGGTGAAGGTGAAGAAGGCGATGACAAGGCCAAGGAGTCTAATGGTGAGGGGGAGGACTTGGATGAACTCGAAGATTAAATTCGTGACTTCTTGGGCCTGACTTTTCTTGGGAAAGATTGGACTTTTGTAATATATTTTATATTGTCATCTACTTGTAGCACTTTGGAGTGCAAACCAATTCACATTATATTATCTTGGACTTTTTAGACTGAGTTGTGAATTCAAGACTAGGTGGTGATTATACGGGCTCGAACTTATTAGTTTGTGTGTGGTCATGTGATGATGTAAGTAATCATGAGTGATGACCTTCCATCTTTGGAAAAGTCCGAGTTTATATTTTTAGAAATGATGAGGTGGTGTCATAGGCAAGGCTGCTGTTTGCTTTGCCTGTTCCTTTTGTCATCAAATCGGCACCTTGCATAGTCATAAGTTCTTTACTAATGTTCGTATTAGCAACTTCTCTTTCACCAGTTATTTTTATCTTTACTGGATTGGGATTTATCGTGTGTTTTCTTTGAGAGTAGTGCTGAAAGAAATTTCGCATTTTCTCATTGATTTTCTTTCATAAGTTCGCGAAATTTTGGGTTCAGAGGGATGTATGGTATGCCACATGTATTATTCACATGTCACAACATGGTAACATGTCCCCTCCCCCTGACTATGAATTTTTCACTGTTTTGACTAGTGAATTATTTAGAACTCAGAGGAATATTGTTCAGGAGCCGGTATCATGATGGGCTTGCGAATATTCAAGGCATAATGCGACGTGATTGGTGCTGGGGCTGTATTCTGGTATGATACGTAGAATTTTCAAGTCCACAATGAATGTTGAATCAGCAGATTTTTCCGCCACCACTAGTTTTTCTTGTATAAAAGGCGGTTCCCTTAGCGAATTTTATTCTTCGTCAAGTCAATGACTGCTATTTCTTTCCCTCCTAAACCTCCCCCACTTTCCGAGGTTATTTCTCGCCTTGAGGACCTTGTTTCCATTCAAGTCCCCAAGTCTGCATCGCCTGAGAAGGTGGACGAGTGGTTCAAGGCCGCATGACAAGTCATTGTACGTCGTTTATTGCTATCGCAAATTTTTAAAAGCTAGAGTGCCTATTTCCAGGACCAGATTACCATTCACTATAACGATATTCGTGGGTCCCAATCTCTTACTAGGTTGACTCGTAAGATCACCATCTTACTTCACATTCATGATTATTATAATGCATGGGCATGTTTGCAACTACACTCTCGATGTGGAGGTTCCACTTTTGACAGTTCTCTGTCTCCTCTCTCTCTCCTGCTCGAGGGCTTCTGTGAACTGCCTCTGCGTTTCCCATCTCCACTGCTGTCTCCTTCTGACGACGATGACCCTATGTCTGGCCCCAACCCCTCTCCTTGTGTCATACAAGGTTCGCCATCCTGGGGTCGTTCCTCCTGGTCCACTACAACTTCACATCCCTCGTCCGATGACAAGAATGCTACTGTTTATGGAACTACACCTTTGATTTCGAAGGGTCCGGGTTCTAAGATGAATGGATCTGAAGCTGGTGGTTGGGTAAGTTTCCCTAATGTTTTAATTCGCTTCTTTACTTAATCAACTTCTTATAATAGTTTGCTACTGGTCCCGGTGATTGGGATCCACTACCGACTATCGAAGATTTGGCTGCTAAGCAAGGTACCTTAGGTGATGCCCAGGCTATCGCTGACAAGATTTCTGAGCGAGTCGCACCTCACACTATGTTTGAGGGTCAGACTTGAGGGTCTTCATTCTGTGCCTTCTGCAGTGGCACCCCTCATCATGCTGCACATGAGTGTCCAGCCAGGAGTACCAAGGTTATTAACTTTTTTTTTTTTTTTTGCGAATATTTCTTTTACTTATTATGGATTATTTAATGCGCAGGCTTTCCGTCCTTGCATTCCTTGCTTGTCCAAGCACGAAGAATGCACCTTTGTGAGTTTGAAGGTTGATTGTACCAACTGCTCCCACCACTGGGGAAGGACTTGCATAGGAGGTGTTCCCGATTGGAATTCTCTTGCCTTTCCTTTCTGTTGTTGCGACTGCAGCCTATTTACGCATGTAATTTTGCAATCTAGAGTGTTTTACACGCATACTGAGAGATAGTGAGCGAGCGGACTAAAACTACGCGTTGACACTAATGCTACATGGTGCAATGATATGGAATATAACTTATGGCATAAGAAGCAACAGGATTCTAAACAGGACTTAGTCACAGCACTGTACCTGATGGGCATGTGTGATGAGAAGGCCAAACCCTATACCCAATGCCTTAGGCTCTAACTTACAAGCACACTCATGGGAGCTAGATAAAACCTTGAAGATTGCACTGACACTGTGAACACTTAGCGTGCTCACTAACTGTGACACGCTATACCTGAAAATCCGGGGAAATCCTTAAGTGAGCTGACAGATATCACCAGCACGAGCTTGGGCAATGGGCTTCGGCCAAAGTCCACGAGCCCGTGTTCCATTGTTCTGAGTCCCATTGTTCGAAGACTCACTTGTTGCTGTGTCTACGAGAAGCCTCTGTGAATCCAAGAAAGAAGTCCTGAATGACATACACCAGAACTGATAGTTTCATGCACCTAGACCTGTCGGTCGCTAGAGAACAAGCCTGCGGGTGTCGGGAGAGCACCTCTTGGCACGCGTTTAGCGAGCTCACTATAGAAATGAGACTAAAACTGGGAAGTCTGACTCGGATGCTCAGTAAGGCGGCAGTGGCAATGTGCTACGCATGTAGGAGTCTGGGTACTGCGCGACGTTTGTAATTCTAATTCCCCTGTAGTATAAGTAGGTTGGTTACAGTAGGTAGAGGAAAGTTTCGAGCCCCCGAGTTCCCATGCACGCGTTGAAGGCGGTACTGTAACAAAGGATCAGTTTGTGACTTTGAGCTGTGCATAGAATTAGCGAGCTCACTCAGAGAAATACGAGATACCCTTTTGATAAGACTTTTGAGAACTTAGTCAGAGTGAATACGAATCAGTGACGCTGTTTCTGTTCTGTTAAGTGTGATAAGTCTGTTCGGAGAATGTGTTGAAGTGGAAATCTGAGATCTGTTCTGTTCTGTTCTGTTCTGTTCTGTTTCAGTCTGTTCCATGTCAGTTCTGTTTGGAGTTCCATTTCTGAATCTGTTTTCCGAGTGCTTCTGAAGTGTTCTTGAGTTGAGATAACCTGCTGGAGTTAGTTGGAGAACCCCTACATACAGTTGTGTAGCGAGCAGGCTAAGTCAGTGCTTGCCTGTGGTGTTCTTTTAGCGAGCTCACTAAAGTTTCGGCATGTATTGCCTCTGTTTCTGTTGGGATCAGTGTCCCTTGTGTATTATAACTCAAATCTGCCTTGAAGGTTGCGTCGTGCCAGTGAACGACCTTCCTGTAAAAAGTTCCTAGACTTAGGAATTCATTAGAGAAAGCTTAGCTTTGCTAAGAGCACTGAGAATAAGAGAAACTCTTCGAGATATTGAAGTATAGTTGGGTCGCATTAGAAATAATCGCTCCCCCTAGAACTTACGAGGGTGATTGTAGTTTGTGTAGTTGTGTGAGTGTGTGTGTGGGTTTTTGAGGTTCGCCTTTTAGCCCGCTCACTATTCCACAGGTGCCCACAGCCAGCCTCTTCACCGTGGTGACTTGAGTGAGGACATCGATGCCCTTTCTGAACAGTTGGAGAAGCTTAGCCTCGCTGCTACCCCTTATGGTCCTATCAGAGGTGAGTTTTAAGATTCGCATCTCCGATCTTTATTTAACTGTCACCCTTTTTGATAACCAGGCGTAGTGATGGTACCTATGAGGCGCAGGATGTCGAAGACTCTGCCAAGGCCTATGTGGCTCTTAACTGGCACCAGCTCACATTTAATGGCCCTGAGACCCTTGCTTCATTAGTGGCCTCGCACGACTCTTTGTTCAGTCGTATCGAGGTGAATTCTCATGAATTATTTGCTTTATTAAAGGTTTGCCAGACATTGATCACCGAGTTCTGTGTTGTCAAGGCCAAGTTGGACAAAAAGTGCTCCAATCCCTCTAACACCTTCAGTCCCGCTTCCGCTCACTGTGCTCCTGGCGACAAGAAAGGGAAGGGTAAGGCTGAGGCTTGGTGGTAGATTTCAAACTTTTTAAATTGTGATGAATGATTCAGGCCAAAATGGACCTATTAACACGTAGTATCCCATATTGCACACTCCCCACTCTGTGCTGTTCAACCAGCGATGTATAATTATTCTGTAACGACTGTAGTAGTCGAGTACCCCACTGACCCCAAATAATTTTACAAGGGTTCAACATCCAAACACATGGTGTGATCAAATGAGTTCAGCTTCATTGTGATCTTCCTCTTGGTCCAGTAAGCCTTCCAAAGTATCATCAAGATCAGATTTGAATAATTGTTTCATGCAGGCTTCGGGTACGTCAACTATCTTTTCAATGTCAGGGAGATCAATCTTTTTACGTGCAAAATACGGGACCAATCTAAAGGCTGCCACTGGCCTGGCAAACATCGAACCATCTAATTCGCAAAGGACATATGCTCCTCCCTTATTACGGCCAAGAACCACTAATGGTCCTAGGTATCTAGGGCGCATTTTTCTGTTCAAGGCTTTTTCAATCTGGGTATTCCTCATTAATACAAGGCTACCCTTTTCAAAATCAAAGTCCTTGATAGAGTATAGATAGTCCTCTTCAAATTTTAAAGCCGTGCATCGTCTGGCTTTATAGACTTTGGATCTGATTGTCATGAATTCACCCCTATTTTTTGCCTTATCTTATCTCATCTTATCTTATCTCAGCAACTCGTCATTCAACTCTTGTCATCATTCCTCATACCTGACCTGCATCATTCATGACCTGATCAATCACACGCATGATCCACCACTCACATGCATGATCCGTTTGATGGCCCATGGGTCCGATCACACTCCTATGAGCCTAACCCTCCTTCACCCAGTCATGCTTCTTTAGGTCGACTCTGATCACACCCTAGGGTGGATAAGCTGCCATGAACACTCCTTAGAAGACCATGACCTATGGACGCTAGTCTTCTTACTCGCAGGAGGACTTCTCCTATACCAAACACCATACGATACAGAAGACAGTGCTACACTGGGACCATACACATTGAGACACAGGAACAGTACATACTAGTAAATACCACAATGTATTTAAACGAGCCTTGCTGCAGTCTTACACCCCAGCTTCAGCTAAAGTTATACACTCCTAACTTTTCACGCAGAAACTCACTGCTTCCAAGACTAAAGACTATCGTTTCTGACCCAGCGATTGCAATACCCTCTTCACAACTGAATCACCAAATGCGAGTGACAGTTTAGAGGCAAACGTTGTACAATCCAAGTTAGTGCATTACACTGATCCTTTCTAAATCTTCTGCTCGTTTCTGAAGACTGATAGCTCTCCGAACTATTAATGATGTAGAATTTATTATATTCATGGGGGGAGGCATTAACCAAGTTGATTCCACGATGTCTAAAGGTAACACCAGTTCTGTTCCAGTTGCTGCGAAGTAAGGTGAACATCCCATGTGTTTTTGCGTAGTAATTCGGTCTGCCCAGAAGACTGAGTATGCATTCTGACTCCACTTCTTCTGGTCACCGCCTGATGCTTTGAATAGTCCTTGTCATACATCAAAATGCAGTCTTTCAGAAATTCCATTGGCTCACGAATTATATCCCGAAATTCTGATATGATTAATGTGGTACTTCTTGCTCAAATATCCTATTGCAGCAACGAATGCCTTGCCATTATCCGTAACGATTTTGCTTAAAGCACCCCATCTGCACAAAATATCTTCGAAAATCCATTCCCCAATAGTTTGTGCAGTTTCTTTTCGCAAACATCTGAACTCGGGATAATGGCTCAAGGAGCATCTGCCTTGTATGATGTATTTGTACTGCCTGACATAGGCATTATCATCATATCCATGTACATTTTTGAGAATAGTGGTGCAGGGATGGCAACCATCGGTGGAAGATATATTTGTCTGGTCTGGCGTACTTGACAAATGTGACAAGTTCGCACATACCATGCAATATCGAACTTCATATCAGGCCACCAATAGTGACATTTGATTAATTCGTGAGTTGCATAGAATCCTTTGTGAGCTACTTCATCGTGATAGGCCACTATTGCTTTAATTCGCTGGGATTTGGGAAGTACTAGACAATGTTTCCCTTGCGAATTTTTATGCCAAAGTTTGCCATCTTTCTCGAAGAAGTTTACCACATATTTCATAAACTTTGTATAATCTTCATCATCATATCCTAAGGGATGCTTGAATTCTAGGTGCCAGGGTAAGATGTGGGATAGTCGTTCATCTAGCAAATTTTGCTGTTTGCTGTGGAGAATATCATTGTATGAGAATGATTCTTCTTCTTCTTCTTCTTGCGAATTTTCTGCTTCGCTGAGTATTAATGAAAGCACAGGGGTCTTATAGGAGTGAAGCGTATTTATTAATCTGTAATGAGTGTGTAAGAAATCGTCTAATCCATCTTCAGGCAAGGGTGGATCTCCTTCCTGAGGTGGTCATCGAGATAATCCGTCTGGGCCATGTCTTGTACCGGGAACATGTACTAAGACGAAATGAAAGGAAAGAATCCCAATAATCCAACAGTTTACGGCTGCAGACAGTGCAATATCAGGGTTCTTGAGCATCCCCTTGATTGCACTCGTGTCTACTTCTACCACAAACATAGGTAGACCTATCAGGTAAAGTTTACAATCTCCTAACGCTCGATAGAGGCCATATATTTCTCTCTTTGCTTGAGAATATGTGCACTCTCTAGCACCGAGTGTTAAGGATCCAAAACACGTGAAGTATCTGATAGATGGATCTTTGGAATCACATTGGGCAAGAAAATACCCAACAGCTGCAGGGCCAGTATCAACAGCAAGGATTACTGCGCCTTTCAAATTATAATCTAATGGCCTGAGAGCTGGGCTGTTTCTGATGGCTTCCTTCAAGTCTTCTTGAGCTTTTATCTCTTCTTCTCCGAATTGAAACTCTACCCTTTTGCGAAATAATTTGGTTAAGGGTAAAGATTGTTCCGTGAAGTTTTCAATAAAATTTCGCAATACTCCAGCAGTTCCTATGAAAGCTCTAGTGTCTGAGAGGTCTTTACATGGACCCCAACGAAGTATTGGGTCTACAATGCTTTCGAGAGGTAGGCGATCTTGATAAGTACAACGATGCCCAATGACCATAATTTCTGGGCAACATAAATACGCTTTCTTTCCTGAGAAAGTCCCTCCACAATATTTCATTCGCTGGACCACTCTATTTAAATTTGCAAAGTGTTCCAAAATGAATCTATGGATACCTGAATTTTCAGGTATAGTCTCATAGCCCTCTGGAATTTCATAGCGAGTGGCGGGTCCTCTGACTGGAACGTCATCAATGTAAGGAATGGTATATTCGGGGATTTCAGGTTGTAAGATAAAAGTAACATCGTCATGGAATATTGGAACTGAATTAGTCCATCCCATGGGTAAGGTTACCAATCTCAAGGCACCGTACGGAGTTTGGAAGGTAGTGAGGTCTCTGGATGACTCAGCAAGCAAATGCTCATCATATCCTATGAAGAGATCTAAGGTTGCTCCACAGGCTCTTCCTGCAAAATTTTCTGAGAGCTGATCTATAGTAGGAGGTAATCCAGAATGCATGATGGTTACTTTGTTGAGAGGTTCCAAACTGTGTACTATTCGTAGGCTTTTACCATCCTTCTTCAGGACAGCAAACCAACGCAAATGATATGAAGAGTTGGAGGGCTCATATACTCCTGCTTCAATCTTGGTCTTGATAATCTTGCAAATTTTGCTATAAATTCTGGGTGGTATGGGCATATTTCGTAACACCCAAGGTGTGTGTTCGACTACTGGAATATTGATGGGAGGGAAGAAATCTTTTCTAAGACTTCCTCGTTCAGAATCCTCCCAGGCGAAGGCCTGATTCTGTAGGCACATGAAATGATGCATAAGTTTCCATTCTTCTTCCCATAGGAAGCCTTCTTTGTGTATTGAGTTGATGTACTCTTTTCTCTCCTGCGTGTATCTTCCTGTAGGTGTATATTCGGGAGGCGAAGTTAATAGTTCGGGCATATCCTTTAAGGAATCACCAGTGATATTGCGAACTATTCAGAATTTGCTAGGTAGAGTAGCTAAGACAGGTTTGACCTTCAAGGCTATGGGCTTGTACTTCTTGCTAGCGTATATTGAAGCAGTCTTATCGAACCAGGGCTCATAGTGTTCATCTCCAATTATATTAGAGCCATATAGATTATACATGTACTCGAGGGGTTGAGAAATGAATGGAGTAGGGGGTGGTTTATGAGTAGGGTTTGATATAGAATATATGGGCATAGTCTTCATTGAATCTTTATTGAAGTGAAATTTCATGAGAGGTCTAGGGGATTCGTTTGTAACATGATTCGAAGCGGGGATAAGAATTTGAGTGGGATCACAGGCTGCTAGGTACTGAGATGGGATTTGCGAGTTTTCAAAATGTTGTGCCTTCACATAGGCAGAAATGATTGGGTTTTGCATATTATCTAATTCGATTATGAGGGCTACCTCTTCCTGGTCATCTAGCTGATCTTCTAGTCAAGGATCAGCTTCTGTCAGGTTGGTTAGGAGCCTGAGGCAGCCGCATTGCAGAGTAGGAATAGTCACGGTTTTCCCCGTATTAGGATCATGGATGATGATGGTCTGATCCTGATTCTCGTAATTGTGAACTATGCTCCTCATAAGCATGTCAAAAGGTCTGCTGAGTAGGATATCATATGCAGGGTCCCTCAGAATATGCACTTGAAGATAGAGCGTAATATCTCCCAATAAGAAAGGTATGTTACATGCCAATCCTAGCGAACTATTTAAAGTTCCATTGGCGGATTGCATTTCTATCAGTACCATAGGATCGTAGGCTAGTCCTAGCTTATGGCACACAGCTTCGGACATGGAGATAACTTGGGATCCGGGATCAATGATGCATTCGACCTTCTGCTGATGGTCTACGACTGGGAAAATAGACCACAAGGCAATAGATTTGGCTGCGCATTTAAGTGGGCCAATCTTTTCACCTCTTTTGATCTGTTGTTCGAAAGGGTCTTCAATGACTAGCGAACCCTTAGGAAGGTCATTGCGAACTTTTTCTATGGCAGACTGTTCGAACGTTTGTACAACATTCTTTGGAGCGCTATAGAGTAGAGTAGAACTTTTCTCATTCTGAGGCAACGATACAGTTATTTCAACTGTCTTTGGACCCATGTATGATAAAGGTATATCCCCTTTGAAATGCTCCACTGTGGGCGGAACTTTCCATCACATAATATCTTCTTTAGTCATATCACAAATCTCAGGTGATAGTGAATAAAGTTCACGTTGAGAGAGGGTAACCGTGGAATCTAAGGCATGCTTGTATACATTGTGAGCCACTAAGGCATCCTCAATGGGAGCTTTAGTTCTATATGCAGGGTCTTGTTCTTTAGCCTTCTTGCGATAATCAGGCTTTGCACCAGTGTTTCGGTTAATGGGTGGAGCATAATTTGTGGGTCTAGCTGAAGCAAATGGATGAATGTCTTCGGGGATAACTTCATTCACAGGTAAATCAATTCTTGGTTCTTCTGTTATGTGGCATTGTGGCATAGGTAGAGCTGGTACCGAAGCCGGTGCTTTGGTAGTCTCTTTCTGGTTTTGCGAAGTTTTTGCTTCGCCTGCAGACGGGAGGTACGACTTAATAGCTTCTGCAGCTACCTTATCATCCTTCTCAGTCTGAGGGGGAACAGAGGTATCATTCTCATCTTCCAAATCAGATACTTCGGTTAATGATGGCATGTCATCATAATCTGGGGTAAGTTCTTGATCATATTCGTCACCCTTTTTCTGAGTAACTGAAGTATCAGGGTCAGCAATGGCATCTGCAGCCACTTTTTGGCTGGTTCGCATAGTCCATCCCATATTTTTAGGTATGGAAGGAGAAGTAGTGGAAGTTTTCTCTGTTGTAGACTTTGGGGGAAGCTCAGCCTCCTTTTGAGGAGCTGGAGCTTTACGAACTATCTGAGGAACACAAACTTCTACCTGTTTAATCCAGGTTTTAAGTGCGTCATCCCCTGATGCTTCAGCGTACTCTTGTAGGCTGCAAATTTCCGATTTGATAGACCCAGATTTGGTAAGGAGTTCCTCAATGCGTTGCATAATATTAACGCTTTGAGTAACCGAATTCACCATTTGAGCAACTGGCTGCGAACTTGGTTGGATTGTAGCAGGTTCCTTGATGGTCTGCATTAATGTGCTAACAGCACCCAATTGTCCTGGGTTCTGACAGTGATATTCCTCGATTTTCTCCATCATACAGTTGCCTGGTAAGCTTCTCGGTGGGTAAATTCCAATAGGCAACACAATGTGGTTAACATTGTTCCTGCGACATTTCCCTGCCCAAATCATCCCTTCGATCTCAGTGCAATTGTTCAAGAAGTGGCCAGGTTTGCCACAGAAACCACAATTTCCATCTCTCGGGGTATTGGAATATGAGGCCTGAGGTTGTGAATTAAAGCTTCAACATGCCTCCTGCTGCTGTCTTTCTTGTTTATCTCATATTTGAAGCTGAGCTAACTGCGCAATTTTATCCTCAATGGCTTGGAGGTGTAAGGCTATTTTAGAAGGTTCAGATTTTATTATCACCGGATCTGGAACCGGGGCCAGGGTAAAAGTGGGTTGCAAATTAATTGGTGCAGGAGCGACATTATAGCTGGAAAAGCCATTATCTGCATAACGAACGTGAGGTGTACTCGTGTAAAGACTTTCACCATGGTTGGTCCCTTGCAGGACAAACTGAGCAGCCTCATAAATCTCGTTTAACATGTACGGGTCGGAAGGATGATGGTCTGGCAGCTTGATTTGTAGACGATGCATAATACCATCCCAAATATGCTTGGGAAAACCTTTACTGAACAAATTTCCAGTTTCTGAACTAGAAAGCCGGTTCTTGGCTTCGAGGAACTGAGCTTTGGGGTAGAACTCTCGGTAATATGTTCCTAAAACCGCCAATGTAGAAACTTCATGAGCATATTTCCCAATGACTCTTTCGAGATCCATATGCTCGTATTTGCAGTTGGTGTCTGCATCAGGGTATTGCTTCAATATGGCGTTTTTGAAGTCGTCATATGTCATATTCGCATTATTATATTCGCGAAGGCTTTCCCAAAAGTCGGCGACAGCGACACTGGGATAATGGGTAAGCCATCTCTTTTTCTCCTGATCATTGGTAATGGAATGACGAGAGAAAAGTGACTCCAAATCCTGTAGATAACGCGAAAGTTCGCGTCCAGGATTGGCTTCATCATAGATAGCGGGTGCACTGCGGTCTCTCCTATAAGGCATCTGCATGCTCATAGTTACTGCAGGCATAGGAGGTGGGTTCTGATTCTGTCCTCCCGTGACATTTCCTGGTGCAGGATTTGGCAGGGGTGCGGGCTGGTTGGCTGCTGCTTGTCCGGACATAGTAGATGGAAGGTTTACTTGGATAGTAGTGCGGGTTGCGAAAGGTGGTCTGGTGAAAGAAGGAGGTAAATCTTCTTCTGGGGTGGATAATGGAGTGGTTAACTGGATGGGCGAATTTAATCTGGAAGATAATTCGCTAGAGTCGGTACGTTCAGTATCGACACTTAATCTTCTTTCAAACTCTGCAAAATTAAACTCTTCGTTCGAGTCTGGTGGATAAGCAAAGTCTGATGTGGGAGTCTGTTTTCCTGTGGTATTATATGCAGTAGGAAAAAATTCGGTAGTGGTTGGTTGTAGACTAGAGATGACTTCGTCTTCTTCTGATAAATCAAAAGATTCAATGGTCCAGATGTCTAGTCTGTGATCATAGAAGTCTCCTGGAACGATAGGATGATCTTCTTCGGTTTTAATAGGAAGTGTGGAGGTACTGGTGACTGGTTGGGATACAACAGCAGGTTCAGAGGATTCTGGTTTCAAATGCTCTGTATCTCATAAGGGTCACGAAGTAGTTAGTTGATAGGGTTTGTTATGACCAAAACTCTTTGGGGGAGCAATGGTGAAGGCAGGAAATTAGGATGCAAAGTCAGTTTGACTATTACACCCTCGCAGTGGGCTCCAAAATGATGAACCTATAGACTCCTGTGGGCAGAAACACAAAACCCTAGGTGCGGTATGTGTTAACAGACACGGAATCTGAAGGATGGTTCTAGCAAGTCTAGTCAGGGCACCTTCATGCGGTGACTAAAGCTTCCTAAGTTCAGAAAGATAAAGAAATTTCTCTACTAGTAGTGTAGAGGGCAGTAGTGAACTATAAAATTTGCAGGATGGGAAGTAATTGGAAAAGGGATCCTAGAAGAGGCCCTAAAATGAATCAGTAAATGTACAAGGACTATACCTTGTTCCTGTTGCAACTCTAGCTGTGAGTGCAACAAATAAGAGCTCTAAAGAGACTGTCCAAGTTCTAGCTGCAAACTCAGAGGCTGTAGCAAATTATTTAACTCGCATGGTAGGATTGAATCGAAGTGATGAGGATTGGTCTGATACTCAACAAGACTTTCTCTGGCTGCGAGAAAGAGAAGGCATTGATGGGAGGGATGAAAATGCTGTCTCCTAGCTGTGGAAGCAAGCAAATTTGTTTGCGAAGCAAAGCAATAAGAGAGTTTCCTAGTGGCAAGACTCCTAATTACTTTGCGTAGAAGAGAGGGATGGGTTGTAAGTGCAAGTAACTGTTAAAGGTTCACCGTTGCTTAGAGAAATAAAGGTTTGAGACGAAGTTCTAACAGCAAAATGTCTTTATTGTGCTACTTCAAGGGTGTATGTTGTATGGTGTAGGTGTTAGAGATCGAAGGTAAGCATAGAGAATAATCTGGGGTCTCCCTTCTTCACTCTATACATTTCTAAACTCGCGAACTTAAATACTCGCTACACTGGCTAACTAAGCTACCTTACTCTAGCACTAAGATTACTATAGCGCACATTATTCAAGTTTTTACTTAGCAAAGTTTGTAAGTATGCACAGTTACTGCACCTAAGGCTATACTAATATTACCAAGAGTCCTCACTAATCAGCTTTCCAATACTTTCAATGATTAACTCTCTATGGCTGCAGCTGACTTGCTGTAGTTCTAACTACGCGACGCGTTTTGTAAGGCCGCACATGGATAATTTGTGACCACAGGGGAGGTTTCACGTGTGGTGGCAGTGCAGATTCTAGACTACGAGGCACAATATCCGCAGGGAGAAGGGAAGGATCGATAGGGCCAATGCCAATGACATCATATGCAAATCACTAACTTCGCGTGCTGAACACCAATTGACTTGGTTTAAATTGCATCTTGCCTGCAATCATTGAATTAGGGAAAGTCCACTATAGGGACAAAGGTGATAAATTGTAGGTTGTGTCTGCGATTTCAGAGCGCACAGAGCCTAGAGGCTCATCACTGTCACCGTATAGTACGGTTGTATGGGTGCCATCATACGGGTACTGTATCCATTCCGTCTGGTGAAAGACTTTGCCCAGACACAGATGGTAGACGGATATCCCATCGCCCATTAACAACCATATAAAGACGGCCATTATACGGCACTCGATGGCCATGTGGGTTGTCTAAAAATAACCCTCATCAGAGCATGCTATACGTGTGTTTACCATGTGCTCAACATCATACCACAATGCACTAGCACTGCGATCTCTTCAACACTACAGCTAGCTCTTATTTTGCTCACTCACATGAAGCTCTATTTCTTATGGCAGGCATAAATACTTGCTCTTCCCTACTTCTGCTGCCTCTGCCCTACTCCTGTTCATCCCTTTACTACTCGCTCATGTTTCAAAATACATTGCCCACGGGTGGCTGGTGCACCTGTCAAATATGGCAAGTAATACATTTTCCCACTACCTTATGGCTGTCTATATACCCATACCATACCATCAGCCTAGTTCTGAGAGCCTTGACGGTACGGTATACGGACCAGCCATCGCCCGTCACTGTACCGTGGCTATATGGCCGTATACCGTATACGGTACGGTGCGAAGCCCTACTGTGTGCTTGTAAACAGTCAGGAATCTGTTTACAAGGATGACAGGAAGGGCTTATTCAGATGGCGCTATGTAATATGTCATAAGGCCATATGTTTTCTGAATTCATTTCTGGATATCACCATTGAGAGTAAGCAGTGATTCAGAGGAAGACATTCAGTTCAATAACAGACGAAAGGTCTATTGGTGATCAAGCCAAGGAAGCCTGCAGGGGCTGGAAGAGGGTGATGCAACCCTCTGCATGTCACAGGAAAGCAGAATGAACAGGGCCGTCGAGGATGAGAAGGGAGGTATTTTGAGAGGGGAAAGGCACAGGCACTGATGCATGAGTATTCGGGATCAAGATTTGCACAAGAGATCAAACCAGCGCAACGTGAGGCCAGGAACACAACATAGCTCCACTATGAGGTCATAGCCTGCGAAATGGGGTGCAGCAGCAACAATGACAAGAAGGGCAGGAATTGAGGGATAGGTGGGTACGAAAAGCCAGGGGGCAACGAACTGAATCACATGACCTGATGGATTGCTGGTGCCACTGGCTTTGCTAGTGCTCCAACCCTTTACTTTTCCTTTGCCGGTTCCAGCAAAATAAATGGAAAGGGTTCAAAAAGGTTTATAAACTATTTATAAACTCTTTATAAAGGGTAAGTATCATGTGATATGGCACTCTGGCGCAGAGCAGGCCAGTAACGACCTTGAGTTACCTTGAATTGAGTTTCTGTAGTCTAGTATGTGTATTCGTGACAAAATTTATACTTACTTATACTTCTCATGACCAAAAGCTTGTAAGTACATGAAATTGAAAAGCGCTGACAAATATGGGTCTGCCTGGACTGACACTACCAAGCTCAAGCTGAGGTGGTTATGCTGTTGAGATAAGCGGTAATTCTCCAGCCGCTCACCCGGATATAGCAGGGAACCCTCGCAAACAGGCGAGGGTCATCGTCGTTCGTCTACCTATTTATCTACATGCCGTGTACACTAATAGAAGCAATATGATGTAATAAGGAAAGCCGAGGAGGAGAACAGATGAACGGTGCTTCCTACTGAAGATCCCGACGTCGACTGCACCATGATGCACGACACTTGACATTCCAACATATGCCCATATCTAGACATACACACAGACTGTTACCATATCATCACGGTACGAGTTCAATACTCAGTTTCACCGCATCATACAAGTGCTGTTATTCAGAATTAAATTATCTGCAGCATGCATACTCTTTACTGTTTGTTTACCCTTTCCTTTACCCTTTACCACCTCATGTAAAACAAAAGGAAAAATAAATGGTTTAAAACCCTTTATAAACCCTTTTAAAGTGAAAGGGTTGGAGCACTAGGCTTTGCTCGATTTCGTGGCAGTTTACAATCACATCTCACACTCTTGTATACAATGCATTTTGTGCAGTTGCACAGGGATTGTTTACAATTTTGGCTGCAGGGACTCAAAAAGCCTAGATTGTCGTTTCGAGCCAGCAGACAACACGAGCTTTTTCATGTGGTGTTGCACTGTATCCCAATCTTTGTTATCTCCATCTGACCTGCACTCCCATATCATGAGACATGTTCTGTCCCTCCAGTCTTATCGGGCTTCATGTTCACGACCTCCCACCACGATCTCGTCCCGATGCTATTCAGCTAAGAAAAATCCTCGAGTTAGCCAGGATACGCTTCGAGATTTGGGAATGTCTGGGACTATATATAACACACGATCATATTTGTATTATCGGCACATTAAACACCTGGATTCGTGCTACATCAAAATATGCTGTTTATCATACACATGAATAATATCTCTGGCCATCATGGAAGCACACGACTCTCGAATCGTATTCCTGATATCCTTAACAACTTCCCCCAGCCCTCGCCATGCTTTCACCACAATGTCTACGCGCCTCAATGCGCCCATTCGGTCATGATCTAGGACCTGGCTCAGAGCGCTCCATGACTCCTTGTCCAGGAATACGTTGGCAACACTACGATGCTCCACTGCCAGTGTCATATACTGGATCTTCGATGTTTCCTCCCTTCCTAGTGCCCCGACCCACCAACGCATCAACCGGGGAAAGCAATCCGATGATAGCGTTACCGAAAGTGATTTTAGATGGTGCACATCCAGCGGCGGGCATCGATTAACTTTTGATACCAATTAGCACGTACTCGGAAGGGAGAATGTCAAGTACATACCATGATCAACCGGCAATACACAATCATCGACCGCCAATTCCTCCAACGAACCCCTCGACAAATCCACTAACACCCTGACCAGTTCCATCTGCGCCCTGTAGCACCTTTTCACCCTCAGCTTCTTTAACCTCCCAAACGACATCGCCCACGGACTCGCCATCAGTACTTCAACCACTCTCGCGCTTCCCTCCATGTTCGCCTCCAGCTCCTCAATCTCCAACGGCTCTGTCGTCTTCCCCGTAAGCACCACCGGATACGGCGGCGCCATAATCACACCCAATGCCAACTTCTTCATCCCTCGAAACGTCGACAAAATACCCAAGAGCCCTGGGAGGCTGTCGAAGTGGACGTAATCCAGGCGGAGAGAGGCTACCTGAGGTGCTATAGCGGCGAGTGTGTGCTCGAACGACGGTGTGCATTGGTGTACGCGCCAAGGGTTTCTCCAGCGGAGGGCACGTATTTCGAGGGAGGTTAAGTTCGGCAGCGAGGTGAGGATGGTGGGCAGAGCAGGGTCGTGTGATACCCATTGTTTATCATGCGCTGTCTTCCATAAGAGCTCGTCGATGAGGTCATTCATCATCATAAAGTCTCCCTCTGTGTTGTCCTTGTCGCGAAACCCACATTCCGCTTCGATCCGTAAGGACTTGACTAAATCACCGACATATGGGAGGAGAGGAAGGAACTGTCTGGCTGAGTTGGCCCGGGATGGATGTCCGATGGTTATTCTGCTGAAGAGGTGTGTATGTGAGCGAGGGAAGAAAGTTTTGCAGACCAGAGTGCAAGAGGCGAGTGTGCGAGGGTCGTGTGCGAGGTGGTCGATGATGAGGTCGGTTAGTTCGGGTGGGACGTACATCGTTGCTGCTATGTATGGGCACCTGGCATCGTGTCCATGAAGATATACCTCATCGTAACGGACCCTTGGCGCAACCCATTCGCGTTTTCATTTCAATTGGTGATTGATCGACGTCCGGATGCGGTCTAGAGGTCGTTGATCCTTATGGATACGTTTACCTTTTTCTTCATATCAGTGGGCATCCCTGGTTTGCTGAATGGTGGTCCTTCCCGACTCGCACTCTTGGCTGGCGTAGACCTGATTTCCGTATGCGGAGGTGTTTCAGGCGATATGGACGGACGACTGTGCCGCGCCAACATTGAAGGCACCCGCATCCGACGTGTATCAAACGCCAAAGAGTTCGATGTCATGTCCCAGTCCTTTCGTCCCTGCATCTGGTCATTCGTCTCGTCAAACGGTGCGCGCTTTCGAATCAGGTCGAGTTAGGCTGCCAAGAATTACTCTGGTCTGTGATCGACGTTGTTACTTCAAGCTACAAATATCGTTAGTCCGATAATCAACCTCCTGATCACACTTTACTCACCTCAGTTGCCTTCATAGTCCGAGTCGCATTGATGCACATCAGTCGAGACCGTAAAAGTGTTGCGAGACATTAAACCGATGCATGACCAGTGTTATCCCCATAAGCAAAGGTGGATCAACGACGTCGAGAAGCCTGGGTTCATGCAACTTGCATCACTTTACTTCGGCGGCCGTGTTGGCACCGCAACTTACCGTAGCCCATCACTGCTCCTCGCCAGTATCGAGCTTACCAGTACACCAAAGATTTCATTCTCGCCTTTGGCTGTACTTAACCCCTAACCTCGTTACCCCGTGTCTCGAGGGCAACTTCGAATCATGATGGCCATCACAGCTTCATGGTATAAAGCTCATTCTCCAGAACCAACGCACTTCAGCTAGTCTCGTCTCCAGGACCGCCAGCGGTACTATCCAATTGGTTTCCCGTCCTCCAAGGTTCGCCTCCTTCCTTTATAGCGTCTTGATGATGTTTTCCAGTTGCTCCCCTTCGAACTCTGCCCTCTCTTATCTCTTCTCGCTTGTGTCAGTCAGCGCTGTTTCGATGAACCTGGCACGCCAGCAAGACCCGGGGTCCCAGGTTTGGCCCCAAACTACACAAACCACTACGACTACCCTTGGTATTGATCCCAACACCGGCCAGCCCTATACTACCCCAGTCACCAGCGAGACGTACAGTTCTAGTACTTCGACAAGTACTGCTGGTAGTCCAACCGCCACTATTGCAGTTGAACCACTAGACGGAGAGCATTCCGGAGATGGTGAACCAAATACTTCCCATTTCCTGCCCGAAATAACCTCGAAGTCTTCTAGGAACCTTTTACACCCCCGGTTTGGGTGCTTGCGGACAGAACAACACCGAGGCAGACCCCATAGCGGCTGTTTCGTACTTACTTTTTGACTATTTCCCGTATGTGTCTATCCTACATGAGACCTGATCGTTCGCTAATTGCGTTGTTGACAGTGGTTCGACTACTAGTAATCCTAATAAGTACGTACTCTTATTTATCGCTCAATAGCCTTATTCTGACTAGCTCTTGGCAGAAACCCTATCTGCGGGAAGAAGCTCGTAGCTCACTGTCCGTACCCGTTTCTCCTAGATTATTTCTTCATTCACTAACTCTCTCACCAGACACGGACCCAGACACCCAACAACAAACCACCACCCAAGAGGTAACCATCGTAGACCGCTGTGCGGGCTGCGAGATCCGATGGAGCGTCGACTTCTCCCCGACTGTGTTCAGCACGCTTGCTAGTAAGACTCTAGGGAGGATCAATATAACGTGGTCTTTTGTGGACGAGATTGGTGGGGAGACGTTGGCGGTGCCGAATACGAGTCCTGTTCAGCGCGAGTTTTCGAGAGAGGAGGGTCGTTCGCCCGAGGTTGATTCGAAGAAGAAACAGCGTGCAATAAGGTGGCATAGAGATGTGCCTTTAGAGATTTCGTAGACTTGCTGGTGTTCCCGCATAATGATACGTCCGTAGCCTGGTAACTAAGCCCTCTAACAAGGTTCTCCTTGTTAGCTTGGCTCATAAGAAGAGGGACCGGTTCAGGTCTAATACGTCCGCCGGGGATGTTGATCCGAATACAAACGCCTCTCTGCTCCAATATGCAGCTTGTGAAATACGAGCTGTGCCGCGGGCACTTGAGTCTGGCATCAGGTCCAGCGCCGCTCACAGTAAATACAACAAAGCTGCAAGTGGTAGCTATGCAGTTATGTACACTTGGAGAGAAAACAATAATAAGATAGACAAAGACCGTGATTATGTATCGGACATCAGGCTGCAAATAGAAACCACAAACTATCATTAGGGCTACCAACAACATTCAAGTGATTCTGAATCTCATAACAGTTCCTAAGACTCGTAGATAAAAAATTGACTTTCCCGATATAATGCGACTTGACGACTTGTCAAACCTGGGAGTAGATTAGAAACTCCTACTAGTCATCAAATCGAATGTGTTGTCGAAAGGGTGCAGATCTCAGTAACCGACGTAGCCAGTTTGGAGATCTTTCTCGAGATCCTAATTATAGGATGACGGTGTCGTCACAAAAAATCTTGAAATCAGTAACAAAGCTTGGCTTACTACCGAGAACGTTAATTTGCCCTTGTGACCGCGAAGCACTGGGAAGTGTAAAATACATATTGTCACTCTCTCGGATCTCCCATCAACACGTCTGTACCGTCATCTTTCTATGAGAGACTAGAAGTGCAATATTATTCACTGTCACATAACAAGTCCTTAAGTCAACCGTCGGCCATTTTGTTGCGACTTGTGAATAGGGTATACCGTATATGATGCCTTGCGTGCAGACATGTAACTGCATCTGCCCCAATTTTTCCTCGCGAAGTCGGAGAAATTTGTACGCTACGTTCTGTGAATTTTCACATCTGTAACACGTAGAGCTCTGAAGCGCAAAATCTCACCTTGAAATTCAAATCACCGGCAATTGCCAATGCTCGACGCGACGCGTCAGTCACGTGAGTCTTTACCATGCCGATTTGCCGTAGTCACCTCCATACTGCGAGGATGAAATTGTGAAGTCCTTGCAATTTCACGGATCCTCCTTGGATTGTATCTCATTCCATTCTGCGATTGAGAAAACTCTCCTCCAGAGGTGATAACCGGCTTTTTAAGTTGCTGTCGCTCACTAAAACTCCACACCCCCAGATGCGGCGACTGCGGCGCCACGATCTCGTGGACAACTCATTCGCGGATCGCCTTCCAATGAATACAATTTATCCACGACTACAAGTATCTTGTTACACCCAATGGCCGTAGCGGAAGTTTTTTCGCTGTCATGTCATCCTTTGGCTCAAAACATGAGCTTCTACTCCGATAGTCGTCACAATTACTAGGCGCATGGACTCAAACCCTGTCTTCGAAGCTAACGTTCATTACGGCTTTTTTTCAAATACTCCATTCAATGCAAGTAATAACGGTCCGACTGACCTTCCTCGGCGATTCATGCCCACTGCTCCGCAAACAATGAATGGCATGTGCTTGTAGTGTTTTGATCCACAGATACTGGAGCAGCCTATAGGTGCCTTGACTTCTCACGTATTTGAACACAGCAACAACTCCCGACACCTTAGTTGATAACGACCACCATGACCTACCTTGACATTCTAGCTGGCTTCATCTCTATTTCTCTCGCTGTCCTTTGGTACTTGCGCCGGGCCCAGTCTTGGCAACTCTCCTTGCCCCCTGGTCCCAAGAAGAGATTCCTTATTGGGAATCTCAATGACATGCCCACCTCATTCGAGTGGGAGACATATCTTAAATGGGGGAAGGAATACGGTAACATTGTTTTCTGCCTCCGGAAACGAAGCGTAAAGCTGAACTCAGTACAGATTCCGATATCATACATCTGGACGTGGTTGGGACTTCCATCGTTGTCCTCAATTCGTGGGAGGCTATTTCCGACCTTCTCGATAAGCGATCGTCAATCTATTCGAGCAGGTAAATATTTCTTTTGTGCTCGCGGTCACAGAAGTGGCTCAATGGGTTGATAGGACCCGTCTCCCGATGGTTAGAGAATTGATGGGATGGGACTTTCTAGTAGGCTTGATGCCCTACGGTATGTCGGTCTCTCGTCATTGACTTCGGCACCTCTGAGAGAGATTCTAGGAAACGATTGGTATTTTACTTCTTCCGTGACCTATTCGATGACAAATTTGATGTGCGTTTCAGGCGCGTCCATCGCCGCTTATTCCAACAGACTTTGAATGCCAACGCGACCTTGCACTTCCGTCCCCAGGTCCTCGACGCTGCTCGCGAAGTTCTGCAACGGTTGTTGGACAAACCTGAAGAATTCATGACCCACCTTCGTTAGTAAGTGATTATCAATAGTCGTGATGCACTTATAGTAATAGTCGAGTGAATAGTATGGCCGCTCGTGTCATTATGTCTATTACGTATGGCATCGATACCCTTCCAGAGGGAGACCCTTTCGTTGCCGCTGCCGAAGACGCACTGCACACCGTTTCTATCGCTGCAGTACCGGGAACATTTCTAGTGGTATGCCGGCATATTTGTTCTCGGGATGTCGATGACTCATGTGTACCCGACAGGACTTTCTACCCTTTTTGAAATACGTACCAGGTAACTTCTGCTCGTTGATCCCCATCTAACATGTGACTAAGTGCACTTCAGAGTGGTTCCCAGGAGCAGGATTCCAGCGGAAAGCTAGCAAATGGAAAGTCTTGGCGCGAAGGATGGTCGACATACCATATGCAGAGGTCATCCGCCGCTTCGTCAGTTGTGTATTATTACTGCAATCACATAGTGGTAACAAGGCTCCTATTTCTAGGCTGATGGTTCATATAAGCCGTCCTTTACCTCATCGAATTTGGGCAGGATAGGTCCCGGCCAAGATGTGGCGTCTCAACAGCGAGCTGTTAAGAACGCAGCTGGAACTATGTACGCCGGTGAGTTCCTTCACCCAAGCTGATGTCAACAGTGCTGATTGTTGTCATTGAAGCTGGATCGGACACAGTAAATCCCATTTGTTCGTTGCCTAACAGTATGTCTCATCCTCCTACGCGTAGACCGTTTCTGCAATCGCGACGTTCGTTCTTGGAATGTTGTTTAACCCGGAAGCACAAAGAAAAGGTCAAGCAGAGATCGACAGGAGTTCTTAATCAGGGAAGACTTCCTACATTCAAGGACGAGGAATCTTTGCCTTATGTCACAGCAATCGTTAAAGAAGTGTTGCGATGGAAAAATGTCACTCCTATTGGTGAGGTTGCTTACCATGCAAGCGCTTAGTTGGGTATCTCAATACTGTCCGACAGCAATACCCCATCTTCTTGAAGTAGATGACGTCTACAGAAGCTATCGGCTTCCTGCTGGATCTGTGGTTGTTCCTAACACCTGGTACGTGAGCTTTAGATAAGCGCACTATGATTTATTCAACAAGTATCTAGGGCCATTCTACACGACGAGGTTCGTCCTTTGCCGTGATTGTTGCAGGGCTGGCATCTAACTTTGTGATCATCCGTAGGTGGCGTATCCGGATCCCTTTTCCTTCAAACCCGAGCGATTCATGAAAGATGGGCGACTGGATCTTACGGTAAAAGATCCCGCGATAGCAGCATTTGGTTTTGGTCGAAGGTTTGACGTATTCCCTCGGCTATTCAAATAATTCCCTGAAAGAATAATCTTTGAAGAATATGTCCAGGAAGGCATTTGGCCTACTCATCTATATGGATTACTGTCGCTTCGATACTTACCGCTTTCAATATCACGAAAGGAGTTGATGAGGATGGGATGGTCATAGAACCCAGTGACAAGGTTTGTACAGGATTGGTTTGGTACACAACTTTTTCATCTTCAAGATCTCAAGTGGGCTCATGATCAACCTGTAAAAGCATGCCAGAACCTTTTAGATGTTCGATCAAGCCCCGATCGAAGGAGGCTGAAGTCCTCATTTGCGGCTCCTAACAATAGTTATTGGACCCGGTGACTGATCTATGCGTAAATATGAGCGTATGGACGGTGTCCAATCAAGTGAACTATCATTTTATCTGGTTTTAGACCATCGAAAATCGCTTAAAGGCTCACAACCCTTACGGTGTGATCCGTGCCATTTTAACGTTACCTCCGTGTGACGACAACGTTGACCTAGCTATGAGGGTCAAGACCATCAAGACTGCTCTACACCGCGGAGTAGAAGGCAATTCCATGACCCTTAGCGTCCGTCCTGGGTTGGCGTCACTTTACTTCACTTCCCGAAGGTCAATTTACGTCGAGCTATGGAGTTTACTACTCCAACTGTTTATGCCGCATCCTTCGATCTGCTTCTATTTGTTCTTCTCGACTTTTCTTTCTCAGATACAGAGAGATTTGTCGCCTTCTGTAGCCGTCCAAGGTCCCGTGGCTCTATTTACGGACGGATGCTTGACGACAACCCCCGAGTGATGATACTTCTTCTCGTCCCAACTCAGATCTACCGAAGGACCGTGTCTGCATGCGGTGATTCTCGCGACTAATGATTCAATTTCTGGTATTCACCATGCCTTCGTTTTTTTTTACCTTAGTGCTTTAAATATGCTCTATTGGCTGACTGTTCAATACTTAGATGGCCATTTAAAGCAGGCTCTTCAGTCATCGTTACCTGCGGCCATTTATTGACTCTCTCATGCTGTCTCATTGTTTCGCGACACTCCTTTATGTCGCGCCGGCATTTGCAGCGTCTGCCGCCAATTGGCGGTCGAGGTCGATATACCAGGTGAGCCGATCGCAACAAAAGGCTTGCCTGTAATGTTCATTCTGCTTCGAACAGGTCGTCACCGATAGATTCGCGATGACGGATGGCTTGGCTGGTCCTTGCGATCCCAGTGCAAGAAAATACTGCGGTGGTACATGGCAGGGCCTCATCAATCGTCTTGACTATATCCAAAACATGGGCTTCGACGCTATTTGGATCTCTCCCGTCTCAGCAAACGTTGAAGAAGAAACAGCATATGGAGACGCATACCATGGGCAAGCATGACAGTTTTATTCACTTTAGTAGTATGCTGATACTTTCAGAAGTTATTGGACCCGAGATTTGAACACCCTCAACTCCAAATTCGGCACACCCGACGACTTGAAGGCACTCAGTTCTGCGCTTCATGATCGAAATATGTATCTCATGGTCGACGTGGTTGTTAATCAGTAAGTTCATAATAATGATGTTACTCAAGACTCAATGTCTCAATTTTGGGTATTAAGCTACGCGGCTCCCCCGACTAATACTTCAGACAAAATTCCACAATCCTTTAATTTCACTTCTCTTGCTCCATTCACATCGGAGAATGATTTTCATCCTCAATGTTTTATAACGGATACATCAAACCAAACCGAGGTCGAACAATGCTGGCTCGGAGATACCAGGTATGATTGCATCTGATATAGACAATCGACTTCTAGGTGCTAACTCCTGTATGCAGTCTTCCACTCCTTGATATTGACACCGAAAACCCGACGAACTTTGAGATCCTCAGGAGCTGGATCGCGGACCTAGTGCTGGAGTATAATATTGATGGTCTGAGAATCTCCGCCGCTCGGTATATTCGACAATCCTTCTGGCGCGATTTTACTGGGGCATCAGGTGTTTTTGCCATGGGCGAGGTATGTAACCGACAAAACCCCCAATGAACGAAAAAAATCAATTTGATACCATTGCTATAGATTCTCAGCGATAATGTCAGCTATACAAGCGATTACACTCGTTCGTGGTTTTGTGATTGTTTTATTCACGCACGGACCTAAGTAGCTGGATTAGAGGTCCTCGATGCTGTACTCGATTATCCGACCTGGTTCACACTTGTGGAAGCATTTTCAGATGCGAAAGGAAATTTCGACAGCCTCATGAGAACTGTCATCGAATCACAGGGAAAGTATACTAGTGGTCTATGCATGACCGGGTCTTTCGTGGAGAACTACGATCAGCCTCGTTTCCCGTCTTTTACAAAGGACGAGTCTTTGATCAAGAATGTTGTCACTTGGCCGTTTATTCACGACGGCATACCCATCGTTTACTATGGTATGTCACCCTCTTGTAGAACGCATTGCAGGATTAATTGGTGTTGTAGGACAGGAACAGGGTTTTCAGGGTGGTGCTGTCCCCAATAATCACGAATCGTACGTACCAGCTATCCCATTCAATGACCTGAGCTTATTGGACCACCCTGAAATAGACTATGGTCGAGTTACTATCACGTCTACCAGAAGCCGCTCGTGCAGCATATCACTGACTTGAATGCCGTACGAAAGCTTGCCATCAATTCGAAACAGGATTTCTTGACCACCCAGGTAGGACAAAACCTGACAGTCCTCCGCATTTGAACATCACGCTGACGGCTTGTCAGATGACCTTCGTTCCTCAGCTAAATGACAATACGATAGCGATATCCAAGCCGCCTCTCCTTGCTCTTCTTACGAATGTCGGTAACTCCAGTACGGCTACGTGGACCATACCCGGAGATGCGGGCCTTTTTTTGAAAGGGCAGACTCTGATAGATGTATTGACGTGCCAGTCTTACAACGTCGATCCGGTTACTGGTAGCCTGACCATCGAGTCGAGGAATGGCCTACCTCAAGTGAGTTCTTCCGCTGTCCAACCGTGCAAACACCTTATACATTATGGTTAGGTCATCTTACCCGCACGATATCTTGATAGCAAAGGGACTCTGTGTGCCAGTGAAGCGCAGAACGGCACGCGCAGAGTCACACTTAACCAAACATTTGTGTTCGGCCTTGCTATACTCGTCGGTTTCATTGCGACAATCCACTCTTTCATCTGATTCTTTCGTTTAACTCTCTTTTGGGCTCTATGATTTAAATTATCTATTAGTGTTCGTACTTGTATGAGTGAAAGGCACCAGGAATTACAGAAGGAACACGAGAACTGTCGGGATTTCCCCGCCCACCGCCGTGAACGCTGAAAGCAGAAAAAATGGTCCGTTCCTGAAGGCTGTGCCGCTGCCTCTTTAAGTACGTTGTTCAAGACCATGACGACCTTTTCTCCATTTCTTTACGCTTCGTCGCAGATTCCAGCTTCAGATAGTATGAGTTCCTCTCTTTCCATATGATAGCCTTGCTATAGTTAATTCACGCGATTCGGTTCGCAACCACTCCTTCCTACCTTCAAGTTGAACACTGGGCAGATAAGCACTCGTATCCCGGGCTCTGACATCTATGTCGGTGCCATGTGGCCTTATCTGCGGCTCCAGAGATATATCAAGGGCACATATGCACTCTCCTTGTATATGGGATTCTTGGGGTGCAACTTCTCCCGGAAAGAGGAACCAGCTCAGGTGCATCCTTCGCACAGCTTTATCCCCCCCGACTATCATCCATGGAATTCTACAGCCTCGGAAGTGAGCCATTTTCCCCTACGGTGGATGAGATTTGTTCCGCCTAGAAGCTCACGATGTTGCGACAGTGCGGTCACGCAACTGTTTCATCGGCCACCGTTCGGTGTTTTTATGCCCGTTTCTTCTACCAAAAACGACAGGCAAGATTATATCTCCGTCGAGAAATTCAAAGATAATTGACTGACAAGTTCAAAGTCCCGTAGGAGAGACATCTGTAACCTGTTCACTCTTACTATATGCCTCAGCTTCTCGGTCGACGGTAACAGGCTCAGGAAATCGCTAGCAATATCTATTATTCAGGTCATGGGATGTTGTCTTCGATACCGACGTGTCGGCTAGGCGGTTGAGCTGAATTCATGGGCGAGGCAAGCCCAGACAACCGCCAGAAAATCCTGCGCAGCTCTCATTGTGATTTCTCATGATTTTTGTAGCCAGTCCCATCAGCGTTGGCTGGATTCGTGTCATTTATCTGGGGGTCGCAACGACACCGCGTTTCAATCTCGGCTTTTACCATCTTTCCAGCAACGCAAATGACGATGATCAGCGATTGATCGCGCTCTTGGCATACGCAACAAGGTAGAACAGAATGTTCTTTTCCTCCCCTCGTTAAGACGACCAATGAGAAAACACACATTAGCGGTCTTCTTCCCGACTTCATCATGTGGTTCAAAGCGCAGTTCGGAGGCAAATCAAAGCAATCCCCGCAGTGGCGGCGCGACTCTTTGTTTAAAAGCGACATGGTGAGTCGCTGTAATTCACCAAAAATTGCATCTCACCCTCCTTCTCTTGTCTAAAGATGCGTTCAGTTTTCGCTCTCGCCACTCTCGCACTCTCCCTCCTTTCGTCGACTTCGGCGCACCCACACAAGGCGTCGTCCACAGTACCCGCAGGTATTTTGACGCGTATTTATCCTCCAAGCCATGATCCTGATCTTAGGGCCAGTCCGACGTAGGGGGGTAGGCAATTGCGCCGACTCCATCTCCAAGCGCGCGAGCGGCCTCGCGGATGCCCGTCGTCGAAGTCTCCGCCACCGCCTCAGCGAGGATACCACTAAACTCGCTGCGCGTGGTCTGGAAGAGAGGGCTAAGTACCCTACCATTCAAAACGACACTTGCATTCTGTCCCCAGACACGATCTTTGGACCCTACTTTGTTGACGGTCCGTGGTTTTTGCATTCACAGCAAAGAGTGTCGCCGCTGAACTCTTTCAGGGGAGCTGTACCGTCGTGACATTCGCGAGGGTGCCGATGGTATCGATTTGTACCTGGACATCGGATTGAGTGTGTTTTACTCATGGCATTGAACTCGCGCATTTTTCTAACAGTCATGTTTATAGTTGACGTCGATACCTGCGAGCCAATCGAGGACGCCTACATTGACTTCTGGGTAAGGTCGCTCATTGACTTTCCCCACCCTTGTTTACCTTTCCTTCACTAGCACTGCAACGCAGCTGGCATTTACAGGTAATCATATCTATTTCTTTTCGTGGTCCCTGAACCTTTTAAATTGAAATGCTTTAGTGGATACACCGGAATTAACCCGGATACTGTCGAGCCCTTCGACGGTACTTTTGACCCTCCCGCAATCTCTACTAAGTAACGCTAACTTCCCGTGCATTCATTAGGCGTCACACTCCGCGCAGACGGAACCACTGACGACACCACCTTCCTCCGTGGATTTACTGCGACCGATGAGAATGGTATCGCCGAGTATGATTTCCACTGATATTTCTCTCCCATTCGCCAGTCATTTATTGTGACCATCAGATTCCTCACCATCTTCCCGGGATATTATGCTTCGCGTACGACCCACATCCGTAAGCTCAACCTCTTTTCTTGCGGTTTCAATATATTCTGACAACTGTTACTTAGATATTGCTGTACAGTTCGTCTTTTTCTATTTGTATTGGGTATCCTCGATTCATCATATCATCCATTTAGTGTCAATGGCTCCATTTCTGAGGACGGCACCAACACTCTCGCGACCTCCAGCATCCAGCATGTCGGGTGAGTACTACGAGCCCTTTAACAACTACCATCTTTCTTACATTGTATCTCCAATTAGCCAATTGTTCTTCGAAGAGTCACTCATTAACCAAGTGTATGAAATCGGGGCTTACACTGCTCACTTGAGCACCCTCGATCGTGTCACCAATGATGTCTGTTGTTTCCTCTCCCTTATCTTCTCCAGTACTGATCCCCATCTAGGCGGACACCATCATCGGCGGAGCCAACAGCGACGGATACAGCGCCTTCGTATCCACCGAACTTCTCGGAGACAGTCTCGAGGACGGTCTCGTTGGATACATCACCGTCGGCGTCGACACCACTGCCATTTTCGACACCAGCAACTCCAACCCCGTTGGTGTCATCCCCACTGTGTCTTTAGCTGAGGGTGCCGAAGCGTCCGCCAGCGCTGTCGATGCTGCTGAAGGTCTAACGGTCTGAAGAAGGGAATAGAATGCTGCCGTCTTGCTCTCTTGAAACAGTAATGTTCGAAAATCAAAAGTTATTCAATAAAATGTCATTTTGTTTTATCATCTTCCGTGGAAACAGACCCCGCCGATTGTCCTTTCGAGTTCGTATCCCAGGTATCAACAATCGAGCATGTGTCGCAAGATCACCATGGTTCCACCATCGCATTCCGGCACTCTGGTTAAGTTGAAAACGGTGTTAACCAAGGGTGCCATCCAAGACCGTTAAACAGCATAGAGCAGGACCCGCTTCCCCCGAGCATGATCTCTGCCCCGATGTTGTCAGATACGGCGTGGACAACTTCTCATCCTACGATGATCCGTCTGTCCAAGGTCCGGCACCAATTCTGGCGCTAAGAAGTGTGGAAGAGGATCTCCGGCCGGCACCAGTACACGGATTCACCCTGGGCTATCGATCGTCATACTCAATAGTGTACGTCAGAGGGGTTGAGAAGGTTGGTAAGACGAAGTCGAGATGTAAAAAGTAGCGCAGTCGTTGAGGGGGAAAGATATGGAGTCAACTGGCTCGTCAAAGGAACATCTACTCCCTGAAAGCTCGCGCTAACTACACGGATAGCGAAGAAAGGACTAGAGGTCTGTCTCCGGTGGGAAGCCCCGTGGAGCGATCCAGCTGCAGCGATTAAGAGTGCGCCATGAGCGGAAACTTCTGCAGGAGAAAGAGTGGGCGAGAAAATGCGTATCAGCACCATCCTCCAAAGTGGGCTGTGGTGGGCTAGCAGGGCGATGAAGCCAGCACTGAAATGAAAGGAAGACTTGTACAATGGAGTTTGATTTGCCAATTCATCGGCTATGATAGAAAGAGGCGGGAGGTACTCCTTCATGTAGTAGCTTCAACCTGCGAAAGTGCCTGAGAACTGCAGTATAGTTGTATGGTTAGAACCGAATTGATAAGGAAATGCAAGAACCTTACCTGTCCAACAAGTCGACGAAAATCGAGGTTTTCGGCTGAAACATCTCGAGATACTCTTCAGGCAACAGACTGTTCTCCAAGTTCCTCTGATAAACCTTTAACACCTTGTCCTCATAAATGAGCGTCAGCCTGCCTCGTAATCCCGAGGCGACCACCAATTGTTGGATGTTCTCCAACGCTCGTCTGAGCAGCCGAAGCTTAAACTCCATATGGCCATGTACATCGACCGGGTTTCCCTTCTTCACCACTTTGTTGAACACCCCATTCCGATGGATGCCATATATCAAATTGGGTGTCTGCGAGATGCACATCTGCATATGCTTGTGAGACCACCTCGAATCTCTGGACTCGTGTTTGGTCGTCAACTCCACTAACGCCGACTGCGGGATTTCCTGTGCATAGGCAGCCTTGCCATCGAGATCAGGTAAACACGCGTCCACCTCGGCTCTTACGACCATCTTCATCCCCGCCAGGTCATACGTGATCACCCGATGATGCGACGTGGTATTCTCACACCCAGGCGCGGGGCGCGTGTGCATGCGCTCAAAGTTCCGGCCGTATCCACCCGGGTTGGCATTCATGAGGACCTTGGGCTCCCACCGAGTACACAAAACGGTTTTTGACCCAGCGAGCTGCAGGTCCATGCGAAAGTCACGTCGCTGGCCAGCTAGCGAAGGCGATAAGGCGTAGGAGGTTGTGACAATCTGCGACGACGTCTGCAGAAGCCCAATCAAAGGTGTCGATGGCGATGAAGATGGGTAGGAGAGGGTAAGGGGGAAGCCGGTGAGCGTTGAAGTCGCAGGCTTGGTAACCAAAGTCTGGGGGCAAGGTGAAAGGTGTCTGTCGGTGGGTCCAGATACGGGGAGCACCGGGGACGAGAATTATAGGTTTTCGAGCTTTCAACCAGCTGTAAGAGCCGAGGTACCGAGTACCGGTTATCTCAACTCTCTGCCCATCCTCGGTAGCGGCAGGAGGGTGCATCGTCAGCAATGGATCTGGGTCCAAACCGTGCATAATTTTTCGCAGGAACTTCCGAGGTGCATTATAAACCCATCCCCCTAGGTTGATTTGATCATGACACTGTCCTTTTTTCAGTGATATATCTTTCGCGATATGTCAGGACCGACCTTGGGAGCCACAATTTTTGTACTGGACATTCTCACACCACTGTGAAGATATTAGAACCAAATATCCAGCCTAGACAACAAGAGCCACCTTGGTGAATTTCCTGGCAGCGTTTTGTAGCGTGACCATAATATACAGTTGCGCATAAAACAAAAATATTCGCACTATGGCACATGAAGTATCTGTAACTGCTGCCGTCTTTCTTCCTAAGCTCGAAGTTGTGTCGGATGCAGAGGTAGAAGAAGATAGGAGTCACAGAGAGCCGATAGTCGTGGCGGTTGAGAGCAAAATGGCGTGGGAAATTCTCTGCCGCCTCTCTTGATCCCAGTACATCCATGTGGCTGTCGGCTTCTGTTCTCGCTGTTGCAGCATCCTCCAACTTACGAGTCTCCCAGATACCGGTATGAAGACTACTCAAACATACGGGCGTTTCCAGTATTACGGCTTTCGAAGGGCAATCTCGAAGGCGGGTTGCAATTCTTCATAGTTTTGGAAATCCCGCAGGTACGCCTTTTCTGCATTGACGAAGTAGCATGGCCTAATATCACTTGTATTGCCTAGATTCTATTGAAGGCCTGTGATCAACTCAAGAACATTGTCGAATACTTTGTCAAGATGCTGGATCGGCTGTGGAGAAGAAACGGTCGCGCATTCAGCGGTCTACTCTCCCAAAGTACCATAAGACGATTCAGAAAATGGATAATTGCCATCCAGTGCGTGTCTCCTTTGCTTCATGGCGGTATCGCTGTAGCCAACGTACTTTACAGACTCCTGATAGGCTCGCACGAGATTTAAAGGAACAACTTTCTCAGACCCTTGCCTTCAAAGTCAAAAGTACCATAATCAGCCGGTTTTGAATCGAAAACGCCTGGGATAATACCACTGGATGCATATACGCACCTTGAAGTGCGAAACAAAGTCCGGATTCTCCAAGACGAGCTCCTTGGGGTCCTCTTGGCAAATTCACAACTTCCAAGAAGTCTTCAGTCTTGGAGTTAAATTCCGGAATCTACCCGAACCCTCCTCTTGACTCAACGCTGGCCACGTCTGATATCCGATATGCCTACAACCCACGAGCTCCTTGTTCATTGTCGTCGGTCGTTCCCTTTCCCTCCTTTCGACTGGTTGCAAGAAGTCCTTAATGGGCAATCTACAAGCAACCTTTCAGGCAAGTGTCTGCTACTGTCATTCTCCGTTGAAGTGCTTTATCCTCACACTCGTCGTTAGGAGGGCCACCCACCACAATCGGAGAGTCGAGATTCCGGAATATTTCCTTGGTGTAATTGGCAGGCTTGATGCGAAACGCAAGTCACCATCCCCCATACCACGTTTTCCAGGGGCGAGACCTACCTGTATTTACGGATAATGCCCCTGATTCGCCTGGCTGATCACTGAACAAATGGCTATCCGGGATTATATCCGAAGCGGACGAGGTTGTAAGGCACCGATTGCCCCATGCCCATTACCTTCGGTCCGAGCTTTGACATCGGGATTACGGATTACAAGGAGAGGGAGCCGTCATATTTAATGACATACACGGAACTGAGTTGGTTAGCCCTCCCCTTCCGAATCTGGTCCCAACTGCTACACGATAGTCATCTTCGTCTCGCTGGCTGGCACCCCGATGTCCGTTCAGACACGCAGGCTGGTCACTGTCTCGATTAGATTCCCCAACCTTCGTAGGATCTACCTGTCCCGATGATCTTTCTTTACGTCGTTCAGATTCCGATATAATGGCCTGCCAAGGCCGTTGCATCATGACGGGGACCGGGTTTGCAGTATCTGCCCTCCTGTGACCTTTCGCCCTTTCTCAGACGTCAGACCGATCTGCGTGTAATTACACGCTTTGTATCCGTTGCTATGGTATTGGAAGCGCCTACTGTTGTCCGCGAGTTTTCGGGTATAGCCATTCAGGATGCATATACACGGCCCTTTCTTTCACAATTTCGAAGTATATGACGTCACGCGTCCTTAATTGCAATATCTCCGGGTAGCATTACGGTGGCTCTTGGCAAGTTGGGGCTATCTATGATCGAAGCTTCGAATATTCCAATCCATGGTTCGGGATCAAACCAATGGTTCTCAGATTCGATACGAGGAGTTCGTATCTAACTACTTGATTGTGGTGCTGTCCCAAAATAGCTAACTGTGTGGTATTCATTTCCACATAGAGCGTGAACTAACAATAAAGCAAGCCGACAGTAACCGCGTTCTTAATCTGATTCACCTAAAATCCTAGCAGGAGATCCACTCCGAATCATTCCGCGGGCTGAGTCACTTATTCCTGATAATCCCCCTTACTCCATCTTCTCTCCCTTTACTCTGCGCTCCATCCTTGTCGGATATGAATGTTCACTTCTTTGATTTCAACGCAATAGTGCCTGTTTCAATGAATTTTTGATGTATACCTGGAGGATAGCGCGTGTCGGGAGAGATTGCTACCAGCGGTGGGCACAGATTTTTCCGTTAGACGACTCCGCTCTTCCTGCTTATCGCCCCCGACGTTCAGCGTCGGACCGACATCCTGTTCTCGACGCGGTTAGACGAGGTTGATTACACTTGACACTTGTTCACTGAACAAACATCTTGAAATTAATCAAAATTCAACTCAGCTCCTTCCTCGCTCAACTTCAGACTATGTACCATCAGGCTTCGATGTGCAGACTATACATAATACAAAGTGCTGCCTGTAGAGCCGACGCGTAGTACCAGATTTAGGCAGTGCCTTCGGCTAGCTATGACGGAAAAACATTTGACTTGGTAACCGGTAATTCTCCTTTTACATATTACACGGAGGCAAAGTAGAAATACGAACACGTGAGGTTTTCTTTCCAGTTCACCGCTATTCACCGTCGGCGACGATAGCGCACCGCTTTTCTTAAGCAGCTAACGGGGCTGATGTCGGGGAACGTGCCTCGATGGCACCAGGCATGGTGAGGCTATTAATAAGCGGCTGGAAGCAATGCCGCAGCCAGGAGAATTCTTTATCGAGTTTGACTTCTCCCACCCTCTTCCCACTAACCACCACACCACACCACTACCTCACTCTGCAATGGCTGATATCCACGACCAAGCTACCCTTGCTGCTGCCATCGCCAACTTCAAGCCTACATCCCGTGAAGTCATCAGCGGAATCGCGCCGCATGTGTTCGAGGATCGGAGGTACCTCCAGCGGAGGAGAAGTAGGCGCAATGGGAGCCCCGTTAGGCGGCAACGGAGCCTAGCTGCTCTGAATCGTAGTAATGGGGGGACCAAGCGGTCACCACTGAGGATATCGGCTGTAATTAATTTGGACGACCCAGGTGTGTTCGTTGCTCGCTGCAAGTCGTTATCGCTGACTCACGATGATGATATAGATGAGCCAAAGGCGACATGTACGCAAGAGACGGTACAGGTGTCCAATGCAGATACCCGCAATATCAAGAAGTCGAGGAGGCGGACATTCCTCAGCATGGAATTGTCATTAGTGATACTAAAGTGCGTACTAGTCGTTAGCCTTATCCTCTATCGCTGACGGGCATTGCAGGACTCTCACTTCTAAATTAAAGTGACTATCTTCTCTTCCATTCCTGTTCTCTGTCACTCATCATCGGCATCTTCTGCAGGACGCGACACCAATAGACGTTCATCCACATTCTTTCAAGACACAAATTTATCTTATTATTTTTTCTTCTTGCTTCATTATTAACATTAAACGGAGTCGCCAGTCCTTCCATTCTAGTTCTGCCTATTGTTTTCAACTGGTCAACTGGATACCCTTGCAATAGATAGACGCAAATTCAATGTACCATGTATTTCTGCATACCCATCCTAATCCCGCAAGCGACGTCGGGACGAAATGAAGTAAATGACAGCTGTCGGAGCAATGAGATTCCCGATTTCCGCGCTCATGATAAGGAAGGAGTCGTGAGAGCGTGCTCAGTGTCGTAAAGATTGAAGAACAACAGCTCCCCTATAGGCCAATGCAAGGAAGCGAAGAGCGAATTTCGCCTCCTGTAACATGGGAGAACCGTTACGATTGGTCTTTCCACCGCTCAACGCTCGAGCGCGTAGGCGGTATTTCTGCAGCATGTGCATGCGAATCCTTCGTGGATATCTGGAACAGCCAAAAGGAACAAAAGAAAAGAAAAACGGACGATGCCGAAATCCTTATCTGCAAAGCCCGAGGAGCGCATTCTTTCCACCATCTCAAAGAACACGAAACCGATATCGGGATAGCCTTTTAGGAACGTGCGTCGCAACCGTAATGCTTCTGAACTCAAAGGAAGCAGCCAGTCAGGAATTAGACTTGTCAAGAACCAACGAAACCATGCGAAACCATAAGCCGGGTATGTTCAAGTATTAGTATATGATCGTGAGGAAAACTTCATTCCCACACAGCCTATGCTCTAGGCAACGGGTTTGTCCTTGCTCGTTTCGAAGAACATGTCCGCTGAGCGGACGTTTGAGTTCGGGGCCGTCCTCACTTCATTTATTTCGTGCCTATATAGAAGACGTCAACGTTTGAAGCACGTCAACTGTGTGTTTACGTACGTACCAGCGGATAACTAATGTCGACCTCGTTTTGAGATGAAAGAAAAGAACGGAAATTGCATTGCCCGAAATCCAGCCAGGTAGTAGGGACCAGAGGGCGGAAAGAAGAATCACGGATGAGGATTGTGAAAAGTCAAAATCAAATTGAATCGGCGTCACCGTCGCAGGGATAAGTACCCTAATGACGCGTGACGTCATTAACCGCAAGGAAAGCGATGCTTCTATAAAATATGTTCAGCAGCAAGTTCACGGAACACACCCGAAAATACGGGTGTAGTTTGATTAACCATGCGTGTATAATATTAAAAATATGCAGAAAAGCATGCACCACTGGGATGCAACAAAAGTCAGGCCTTGCCGTCCCACGCTGCAAGACATACAGGGAGGGCAATAGTTTCGGCAGAAAGGTCAAAATGAGATTCAGTGCCGGTGTCCACATCTGAGTTTATGCGGCAAGCTCGGTGGTTCAATTTTCGAATGAAAGAATGGCGCCTGCCCGGGCCGAGGCAAACAGGCACATGTATAGGGCATTGACCGCCTGCTCTAGACTAACGGCTACTGCTTCAAAAGAGTTTCTGAAAGCACAGCGTAGCAAACGTTACGTGTCGGCATTGAGGCCCGAGATCTAAAATCTCGAATCGTACAGTCCACTCTGTCCCCATCTACAGTGTCAGGTCTTTCCCTAGGGAATCGGCCCATGGGGAACGAAGCAAACCTGAATTGCCGGGATCTTGAGCAAACATCGCCGCAGGACTACCTGCTTAATAAAAACTATCAAGTTCAGTTGGCTGACTGGAAAAGGTGGCCCGCCAAATGATATCCTCAATCCAGGCACGTGTACGAGGCGCATTGGTCCCTCCCCGCCTCCCCAGACGAGGATCTACTGTACTTAGTCTGCGGCGCAGCAAACGTAGATTCGAGGGTGATTATCGTTGGTCGGCATCTTGTTGGACCGACGGGTACTTTTTCTTGGTCCGCTTTGTATACTCTCGTGTAACGCCTTGACGATGTGGAACCCGGAAGCTTTCTTGGTCCGCTACTGAGTGAACAACGCTCGAGCTCGGTTGTCACTGTACGAGCTGAGATCTGGGTGGTTTCTTCCGGTGTCTGCGGATGAACATCATCAATGCCGAGAAGAGACTGAGATTAATCAAAGGAAGCGTAGGTGCATAGAAATTGGACCGAGAGACACGAACAAACCTCGGATGAAAGCTGCCGAAGTGCGTATATCGGCCATGGAATACACGGCTGAGATAGTGACCATTAATCCTCTCGACGTGGTTCTACATTTGTATCCGGAATGGAGGCTTCTAGTGTCGCCTTCCCTCAAGATATGTGCACCTATATTGGAGAAGCGTCTTCGTGAGACACAATCGCATCTTTGGAAGCGCTGATATAGCGCATATACGCAGGTTTTGTGAGGACCTCGTGAATGGACGAGGTAATTCAAATTCGGCTAGATGTGGACTGCCTTCGAGAGATTTGCTCGCCGACTTGCACCCTTATCTTGACGAGATCGTCCCTTGCAGCTTTCATGGATCTATAGAGTATACGGGTTATCGGTAAAGGGCACTGACAGAGAAGTGACGGACCATGCATGAAATCGCGTTGCTCCGCTAGACAGTGTAGACTGTTCACGTCGCCGACGCGTTTGTTCCTCGAAGGCGTGCTATGACCTCGAAGACGACCTTGATATAGAATAGTTTTGGACGGTTTCTTATCGATCTAGGCGGTGTGCAGTCTCAGCTCGTGTCATGGTCGCAAAGGGGTATAACACGCACCTTCAGAGGCCTTATACTGACAACTCTTCGACAGGCAGTGGTCGGCAGGATACAGTTAGTTCATGTTGGGCAGTTGGAAGTAGGAGCTCAAGCGGGACGATGGATCATTTCCCACACTTGCTTGTTCTCGGCCGCCATCACGAGCTCCTATGTCTACAAGCTCTCTCTCCTTGCCTCTGAGTTCTGCGTCACCAAGAAGCCTGGAGGCAGAGACGAGCATAGCGACGATGCTTTGTTCATTTGGCTATAAATGCAAAATTTTAACTGTGCGTCGTACGCGAGCAGTTTGGATTGCAGCCAACTCGCTCGTAGCCCTAGTATTAAGATCAAAATACAAAACAAATAAATGGGTATCGTATCCATCATCCATTGAGCATTACGAGGCCAGTCACTTGCCTGACTTAAAGATTGCTTCTCTTTCATGCTGATTATCCTGTTCTACAGATAGTATTCACAGTAAATTCACGGTCAGATCCAGCCAGTTCAGTCTTACCAAGTAAGAGTTTAATGGACATTTTAGTCACAGATCCTTGCAGCAACATTTCTCGTGCTTAGGGCGCTCCGTCATTCTCAGGGAAGGCCAGCCGTGTGAGATATTCCTCTTTCCTGGCAACCATAGTGTGAGGAGCGAGTTTTTAGTACGCGGTTACCTGTAGTACTCACTGCTATGTATTGTTTCAGAGCTACACAACAACTGACAATATTTATTCTTTATATGCACCATGTTCCGTCACATTCTCGGACGGGGGATTGAATATCCATGGCTGCATACTCGGTATGAGGAATGATGGGCGCTTAGGATGTGCTCGAAGAGTCGACGGACTCTCACGGGTTGCCTTCGCTTCATCAGATGATATAAACGACCCATCGATGATCTGAACTCTATGGATGACCCCCACGCACACCCGTCCTCATCCCGTGCCCATGTTAGTGGTTGCTCCACCACGACCAAGAAAAGTCACAAGAAGAAGAAACGAGAAATCACTAACGGCCTAAACGCTGAACCCATCGCTACTCTAACGGTGCCCCCTGTTGACGGACCAAACGTCGCTATCAGAGATCCCAAGTACATCGGGTCATACAACTGGGTAGATAGCCCTTCCCCTACGATCTTAGTTCCTGGTGAGTAGAAATTCTGCCATCAACCCCACTGGGTATCTCCTGACGACCCGCCTGCCCAGGATCGCCCCGAATTTGGCGAAACAAACCGACCCCGTTCACTATTCGTCATGATACTGGAAATCATTTCTGCGACCAAAACGGTTATCGCCTTCCCAGCACACCACTTCTGCCCATCCTAGTCGCTGTAGACAAAATGGTGGTGAGATCTGACGTCTCTCCAATTTCGATTGACTGGCCCTCGGTCGATTACATCACCGACCGCAATGGGTTGCGCAAGCTCTTGGAGTGGGTGAGTGGGAAAAAGCAGAGTTTCAGGATCGACTTGCAGCTTGCGGGGAAGAAGACGGTGCTGTGTAATAGATGGGAGCCACAGTCGAGGCTGAAAGTGTTTGATGGATATGGATATAATTTCGAAGATGCAGTGACGAGTGCTGCTCCCGGGTGCGAAAGGAGTTCAGGAGGACACCACAGGGTCATCACTTACGTGAGCCCAAGTCACATACCAAACATCCTTTCGTTATCTGATGGTTCGTCCTAGGACCTTTGTGGCCTCACGATGGTGGTTCGTTTCGAGGTCGACGCATGTCACGTCCCTCACGATGCTCCTTCGACGTCTACCGACTTCCTGTCAGCCCAGCTTGCATCAATGGCCCTGTCCAAGTCCACTACGTCGACACATACCGTAGATCAAAGAACATCCTTGACCGTCATTTCCACCGGAAAGCCCATACCCAATGAATCTGTCATTGAACTGACGACAAGGAAGGGCAATGACTCTGGTATCCGCTTGAGGAACAAGTATCCACAGTTGTACTTCTCCCAGACGCCGGAGCTTATCATTGGTTTGCACCACAATGGACGCTTTACGGATGTGCAGCGAAAGACAATGGAAAGCCTGACATCTCTCGAAGACAGCCTTCAACGGAGGTTGGGAGCGCTGGGGCAGGCTTTAAGTGATATCCAAGATTTGGTTGTCCAATCTGGGACGGAAGGACGGTTGAGCTTAGTAGGAAGGGATAAGGAACTGCTAGTTTTTGAGAGGGTATCGACTGCCAGTTGCTTGCCGGAGACTTACTTGAAGAGGTTTGTAGCATCTGGATGATAGTATCTCGCAGCATCTCGTCACTTTTGTAGAATCGGAAAGATTCCACGGAATCATGTAATAGTGTTTTGTCCAGAAATCACCAATGATAGTCTCCATTACGATATCAACACGTTAAGCGGCGGTTGGCCATACACATGATCCCTGCAGAACAAAGATTTCAATGAAGGCCACAAGAAACGGTTTAATTCGCGCTTTATTAGCCCCTAGCTAACCACTACGGCTCGAATTTCTGAAAGTACAACATAGCCAACGTTACTCTCCAGTATCAGGGTTGCCACCCGAGATCTAAAGTCTCAGCGATTGCGACTCCGGGTGAAGTCCGAGCTTCCTATCTAAAGAGATCTTACGCTCTCCTTGGAACGTGGAAAGGGCCTATATTGCAGATATCTTCAGCGGATACCGCTGCAGGATCACCTGTTCAAAACATTAATTCAGTTGCTTGACTGAAAAAGGGAGGCTGTTACCGAAACGATATTCATAAAATATATCTCGTGTACGAGGCTAGTTATCGCCCCAGACAAAAATCTGCTGCAGTCTGCATCGGTACTCCGAAACGTTCGAAGAAAGACGATGGTGGACGATCTCAGCTTTCGAATAGCCGTAGCACCTGGATTGCGCTAAATGAAGGAATAGAGCATGGTTGTTAAGTCCGTTCATGATTGAGTCCATGATACGAGTCCATTCTTTTTTACGAGAGCAATTGCTTTATACAGGTCGGAAGCACTAACCACTGAAGCAAAGTCCGTACATCATCCCAACATTTGTCGAGAGGCCAGTGACCCAAGGAGGTTTTGTGCGGTCTTCCCTACTTCATCGTCATCCTCGACGCGAACAATAAATAGCACAGGCTCTGTAGTTCTTTTCTCTGCCTTGAAAAGACCGTCGGAGAGGGGACCGAATCTCTGCGAAACTTGTCTCATGAGATATACGGGCATGATGGGCATGGTACTGTAGCTTTCTGGTAACGCTTCGGGCCGCTGCAACAACAGTTTCCAAGAATGATCACTACAGAGAATAATGAGATTGATAGTATGATCCTGGACCTAGGCGAACATACCCATGTAAAAGCAGATGTTCTATGTACTCGTAGCTAGAAAAGGGGTTGTAAGACTCCTTATAGCCATCATCACATAAAAAGCTTACCCTGGTGTGGATTTGCGTGCATGTAAAGAAGCCAAAGAGCAGCCCTTTAGACGGCGACTAGGCACGCTCTGGGTTGGTACGTTTTCCGGCTTTGTCGATGCTGGGTTCATAGCGTACTTATGGTGATCGCGCTCGAAGGTAAGATCGACGTCATGCCGATTTCCGGCGCCAGAAATACTCGCATCACATAAGCACATTATGCCGTCCAGCCGTGTCAGTTGCCGACGTGCCGTCCTTTCTTTCAGATATGTTGAGAATCCCAAGGAGCGGCGTTTCCTGGTGAGTTTACTGATTCGCGCTTTATTGGCCAACAGCTAACAACTACTAATACAATGTAGTTTTATCCTACTTTACTCGACATCGCAACGGACCCCCTCCAGTCAAAACAAAGGCGAAAAGGCGAGAAAATCAAGACGCGGGAACTTGAAGGACTACTGTACACGTGAGTCTCAAAGCAGACAATAACGATGTCCATGTTAGTAAAGAGGAGAGACGGAAGGAAGAGGAACTATACATATACAAGTACAAAACAAGAAAGAATAGAATAGTATGCATGCATGGTCTATCCAGATATGCGGAAGAAATATATATATCAAGAATATTAAGAAAGAAAAGGGATGGAGGAAAGGCTTTTGAGTGTGCGAGAAACGTCGGCGGTGATGATGGTATACTTATATAGCTGGGCATGGTTATTGTTCGTAGCTACCTCCGGCACCGCCTTGGAGGGAAGCCATCCATATCCTCGTTTTGTACAACCTGAAACAAGGTCGTGAGCAAGATAATCAACAAAAAATGACGATCCTGGCTCACCGGAACAGCTCCCTGACGAGCTCCCTAAAATCAATCCTCTTTTCCGCAATAAAGTAGAACGTCAATTTGCGTCGGTCCCACTGGTACTCGGCGTCGACTACCTCCATCGGCAGCTTCTTGGCGCGCACCTTGCTCTGGCACAACTGCAGAGCCTTGGCCTCGTCTTGCATCTTGGACATTAACAATCTAAGATGATTGTCAGATGTCATTCGGAGGAAAAGAGAACCAAACGTACTGAGCATCATGCGTGGACGCCTTCCCATATATCATTTTTGGGTTGATCTCCTTCTTAGACGAACCACCACCACTGCCACCGCCGCTTCCTCCAGGACTCACAGGACCATCCTCTTCGCCCCAGCCCTGTCTATCTCTCTGGAATGCCTCTACTTCCTCCACGGTGATACTATCGTTAACCACCTTTCCCAAATCCTTTCCCCTGTCGGCCTCAACCATCACCAAATCACCCACGCGAATCTCTTGCGACAGATCCGTGAGGTAGAAAAGGTCTGTTCGACCTGCCTTGAACTCCACGATGAATAAGGGCCACGACGACGGCACAGAGTGAAGAGGTAGACCCTTCCCGAGCTCATGTTCCGAAGAAGGCAGTCTGTGGTGAATAGGCTGACTTTGCGGGGGTGGCCCTCGAGTCGAGGTCGGCGAGGTTGCAGCGTTAGAGTAGGAGGGGGCCCGTGCACGCGTGGGAGAAGAGAAGCTGGTCGTTTGCGGATAGTATTGGATCCCTTGCCCCGGAATGAATCTAGCCGTGTGAAGCTCCCGCGAAGGTTGCTGCTGCTGAGTCGTCTGCTGTTGCTGTTGCTGTTGCTGTTGCTGTCGATAATGTGATTCCAATTGGTCTTCGCTTGCATCACTAGGCGACCGCTTACTCAAATTGATCGGTGCATACGCAAAGTCATTGGAGGGAGGACTGCGAGACAAAGGCGCATAGATGGGAAGGGAAGAAGGTTGGCTGGTCGGCTGCGATGGGGACTGATTATCATTAAGATTAAGCATTCCAAGGTCGCCCGCGAGATCTTCATCAGACAGCATGAGTCCGCCGTGGCCGTAATTGGTGGCCGTAGAGAAGGGTGGATGGTCGTCGACATCTTCCACGCCTGGTGCGTTGAAACCAACAATTGCCCCTCGCCTTGGCTGTACGACGCTGACGCTATGCCTTCGACTGGTCGTCCCACTGCCACCGCCGCCATTCTCGTCCCTGGGAGGGTTCATTCCAGACCATAACTCTCTGAACGCAGATCCGTCATCCAACAAAATCTGACCCACGTCACGGACGAACGGGCTCATATTTGAGATGTCATATCTAACAAACCGAGAAGGAGAAGAAGCGTTAATGTCGATAGGGGATCTACCCATTGAACCATACCGGCTAGAGCCTGGTGGTTTCATGTCGCCGTATCGACCGGGTATGTTGACCGGGTTGGACAGCATTGACTCGTTCCAGCTCGCCATGCTAGGAGTGGCAACATATGGGCTGCCTATCGGAGTAGGTCTTCCTGCCGCAAGCGACTGAGAGCGACTGCGAGATATGTCCTGCGCGTAGGTCCTCCCCCTCGGTAGCGAAGTCGGGATATACCGCTCGTCAAAACTCTCGAGTTCCGACTCGTCGTCCTCGAAAGTCGAAGGAAAACTTCTCTCCCTCATCGTAGTCCCGAACTGGCTCTGTTGAGGATTTGTATTGGAGAAGGACGAACTCCGGGTAGCCATCTGACGGGTCGGACTCAATAGCCGCTGGTTGGACCAAGGAGAACTGGCGACGTTAATGCTCGACGGAACAAATGGCGGCTGCGACGGAGACGAGAAGAAATGCTGTTGTCCTGATGTACGCGGCGGCTGACTGGCTGCACGTTCTCGCACAGAGCCAGAACCAGCATCAGAACCGTTGGCACCCAAGAAGCGATTGGTCCTGTCCTCTTCCTCCCTCGACGTCGGTCCCATGTAGGTGCCCTGTTTATGTTGCTCGTACGCCAGTTTCTATTTGGATCCGTTTTCAATAGGAGAGCAAGAAAAAAAACGATGATGCCACGCACGAAAAACTCGAACCAGTACCACTGATCTACCTAAATATTCTCTCCAAAAGTCGATCCTGTGACTGGAGCCTGAGAAAAAGCGCCTTTTCAGCGCACGAGATGATGTAAAAGGCCAGAAACATACCAATGCACGAAACGTGGATGTAGTCAGGTAGGTCCTCGGCGACAACCACAACACAGTATCCGGTACTCTAGAGATATTCAATTCTTTTTCTTTCGCTGCTGCAGAAACAACGCCTTTAGTCCGAAAAAAAAACCAAGAAAAACTCGTGAAACACGCACGCAGCCGCGAAATATGGGGTATCCCGTGCAGTTCCGCCTTTTCGTTGTATGAATGGATGCTTGTCGGCTCTATTTCTTGACAAAATATAGGAAGTAGGGAAATCTAGTCGTAAGAATCTAAGAGTCGTCAGCAAGCTGGTGGTGGTAATGGAAGAAGGGTCTGAGTCCAGCCTCGACTCAGCTGACCCCATTGACAGGGGCATGTGACCTAAAAGGCATGTCCCTCTGACCGGCACAACTGACTGCTCCTTCCGTTACATTTTACGGGAGTCAACATTCCTGTCCTTGGTGGTTATCTGGATTTCCCTTTTGTCTAGCTACAAGCTTGCCGTAAAATCAGTGCCACAATGCCCTGCTCTAGTACCTGTCCTCGGGACCGGCTTCATTCCGGATCATCCTTGGTCACTCATCTCAGTTTCCCGCCTGCGGCGACAAGGTGAAATCTACGTCAAGACAATGAATAGTCGATAATTCTGGATGCTTCTTTTCGCGTGGTCGTGTGTAAAGTAATAGTTCACGCGACATTAAATCAAGCCATCGCGCCACTGTCGACGCGCTCTGATCTGCGGACATTGCAGGTTCCCTACTATTTCGGAAGTTCCGATCTAAGGCGGGCTTGCCTCCGAAATGGCCTCATCCTCATTAGCTCACTAGTATCGGGCCTGTTCCTGTGTAGGACAACAAGTTGTGAGGTATCCACAGAAATAGCAGGATCCAAATTTCTTTGCTCAACGACTGTGAGTGGAGGAGGTCGGTGGCTGGATAAGCAACTAGGCAGCACCGCAGCAATCAGGGTCATCACGCAGCGATGAATTAAACGGGCTGAAAGCAAAGGTTCGAGACGAGTCCTACAAACTTGGGTATCTTGGAAAATGTTGTGAAGCTAACCGGGCTGTAGAAGGGCCTTGTAAAATCTCATCTGATAGAGGCAAAGGGGGATAATTGTGAGCGGTAGAAACACTGTATGATTTACGGAAGACAGTAGCGGCTGGGATCCGGCAAAAGAGCGGTGGCCCGGGCACTTGTTGATATGAACAATTTGAGCACCTCGGAGCTGGCCAGTTTAATAGTCGTGCCTTGGGGCATTATCATCCCCGTCCAACAGGTAGAAAACGAGACGCGCCCTGTTTGGCACCTAAACGCCCCACACTGGACAGTAAAAGCATGTCGAGGCATTGAAGAGACGTTTCAAATCTCCTCAGGAACGGCATTGTGCAGTACACTAATGAATGACTGAAGCAGTGCCAAATCGTGGTCGGGGATCGGTGATCATGATCCTATTTTCCTGTCGGAAAGGTAGTCATCACATAGGGCCGAAATTTGAGCATGGGATGAAACTGAGGCAACTTACTATGATAGCGTAAACGCAACTCTCGCCATGAACTCGCAAGACTCCATCATACGTTGCGCATGGTATGATATACAATCCCATGTCGTAGCCACGGCTCTGAAAGTAAGCCTGTGAATCATGCCAGAGTCTGATATATGACGTAGCTCACGCATCCGTACGCTGCGCGCTCATGCAGAGAACCCTCATAGCGCAGGCCGTCAGACAAGATGGGCCCGGAAGTCTTGTAGGACATTCTGGAAAAAATGGATCAGTACATTTCCATCAAGACGACGACAGCGGCGCGTACTAGTTCCCATTCTGAGCTCGGATACGCGACAAACGACGTAATGATGGCATCCATCATGCCTGCCAGAGTTAGAAACCAAATCAACAAAACAGTTGAAATAGAAACGACCCTGATCATAGCCACCCGAGACCCAGCGTCCCTTCCGTTTTGCTTCCGTCTGCACGGCGAAGAGTAAAGAATAGAAGTACATTGTATCATTACCGTATAAGTGTAGGTCAATAAACAACAAAGGTAAACCAAGAACTCCGAGATGGAATGATTTTGAAAACCCTTGAAAATCCGCGGGGGGTATCTAAGTACATACGCGAAAGGCGTAGGTAGAAATGGCTGAGATGAAGCGAGGGAGGTAAAACGTCGATAGAATACAGTGTATATGGATACAACGGCAGGCTGTGAGTGAATGCGAAGGTTTGTGGCGGGTCTTCATGTCTTTGAGGCACCGACTTTACGTTCAGCGGTTACTGCATCGTGGCATGAGCAAAAAGTGATACAAGACAGATAAAGGGCGACATACCCCATGTCCGTCGATCCATAGGGCATTGCTGCTTCGACGAAGACGTTGAGATCCACTTCAGGAGGCAGTGCATGTGGAAAACATGGCTACATTCACCCCATACTGGAGAGAGAAAATGCTCAGTTGAGAAAGCAAAAAAGATGCAAGGGGACATACTAAGTGGACAGTCATCTCCTGGTACCTTGCAAGCTGGACAGCAGCCTTCGTAGGGCACCCTACATATCCCGCATACGTCGCCCTCGGGGTCGTCGTCTTGGTCGTTGCCGGTGTCCCATTGCCATTGAGCAACGGCGTGCCAGGATTTGACGTTGACTTTCATGATGGTGGTTCGAGAACAAGAATGGAAGCCATTCGAATGTTACCGGGACAATGAAAATCAACAAAGCTTACGAGATCCGAGTTTGTTTGTACTTGTGTACGTGTCGCGTTCTTGGTGATTGTTACTCTTCGCGTTTGTCGAGTGACCTTGCCGTCGGCGTTTTTCGGTCTCTCGCTCTGTTTCTTCTCACATCAGCGGAACAGATCGTGTTCGCGGACATGGAGGTCTTTCAGCGTAAGTGCATGGTGCTAATCTTCTAGGAGGCACTGACAAAGCATTGACACCCTTCCCTTTTGCAGGTCTACCGGATGAACTTGAACAGAAACTCGAGGCACTAGTCTCGGTAGCAGAAATTCTGGGCCTCGACGATATGTCTTTTGCAAAGTGAATTTTTTGACGTGCCCCGCATACGAAATACTCACAATATCCAGCTATTCGCGCGCCCTCGTCCAGCTTTCGGAGGAGCAGCTCTCCTTAAAGCAAACACTAATTCGCTTGGCGTTTATCGAGAGGCAGCTCACAGCTCATCTCGCCACAGCCAAGCACGAGCATCATCAGATACGAAAGTGGGTCCATTCTATTTCAAATGGCAACGACCCTGCACTATATTTAATTTACAGGTGGACGGAACATTTTCAATCGGACATTCAGTCCGGCGAGTCAATGGAAGAGACCACCCGCAGACGGGATGCACTCCTACGTAAAGCAAAGGAATATCGCAAAGAACTTACCACGCTCCCGATCTCAGAGCCCTCTGTCACAATCTCTGACCTTGTAGCCCAATCCGACCGTATCAAGCAGCGCCAGGAGCAAATTAAAGTGAAGCGGAACAAGACCAAGGCGTTCAAGGGCGTGTCGCCGGTACGTTGCTCTTTCCCAATATTTGATGACGCTTACCGATGTTTGCAGAACCTGGACCTTGCTCGTACGCAACTCCGTGAGGCCCGTGCAGAGCAGATGAAACTTTTTCAATTGCGCGAGAGGCTCATGGAAAAGATGACAAGCACCGTTTCTTAACGATGACCGGGGATTAGCTGTAGAATCAAATTCGGCAAATAGTGGGCGACGATTGCTTTAGGTCGCCAACTTGAAAAAGGCAGCGTCAGAAAGAGTGCCTTTCGTTCGATCTGATGTCCGGTGTACGGACTGGGAGGCCTAGTTATATCCTTCCTGTCGGCCGGACCTGTTAAGAATATAAGTAGTCGAGTTAATGCACAGTCGGTAAATACCTGAAGTCAAACCCGAGTTGTAGTGAGAATGCCCGAACGCTGAATATAATTTCGACGGCATTTATATACTGGAGTTGAGTCTTATTGCTCTACAAGGTCCCATGGTATTCGGTTATCGACAAGAAGAATACAGGAAGTAAGAGAAAGTACCAATAGGCTGGGGTCAAGACCGAGAAGACCGCGAGCAGGTGAGTGTTGACTTGGATAAACCGGTGAAGACCCGATATTCATAATAAAGTTTTCATATACAAGTAACGATGATACACCTATTTTACATGTACAACGCGTCATACATCGCCAAGCCTGCAAGAGAAAGCGCTCGCCTCTTTAAAAGACGCTGGAGTTAGTTTACCACACACTCGGCCTACCACGAAAAAGATATTAGTATATGACGGCTATATGGTCAAGTCCTTACCCGAAGGTATCCCCCGGTGCTAACGCCTTGACTGGTGTGCCGACCCCACCTGGACCATAATCCGCGCCTTCGAAAGGGACGCTATTTCCCCACCATGATTGTACCGTATCCAAGCCGATCTACATCAGTTAGGAACAAGATCTCAAGGCTAAACGGAAATCTCACTGTTCCGTTCCTAGGATATTGCAGGCTATTTCCGCGTCAGTTACTTCCCAAGTCTAGTATAGGAATCGATTCATACCAAAAGAATATCACGAGGATCGAAACGGTCGTCCCTGCGTCAAGGGCCGCAGATAAGACATCTATGTTTGAATGAATGAGTACTGGCCCGAAGGGCGTTAAGGGGACGCACAATTGTATTTCGTCCACCAGGAGAAGCATCGTCTGAGATGCAGAGTGTTGGCAGGAAAGGAGTTATCTCGGAAACGAGAGGTGCGTACCTTCGAATATAATATTGGAACAGCATTCCCACTGCGCTATTTCGAAAAGGTATGGGATTGCCCATCAGACGGGACAGAACTGGAATCACTCACGCCCAAGGAACGTAATTGATAGCGGTCGCGGGTGGTATATATCCGGTACCATTGAAGATAATGGGACTTTCACGGTTATCAGATATCGTGGAAGAGCGTGGTTTTGATAATGAAGACGTACAAGCTGTAGTCAAGGTCAATGGAATCGTTAAATGATTAGACGGAGAGACATACTTGACGTATCGCAACCAGCTATTCGGGTATCGCCTGCTCAAGAAAAACACGACCAAGGGAGCGATGGCCCCGATTAGGAAGAAGTATACCAAAGCTATAGGAGTGGGAGAGATCAGAAAAAAATCAGCAGCGTGTTCTTCGAAATCTTACGACTATATGACGACTTCGTTAGTAAAAAAAGACGATCAGCGGTATGATCAACATACTAATACGTTTGTCCTTTCGAGAACTGCAACCCCGGGCCGATGACGCCCCACTAAAATATTAACCCAGTAGTATCTAGACAGCGAGCTCTTGATAAATGACAACTTACGATAATACTTGCGGTCCCAAATACCTCCGTACCCGGACATATGAAACCGTCTTTCTGGTCAGAAGAGCACATACCCCTGCTAGGCGGATCAGTAAAATCACAAACGGGGAAGAATCACCTTACTCTATGTTCGTGAACATCCACGACTGGACACCCAGCTGTACAGTACCAGCGACAGTGGTTGCTATGACCTGTGTTGAATGTCCCATGAGAATACGATCAAAAGAATCGCAAGAAATAACAACCTGGGCCCAAAACATTGACCGCGGAGGGATTTTCATATAATGTCCAAGCTTGAAGTCGGACGTAAATGTTAGCGCTTGAGACATAGTCTAGGTACCGGATCAGCCAATGGCGACAATGTGGGAGTGAAAGCACTATACAACGTAACCCCACGTCTTGAACATCATCATAGCGACGGGACGGCCGGGACGAGCATATCCGATGACGAGCTCGGTGATAACACTAAGTGGTGCCTATGAGACTGAGAAGACCTCATTGAAGAAGGCAGCTCACTTCAGTCCAACTTGTTGGTTCGTGATAGCCTGTATCATGCCCACAGGAATGACATATGTGAAAGCTGGAAGGTATGGAGTTGATGAGTCGTCAGCAGGACCGACGGGGAAATGAACGGACCGATAACAAGCGCTAGAAGAAACGCCCAGACCGGCATTTCTCTGTCAAGTAAATGTCGGTTAGAAATGCCGAGAGATTTTAGTGCGCAGTAGACATACGTGGGCCATACTTCGATGCTGATTACACCGAGGGTGAACATCGTAAGGAAAATACCAAGGTACCACCAGTCCGGTACTGACCAGATTGACTGGCTCGTGAGCTGAAATTGGAAAAATACGGGCTTGTAACTTACCTTGTTTATACTTTGACATTAAACGGGCATGGATATCAGGCTGCTCGTGCAAGGCACGGCGAGACTGTATCCAAATTTGTTTTCGGAAAAATAGAATCGCGTGCATTATCGTAGCAGTTATGGCGGCAAACGACAGGCTAAATACAAAGTCAGTCCATCGTCACCTGAAGCAGAAACCTCGGCGTACCCGTAAGAAATTGCGAATGTCGTTCTATAGAAAAATCGTCAACGGGGTAATGGTTGGTCGGACCTGATTAATCTTACGATATGAAAAGGGGACTGTACTCGTGATAGGCATCGGCGTTGAATGTCGAGTCTTGACTGAGGATTCGCGTAACATTGTACTCTCGCATCTGATTATCGTAAGAGGATCGTGAAGAAATCCTGTGAGGGAAGTAATGAGCACACGAGAGTGGTTAATAGTGATGACCTACGGCATGTACTTGGCATGCCATGTATTCGTGAACTTTGACAGTAATGAGCTCCTTGAGCGGATGAATGACCACGGAACAATTACATACGTAGAGGATGGGCGTTAGAATCCCTGCGAAGGGTAATCAGCCAAAATTGATTCGTTAAGATCTATATTATAATATGACTCACAGAAAAAGAAAACGAAACCTGAGAATATGTTAGCTTCAGCCCACCCTGGTCCGTGTAGTCAGTGCTGGGGGATTGACGCCACATGATCAAACACACAGGGTGTAGCGAGGGGCGACCCAATGTATCTACGGTCGTGATACTTCATGAGCGGGTGTTTTCTATAATGCAAGAAGGCTACCTACGCAATTTGACTCCAATCAAATGTCACTACAGACATTCCCTATTGATCAACATGAACTTAATGGTTAGACAGCGAGTGATTGTGTAGCGCACCAGGCCATGGACGTAGCCAAACAGCTGAGCCAAGACTGAAAGGATACGATCAGAAGGGGGACGAAAAGATGGCTCCTAGTGAATTGCCTACCAACATCATTCGGTCTGATCCAAGTTATCCAAGAAAAGTAGGAAAGCGCTTGGACTATGACAAAGTTTGGAACACTCGGGAGTTGTTATTGAACGCGTTTTACTCACAAAGATACCCGGGGAAGAAATCTGACGAGAATCTTTCAGCTAAAATGCTTTTGTATAACAGACGTACTCACACCATGCAAAAGACGCTAAGAATGCATAAACGAAGAACCGCTCTCGACTGATACCTCCACGATTCCCGATGCCGGCATACTGTTGTGAGTGTAGTGTATTAAATAACGCGCAGTTGACGAGGTTGGCTGGCCATATCATCGAAGGTGGAGAAACCAGAAATCGTCGCGCCACTCCACCAATGGCATATCCGATGAGTTGTGTTGACATGACCATAAACCATTGATCTGTAAATCACGGTTCAAAAACCAAAAGAGCTCGCAGCAAGGAGAATATACAGCTGAAGTTGTACTGCTGATTATAATACACTTTTTGAACGGCAATGATGTCAGTGGCATACGCTGATCCAGCACCGACCGAAGCCATGATCTGCGATAGGAAGCGTGAATTCATTAAAAGTGCTCAGCCACCGAGCAATCAATGATCGACGTACCGTTATTAAAACATGCTCCTTGACCGTAAATGGTGCTAATTGAAATGGAGGTAGGCAAAAGCGTATGTATGGGGTATTCCAAACTCACAAGGATTTAATGATATTCCAAATACCTTCCACCGAGGAACATACGCAGCCGCAGCTTGACCTATAGGGAACGATAAAAGTTGTGCAATAATTCCCGTGACGTCGATGTTCGGATAGCGAAAGAAAAAGAACTGGTTGACGCCGGGTATGAGGATGGCCCACATCAGACCAATGATCCATGCTCGGAGAGTCGCCACAGGCATATCGGGATCGTCGGTATTGGCAACAGCTGATCGCACCTCTGGGTAGGGGCTTTCGTCGTCAAACGCCAACATTTGGTCCCGGTCCAAGTTGGGATCATCGAACTGCGCACCGGTGATGGCCTATATCGTTAGTTTAGCCGGTATGTAGGAGCAGTGCAACGACAAACTTACAGAAATCGATTCGGCTTCATCATCATCCTCAGTACGAGCAAGGGGGATACCATTCTCATAGAACTCACCGGTCATAGTCTCTTGCTGACATCTCTCCTCCGCATCTTTTTCAATATCGGGAATGGTGGATGGTGCGTACGAACTTGAACGATTAAGTTTGGCGAGCGAATAGTGGGGGCTTCGCACTGGGTGGTCGTCCATAATCACAAGGTTCGAAAGAGTTTCCGCGCAGGAAGATGATATTTTATGTTTCGTATTTTTAGCTTGGGTGCGGTATCGGAATTAGTGTTGATAAGGATAGCACATGTTCGTATACCATAGTCACGGCCTTGGATGTTCACACCGGACGGAGGTCGACCGGAAAAGGGCCGCAGTTTCCGGTGATTTTCTTGGCAGAAAATTGGCAGACATAAATAAAGGTTGCGAAAGAAAAGTTAAAACATCGATGGAAGGGAGCGGGAGCTCGCCTATCAAGAATCACGTGTAAACGAGAGGTCGAGGTGACCATGCGTTTGCGGGAATAAACCACATTGCGCGACAATTTGAGCTATGACTTTCCATCATAACATTCTCGACAGGAGAACATCAGTGGTAAAGATAAGGTTCAAACGTTTCGTATTTGGGTTTCAGAATGGGAAAATGATGTCGAGAAGTCATTTTCTCCCGTGTTCAGGTCGATAAACTGCCTCTATAAGCTAAATGAACAGCTCATCAGAATGTAAGAAGAATTAGCATAAAGCAAGAAAACATACATGCCCATATGCAACGTCCCTTGACAACAAATCAACCTCGAAAATCAGCATCAAAGGCTCCTGGTATCTCCTGGTATTCTTGGCAGCTGTTCCTCATGCTCCAATGTATCGTCAAATCATAGTTATCGCCCTCTAGAAAGATGTCCGCTTACCGGACGCTACAAAGGCAGCGAGCTGGATCCTACGGTTCGGATTCTTGGTGATGACGGCTTTCCGTACCGTTATATCCGCTGACATTTTTTTAAGAATTAAAAGACCAGAATAATGTATATCCTCCGTGCCTTTGAAATTGGGTCAAATTAGGTCCTGTCGACTTAAATCCATGAGAGAAGGAAGTAAGGTGATAACCTAACCAGGCAAGTTGTGGGTCCCTGTTGGCGCGTCCAAACCAAAACATGTACAAACATATTATGATCATCTCAGCCAACCTTTTGGCAGCCGTTTACAGCTCGGTATTCAGCTACCATCTCTCATTGACCCTTAATTGACTCCTCCGCATCTTCATCAATCATTAGGAAATAGGGCGGATGTCACCGGGTGCATAGCCATATGCTGCCGCATCCGAGAACCTTGATGCCTACAATATGATCTCAGTCAATGCCCTGGCCCGGGTCAACATTTCGATAGAGGATATCATGTATGATGTTTATATGCATAGAGAGTTGGTGCTGTATAACCATATCTGGGCATGATGGAGAACACAGATATCAATAATAGGGTATGCAGCTCAGCAATGAAACGAAGAGCTAACATTTATTTCTGTAACAGCTTTCAAATCAGATTATCGTCATTTGCATGCTATCTATACCGGGGAACAGTTCAGTTTCAGTGTCTGAATAGTCCCTGGAGCCACCGAACCAAATTGTTCGACTGGGTCCAAAACCTCAAATCAAATCCCATAATGCGCAAAAATCGCGCGCGCATCATGTAGAAGGGCAAGATTGCTTAACAAGGCAGGGCGCCGCTGATGCTTCAGGAAACTTATAAAGCTGGAAATCTGTCAAGGGCTTAAATGGTACGCTTTGCATGGAAATAATCAGTCTCTTACAAATGTGTAGATATGTACTCGACTAGGCGATGTTTACCGGCCCTTTTCTTCACTTAAACTTATTTCAGAGCACTCTTGTTCCATCATATTGTGCCTCTTCAATGCATCCGGCCTGTTGAACGGTTCGTCACACTGCTTGCGCAAGAATCGCTTCTCCAGACGAATCGCCGCTAAGAAATAGGAAATGCCTTCCCGTATACCACGCCGCTATTCCCACCAAGTCACAGTCAAAACCCACGCAGCGTGTGCTTCCGGCTTTTCTGGGAATGCCCTTGTGGCGTTTTGTATTGGAGGATTGCGCTGTTCATCGACATGTACTCGCTCACAATCAGGTTCAAGGCACCTAACATGGACCTTCTCGACATGGAATGCCAACGGTCCCTTGACATCGCACGTAGATTTGATGTTTATTCCTCCTCGGCTTTCGTTTCGGCACTACTCGTTTTTTGGTTCGCCCGTCGGCATCAGCATCACAAGTGAAGTCGAGATAAGGCCTTGGAATGATACGTCGTGGGAGCCAAGTGGAGCGGCCGGACCTTTCATCTTGAGTCCACGTTCCTTGGTATGCGCCGGTGCAGTACGGATCCACTCGTGATCATCCTATGAGGATTCCCTGGAAGTTGGGTGTTGACACCGGAATAATGGATGGCGCAAGGCTCCTTCGAATTCTGGATCGAAGAGTTTGCTACACCTTTCAGAAATATCTGCAATGCTTCTCTGTCGAGGTCGAGGATCTTCACTTTTCCTTCGCACCAGGCGACATGTTATGGCCGATAATGTGTTTGTAGGCTATGTCGGAGAAACGGCCACCGAAAGATGTAAAAGCAGCACGGTAGGCCTTGGCCAATTTGAGCCATTTCAACACCAGCTCAGGTACACCAGTCAGGACATTCTTCTCAATGGTTACCACGCTGCCATCATATCTAAGATGCCTTTCGAATGCTCATGTTGGATTGCCTTTCTTCATTTTGTCCGGTACGTGTACTACAATGTCATCATGCAATAGATGAACTGAAGGGCCGTCAAACAGCAATTTTCGTGCATCTTCTGTACGGAAGATAGGAGAAGTTACTGACGCTACTTGCCTGGGTCTGCAATGGATACTCAGTTGCGGACTTCTCTCGAACACAGCTACCCTACCCTCCCTCCTTCACGCTCTTGTACACCCCTCTTGCATTCTGTCCCGGCGTGGTGGGCACTTAAATCACGCCGAGCATTGCTTTCTTACAACCCAATCTCTCCGGCGAATCGCAAACTGACATCAGGTTTCCATGGTCCAAAGGCCTTTTATTTGATGGATACATGTCAGGGTCCAGTTGAGTTTATTTCGTATAAGATGTTATCCCCCACGCTTAAACCTCTTCAAGTACTCATCTGGCAAGCAACTGTCACTCGTCGACCTCTCAAAAACCAGTAGATCCTTATCCCTGCCAATCAAGCTCAGCCGTCCCGTTGACCCGAACTTGCTCACTAGAGCCTGGATATCATGCAACGCCTTTCGCAACACCCTCAGTCTCTTCTGAACATTGTCCCCGACGTAGGATAGGCTCTCTATCGTCTTTCGCTGAATGTCGGTAAAGCAGCCATCCTTTTGTTTACCGATGAATAGCTCTGGAGTTTGCGAAAAGTACATCTGCAAGTATTTTTCCCTCCACAACAGCGAATTACCAGCTTTTCTTGTCGCCAGTTCGACAGTGCACTCGTTCGCTATGGGTTTACCAGCAGCGACGACGGTCAACGAAACCATGCCTTCAACGGCACGCGTGGATTCCGGGCGTTCGGATAGAGTTGCCTTCGAGGCAACCTCCGCCGACAGCGTGTCTACTGATACCGGAGGAGGATCTTCTGGGACGAGGCACGCGTCGACTTCGAAGCGGACTACCATCTTGAGACCATTGAAGTCCTACGACAAACCATTTAACGACGGAGTCCACGGTATAGCTACACACATACATAAGTGATGATCCTATGGTGCCCGCCTGCATCTGTCTCGCAGCCAGGAGCAGGACGTGTCACTGCGTTCTCAAATGCATACCCATAACCACCAAATGTCTTCATCCTTGTTTTCGCTTCCCATCGATTACACAATACCGTCTTCTCCCCGGCAAGCTGCAGATCGATCCTGAATTTTTGTTTCCTCTCGGTGACCCACCCCATGAGTTTGCGCAGTCCGTTTCGATCGATGATGAAATCGATGGAAGGCCAGTCGATTGTGGTCGAAGATGGGTCGGACTCCGAAGCTACGCTGTCAACGGCAACGAGGATGGGTAGCAACGGAGTACTTGGGAGTCGATAACCGTTCTGGTCGCAGAATTGGTATCCAGAATCGGCGGGGACGGTAAATGGAACGGGTTTGTTCCTCCAGATCCGCGGCGAGCCTATGTAAACGGGAAGTTAGCGCTGGGCACATGGGAATTACGCGATCTAACCCAACCTGGTACCAAGATCGTCGGGGATGGGTTATCCATCCAATTATATGACCCGATGTATCTCACATCTTTGATCGCAGCAATCTCTTCGTCCTCAGCAGGTACCGCTAGCGTTGAGATGGGATTTGCTGTTAAACCTTCAGTGATGTCTCGTTTCGGCGCCGAGCGGTTAGCTGTAATGGGAATGGAACCTATGCCACGACCACGAGATGGAGAGGATCCTGCTTCGTGGGTATCGCTCATCTTAGGATATGGAGCAATGGCCGTCTAGGAAGAAGGCACGCCGCGCGTCTATCTGATGATGGATCGAAGACGACCGTGTGAGCCCGTTGAAGGATTGAATGCATCTTAGGCGCCCAAGAACACTGTCCCGAATATGCAAAGGTGAATTGTAAATCCAATCTAATCAGTTGTTTGGCATTTATTTACTAGACGAAAACAGCGATCAATAGAGAGCGTGCCCGCGTCATGATACATTGTCCGGGTAATATAAAGCTCAGCAATGGTCAGTTACTTTCGGGTATACGTGCAAGTTGCATGTACAGAAAATAGAACGGAATCTCGCCTACGACAGCCCCTGAAGAACAAGTTCAACGAAAACTTCGATCCATTAGCTATCGGTATAACAAGGCCGCCAAGCTTTGCCGTTTGTAGATTTGCCCCGACGTCATACACTTAAAATCGTAACGACCGAGGTCCATTGATCCCCTGCTATCTATTCTGGCCAGTCGTTTGGAACGATCTATCATTGAGGTAAGGTACAAATACATTCTTAGTGATAAACATAGCTGATGGCTTGTTGTACTTCTTTTAACAGTTCACAGATACACTTCGCAATAACGTCTTGGACACCTCCATCTCCTTATGCGTCCTCCGCGTCCTTGAGCAGCATCATCATCCCGTCTAAAGCTGCTTCCTCGTCCGTCTGATTGATATGCTTCCTTATTTGATGCCGCTTCAACGCGTCCTTCCTCGTATACATCTCGGAGCATTCGTCGCAGGCATACCCTTTCTCCTTATGCTTGATGACTAAAAAGTGCCTCTTCGCGTTACCCACCATGTTACTGGTCCAGTTGCAGTCAGGCCAAGCGCACCGTACACTGTCCTTCGCCCCAAACTCGCCTCTGTGTAAAGGCATATGCGCTACCACCTCGTCAAGAGTTTTGAAATGCTTGCTACATTCAGGTTTGACGCATCGGGAAATAGTCGGCTCATAGGTGAATGACCGGGCTCGTGCTCTGCGATGGGGCTGGTCTGAGACCGGATTGGAAGGGAGAGAGAAGACGTCAGGTTCGGTGTGCATGCTTGGTGCGGTGGCATCCGATGGAGCGACTTTAACGTCGTAGTGGCGGAACCTGTATTCTTTGAGAGACATGCCCTCACGGCTGCCACTGGCGCCGCGGTCCGGTGTCTTGATGCCATGGTTGATGAACCTATAGCCGTTCAAATCGACTGAATTGAGATTGCTGTTCCTCTCCTTGGTACCTCCTGTGCCATACGCTACGATGTCGCGTTGGGTCGGCACAGCATCGCAACGGCCAATCTTGGGCTCAGGGAGCCTGACGACGCGAACAACGGGAGTTGCCTCGGGGCCACTAAAACGATCAGTTTCGCAAACATCAAACCTGACATCACGCTCGAAGTTACGACCATTGTCGTGACTGCTGGCTTTGCTGCACCTTTCATCGCGTCGGGCATCGTTGCGGCGCTCAATTTGGTTATTGTTGGGATCGCCGAACCGGTCTTTGTTGTCAAGGAAACCCGACATGAAGTCGGGGGAGAGTGGACTGCTGGGGATGCTGGAACAGCTCTCTGTCTCGAAGTCGCTAAAGTCGCTTTCGGATAGAGTGGCGATGGGTGGGAAGATGGGGGATGTGCTACGCGGCATTATCTTCGTGACAGAATTTGGACGTATGATGTGGTTATGATGCCTGCGAACATTCATTTATATCTTAGCAGTACAATGTGGTCTTTATCATTTAGCGCTGTCTTTGTTTGAGAAAAGACACGATTTGCTCTATTCCTTTGTGGCATTGCACGAAATGGTAAGAACGTCATGCGAAACAATGTGGCTTTTGCCGCGGATTGTCCAACGCCACTATCGGTCTTTGTTCCTTGACAAATGGAACCTGTTCCGTAGGGAGAATCCTGGCGGTCGAAGCATAGGACGGAGAAGAGGACTTTGAAAACGGCTCATCAGGAATTCAAATTTCCAAATGTTGATGGCACCATGCAGACCCGGCTTCAGCACTGTGCCATGATGCTCATCCAATTATGAAACATAAGCAATTAAATGACCAATATTTAGTGCTATTGGTCCAGTTGTTCAATTGCACGAAAGCTCGCCTTTGTATACTTAAGCTGGACAAGGCGCATTAATTAGTCTACAGTATTTATGTACAGACAGCCCTTACCTTCAGGTCGACTCGGATTCCACGGGACAGACCCGCAGCGTCTAAAGTCGCTCATTTTCTTCAACACTCAACCATCCTTTTCGCGGGAAATATCCCACCCCGAGTATATATCATGAAGCACGAACTCCTCTAGAGCTGGGCAGCGCTTGGCAAACATTGTGGCGATTTCGTCTGGGTTGCTTGGAGCATCGTCGTTACTTGCATCCCCTTTATCGGCACTCTCGTTGGTATCGATCTCCTCTGAAATGGTCCCGGCTAATGGCGTTGGTGGCAACCAAAGCCTCTTCCCGATATTCCACCCAAAGTAGCGAAGGTGAGCCAGAGAAGCTAGTCGAGAAGCGGAAACGATTGGTGGCTCAGGCCAAGTTGCACGGACCCCAAGCGGACTTGACAGTTGGAAAAGGAGTAAATGTGTCAACTGTGGAAAATGTTGCGAGATATCACCGAAAACTTCTGCACTACCCTCTAATAATCCGTCCAGGACTAGATTCTTGAGAGGTTGCGGTGCGAGCGCATCTAGCAAAGAAAGCAGTTCTGCGTCTGTTATGCCAGTGGCAAATCGAACTTTGAAATGAGTAATGTGGTTACCGCTCAAGGTTGAGAACCAGTGGGAAAGAAAACGAACGGGTACAGTCGAGACGCCTTCCATGCACAAACGTGATATATGGGAAAAGTGATATTCAGCAGCTAACGTGCCGAATACAGTGATATCGAGCTGGTGGGAGTGGGAAAAGATGTAAAGAGACGTGATTTTGGTGCAAAACGTGAGGATGTTCCAGGTCCTAGTCCATCTAGCTCCTGGATGTCCACTGAGAGGGCAGATCACTAGCTGAAGATGACGTACATTGTCGAGGTTGAAAAGTTGGGTAGCAGCGAGTTTTACAGACTTAGCGCTCGATTCCACTTGGGTGGTACCGGATGCTGACTCACTCGGTAGATGTATGGCGCCCCCAAAGCCCTCATGTGGTGACACGTCCTTGACAGAAGACGCACAACATCACTGCTCCCCTGCTGAAACACAAGATCCAGCAGCTCATCAGGGAGATCAGGAAGAAATAATTTCTGGATCTTCGGCTCGCCCTTGGACTCTGTTATCTGCTTGACAACACGATCTGGTAACAGCGTAAGATTTCGGAAGTGGACATGATGAACAGTTTCACTGACCGATCCAATCCTTGACGTCCTCGTAAACATATGTGCTAGGTACAAGCCATCGTTCCCGAAAATCTTCCCACATCTCCTCGTTTTGCATTTCGTAGGACACAGATGAGCGGCCTTGGCCTGCCAGGAGAGCAAGTTCACCTTCAAACGCCCATCCACTTTTGAATTCCAGTACAAATGGGGCAAGAGCTTCTACATCGGCAAGGAAGAGAGACCAGCGTGCTGAATAGAATTCAAACCTCTTCAAAAATATAATGAGAACAAGTGCGGCGACCTTAAAAACAGAAAGCACGCTTACGGAGAGGCGTCGACCCGTGAGATCCAGGTCGCCCTACAAAACATAAACTAATTGACTTCACTCTTCGCTTTGCAGCAGGAATAGTGCTTACTGAATAGAAACCTATCATGATGAACGCCTCCAGACGTGCTACCTTGAAATCGCTGTCCTGAGAAATGTCGATAGGCCCGTCTTCACCAAAGTGATTGAAGATCTTGTAGGACATGCTGCCGTTGTATATAGCTTTGTCGAATACTGTAGTCGGTTGCCATGATACAGAATGATAGGTCTTGCGCCTCAACGAAGCCTCGTCCTCTAACAAATATTGAATGTCCTGCATGGCGGTAAGTGTAGAAGACGCAACAAGCATGGTTCCGCCGCCTCGACACGGAGACAGCGGCTGGACTCCCAGCCCTGCATGCCAGTGATGGTTGAGCACCACAACCACCGGGATACGGCCCGACGATCCAGCGACCCATTTCAAATCAGATTTAATATGGACCGTGGGAGTACCCACCTTTTGCGAGCGCAGCAAAATCATTCACACTCTAGGTCTTGAATATTGAATCTCAAAGACGGGTCTGGCAAATGTGACAAGAATGTGCCAAAGACATAGTACTCAGAACGGGAAGCATGATGCTCAGAAAACAACAGGATACGGACTGTGGAACCGTGGAAGAGACGACCTCAGACCAATAACCAGTATGTAGCAGCAAAACCCGAAGGCTATGGCAAGGCGCAAGGCACCTCAGCGGGTAAACAGAAATACGACGACATACTCATTTTCACCCGTTGAAAAACAGCACAGTCATTCTTTATACGTGTAAAAGCAATAATCTCGCGTTACAGAGGGACAGGATAAGAAATGAAAGAGATGCGACTCGACGAAAGAACGGAGACGACGCCAAAAAAAAGCTATCGAGGACCGTAACATTTGCACTTGTTTGGCACACCGCACCGGACGGGTTCCTCACATGCCGGCCAATTCTACTCGCTGCGCTCGCAATTATTTTCCAAAATCTTTTAGCCGAATTTAAGCAAACCGACGAAGTAAAGTGGCCATTATGTATCTATTAGCTCTATATATTTCTAAGTTGTCTAAGCCGTCTAAATATTATCATGCATGACAGGATATTTCATACGGTGAATGTCAGGGAAATATGAAATAGTCTCTTCATATGCTAAACCAGGATATCCTAGGGCGTCCATTGTTACCTGCGCGTCCTCCGGTAAGCACAAACGTAGTGTTCTAAGGAAAGGACCATCGCGATAATATTCGCCTAGAGCAGCGCGTAAAACAGAGTGCCTCTGTACAATCCAATCTAAAACTTGGTGGTAGCTCTTTGGCGAGAGCGAGTTAATCCGAAGGACAGAGAGATGGGGAAGGACCAGAGGAAGTCGGGATAAAGAGTCTTCTGTTTCAGATTGAGAGATAAGAGGGATAGGATAATTCATTGACGTCAAGGTTGCATTATCAGGGGAGATTAGAAACAGGTGTCTGAGCGATGTCAAGGATGCCATGAACTTCCACGACACAGGTAAGTGTTTCTCCCCCGTATAACCTCGTTGAACGCTGGACCATGCTGGGAATCGTTCCTCTCGAAACTCCACATGTCGAAGGATGAGAAAGGTTAACTGGGATAATGGCAGAAGGCGTATCATAGCGTCAAAGAGTCGGTTGATGGAGTGAGTATGCACTTCGTGCGTACGACCTTGGAACGCATTTTCACCGTGCATATTAATTATAACCAGTGCCTTGAGCGCAGGAAAGGCGACATGGTAGAGAAACGGCCGGACGTCGCGAGCGTTGTGAAACCCAAGGCGAAGCATGCGAACGTTAGGCAGCAAAAGACGGTCACTGGGAGAGACTGGGCTCTCCGAGTTTCTTGCTGCAAAGGCACCAATAATCTCGACCTTGTCGAGGGTATCCTTGCTAAGTCGCAGAATTTCGACCAGTTCTTGGATCGTAGGACAGTGATGCAAGGGGAGCATTGCGAAGCTGAGCGATGTCAGGTTTGAAAACCCGAATTCTTGCCACTGACAGGGAATGCTAATGGTTAATTCTTTAAGAGACGGGCATAGCTCTGCTTTGGGCGAAGCCAAGAGTCTGTCTGTAGACACGTCCTCAGTGTCCGCGGGGGAGAAGGAGTAGAACTCTAGGTCTTCGAGAATGGGCATCGAGACGGTCAAGATACGCTCCCAAAGGATACGATGGCATACCCAAGACTGATGGTTCATCATCAGACTCCTGAATCGTCCGACGTGAGGAAGGAGAAGGTCAGAGAGCACGTGTGCGTAGCTGCAAGTCCACCAATCTTGTGGCGATGGCGGTTGGCGGACAATAATTTCGACATCAATAGGGAGCTTGCGAGACCGCTGCAAATAGAGCTTGGTCAGAGGAAAGTTGACCCTCGTATCATTAAAAGAGTCATGAAGATGGCGTGCACGCCTCGTGGCTGGTGTAATGACTGCTGAGGACTGCTGAATGGCAATGCAACTCCACAAGGGAGAACAATCGATAGCGATGTCGCGCCAGACGCCGCAAACGTGGGAAATGACCAAAGGGTTTTTGGCTCTGACGCGCCAAACGTCCCGCCTCTTCGGTTCCAAGGTGGCATGCAGGAAGATCTCGATGAGAAGTTCAGGTGGAAGGCGGTAAATGGGGGAAGATGGTGAGGAGGACCACCTGCGCAAGATTCGGCTCGCAATCTTCAGTTTTACCATGCCTGTCGAGTGTCTGTTCAGTACCCAGCCCGGAAATGGACATAAACGGAGGCTTACTCGACTCGAGAGGATTGCAGCGCTGCATTCCACTGTGAGTATATGCAGGACTTATGTAGCAGCGGCTCTTGAAGCTTGAAGGTTCGAACATCAACAAAACTTTGTCAAAACAAATAACAACTGTCGGCAGGCCCCCACAAAGGCAACAGGACAGAACAATGACGCTAGTTGGCAACAGTAGCAAGCAGTCACCAACGGCACCATTAAACCTCCAGTTACACTGGCTGGAGCCCTTCACCAGAGGACCGAGTGTTGAACCATCATTCACTGTCTAATTCCTCGCACAAGAGGGAGCCGTAAAACAATACGATGTCCTAGTCTCCGAGCAGAGGTCATTATTCGCGTTTCAACACTACTCTTGATGATAAAGACGACAAGTTATGAGGAATATTACGGAGAGACTTACAATACACAGAAGGGCATCATAATCCATAGAATTAATCCTCATCCATTTCACCAGAACCGTCCTCCGATTCATCTATCTCTGCGTTGTCCATTTCGTCCACATCATCTCCCCCCATCTCGGCATCCTGGAGCATCCAAGCCGAACGATGCATATCCGGCTGATAGTCAAGCACGACCCTCTTCGCGAATACCTCTTTTCTTAGAACAAACTCCTCGGCCCTACCCTCTGCGCACATTGGCAGCGTCAGCTCAAGATGTTCTAACATCCTAAAAGCAGGCATGCGCGCGCGCTCCTGCCAGAACGACAGAATATACTCATAATAGTTTACTCCGGGTGTCGAGATTTTCAAAGTCTGGAGCGCTGGAAGAATGTCGGGAGAGTAGTTCATACACCCGAAGGTGACGACGTCAGGGCTGTACAACGAGAGGCTGGTAAGCGACGTGAGCTGCTTGAAGAAGGCCAGTGAAACAGGATCTTGTCCTGATCCTGGATTAGGAAGGTGGTTCGACGGTAAATGGAAGGTGATACAGTCGAGACGGAGGTGCTTCAACTGATGGAGGGGCAAAAACATAGCCAACGCCTGAAATGCCGGAGTTACTGCCAACTGCATATCTTCAGAAGAACATCAAACCATGTCGATTTGCGGTCCAGGTTGTTCACTTCGAGCGATCTAAGCGCCGGAACCTTAAGCTCAGGGAAGAGGCCGCCGAGCTCCTCTGCAAGAGAGAAACCAAGTTTAAGGGTGTGGACGTTTTCCAAGGCGGAGTCTTGAAAAATGCTCCCCGACAGCTCCAAAATTTGAAGCGTATCCCGGCTTAACTCGAGGATCTGTGCCAGCTGAATAGCGTCGGGACGGTATCGTGGCGGGAGATCGTGAATATGCAGCTCGATGAGATTGGGAGGACAGAACATGTCCCATGACATGGGAGTGCTCGTCAGGTGGAGGTACCAAAGATTGGGATATAGTGCAATACCGCGCGACACAAGCTCGTGTGGTCGGCCGGTACCTGCCGTGAGAACGGTTGACTCGAAACGGCAGTCTAGGTTTTTCGCACAGAAACCCTCATTGAAGATCACAAGTGGACCATTGACATACTCGGCTGTCCACTGAATCAAGACGGGCATCTGTACATGAGTCAGACCTTCCGTCAGGAGGCCGTAAAACTCCCAAGAGTCGAACGTGAAGGTCATGGTCCTGATACGGTGTGAAAGACGCCTGAGGATGTGCGATAGGACGCCAGCATGAGCTCTGGTGAGAGGACTATGGTGTCTGGGCATTCCACGAATTGAAACGGATATGTTTACAGGAAGTAGAGAGGAAAATCGAAGATAGGACATAAGTACGGGGAATATGGAACGAGCTCCCATGTCGACGAAGCCATCAGGATTCGGCGAGCCATTGCCGATGGCGATGTTGGTCCATAACAAAGGGAACGACGTGACAATTACTCGCCAAAACTTGCAGACAAGCAAGAGGCGCCAAGGGGTGGCGGGATCGACTGGGCTCAAGGAGGCAAGTTCGAAGATTGACTGTAGAAGTTCCAAGGGAAGTTGATTAATCGGCACCACGTTCTGCGATTTCGGCTGCAACGAGCCACTTGAGATATCGATGTCTGCGTTCGTATTGCTAGACATGGCTGTATATATTGTCAGCTGGGAACCATTAATAACAAGAACATAACTTACCTTACAGGATGAAAGTTAAAAACGTAAGGGGCGGCAGTGTTTTAAACGAGAAGTGGTGTATATCTAAATGTCTCCAGGACGAGGGCTAAAAGTCGGGAAAGTGAGCGGTCAAGAAAATTAAGCCTTGTATAAATACGCCTACAATCGACAGGGCGGCACAACACCACAAGACACGCCTTTTGGGGTATAACAGCCCGCCATAGATAATCCTGAATGCTGTGCACAGAGGCCTTCAATGATACGAACGGTGGTGCTAATCTGACCCGCATCGAAGTGTTGTCGGACCTCTGAAAATGAAGAGAACACCGGAAGTGAGGGAATGAAGAGAAGTAAAAAATTTTAAGGCTATGTACTCACAACGTATTGGCTATCCTATAACGCTATCGATATCCGTCGTAACACGATTCGTTAAGCACTTTAGATCCGCTGAAGTCTTCGTTTCTCCTTTGATATAGTTTGCTGCTGAACGTAGGAAAAGCAGCATTAGAAGACAAGGCATATCCTGAGCACGCGAAAGAACCGCATATCCGCCTTGTTCTCTGAGATAGGAGCATGTTGAGGCGCTACAGTAGATTTGAAAAATGGTTTTCAGAAGAATACGAAATCGCACACCTTTTACCTAAGAGGTAGGACCTGAGACGCTTGTCTTGACTCTGCTGATCTGTTTTCCGGCCCTATGATAGCTCCTGAGGCATTCTGGATACAGTAAAATGATAATTTATATCTAGAACAAAACAGAGATCGCGTAGAAACAGTACGACGAGCGGGAAGATGACAGATGCTTGGGATGATGGAAGTCGTAAGGAAAAGGAAGTCCTGTTTGGATCGAGTAACGTTGACAAACAATCTATAATATCGTGCCACCATGGTCGTGTTGTGGCCGTGCATTTATGACCCCCTTGTAAATTTCATTGGACGGAATATTACCCAGAATTACCCTCTGATGAATACGAGCGGGAACGAGAAAATGTTCTTATCTCGTATCTTCACCGTCCTTCATCGGGCCCTTGGTTACCAAATCATCAAATAACTACTAAGAACAAGGTATCTAGTATTCAGGAATCAGATTCTCTTGCATGTTTTCCAATTATCAGTGCGGAGTTTATTGGTGGTTTCTGTAAAGAAGGCCTTGCGGTTTTCACACGCCTATAACCGTCCCGCGCTTTTACGGGCCGATTTCGTACCATGGGCGTAGCACCGGTTTGCAGATGTTGGAATCTCATCACTTCTATAATTTTCTTATATCAGGATGACCATACCAATTAACAACTGTTCTTACACGCGGGTTAGGGTGGGTAGGCCTGGCCTGGTCACAGAGCCTCACGGCCCTGGCCGTGGTTCCCGTCCCCTAACGTTATGTCGGGCGCCCAGCGAGGGACCTGGGACCCTCGAAGTGATTAATCACATCCGCAGCATCACGATTGCCGGGGAATTTGAAGTACGTTTATGCACCAATTGCAACCTGTGCTTAGTTATATTATTCTTTTGGCTGGACTCGATATATTAAAAGGCAAAGGTCGGCAGGAATTGCCCAGGAAACACGGCAGACTATCGACGCCATAGTACTTGGTCATCATAAGCGCCAGAGTCGGATCGGAAGCGGAGTCGTTAATTAAGGATCAAACACGTATGTAGCCGTACATGCTACCAGGTTTCAATGCCGACTTTATACTCAGTAGGGTTCCATATCTCCTGAGCAGAGCTATAAAGCTTTGCCATTGGAATCGCTTCTATTATCGTGTCTCCACCTTCATGAGAAATACTCCACGAAGCCATGGGGGAAATTCGACCGCTCCCTACAGTCACCGTCTGCAAAGAAGGGTTGTATGCAGCGAAAACCGACGCCAGAAGGTGCTTGCTATCATCGTCATCTGGATCATCATCTTTGCTCTTCCAGGCCTTGTACGGGGCGCCACACGGACCGCAATTGTCATTCCCTTCAAAGGTCAAAATGGACCAACTCGTAACACCAAAATTAAGGGCACAATTCCACTCGAAATATCGTAGCTTTGAGAACATGGAAAAGCACGGCGCATATTCGAAAGGCGGAAGAGGCCAGGAGCATGTGACTCGAGTCTTTTGCTGACGCTGACTTTCTCGCCGATATAGAGACAGTGCGGTAAGGCCAGGGAGACAGCGGGATACGTGCCTAATGATAGCCGGGTTTCCTTCCAGTAAGCCGTCAATGACAAGGTTTTCCATGGGATGCGGCTGCAGTTCGTCGAGGAGCACAAAGAAGTTGACATCGTCGATGGGATGCGTGAATGTGAGCTTGAGGTGTGTCAAATGATACTCCGTTGTATGGTGCAAGAAATGAATGATGTCGGGAAAGGTCTCCCCGGCTAAATTCCCCAAGCACAGCCGCGTCAAATGACCAAGATGATTCAGAGTGACAGAATCGGACAGTTCCATCATGGATCTCGACGTGTCAAAGAATGAGATATTGACAGCATTCGGAAAGAGAGTAAGAATTTCCCATGTGGAGAGTCCCTCTTCGTCTAAGACGTGTACAGCGAGATTTTTGACTCGAACGAGCTGTGGACCCATGGTGCTTTCAACAGGACATCCTGTCAACTTGAGAGTACGAAGGCTTGGTAGTATGGCGATGGCCTGGAAGACGTGGTCTTGTAGAGGAAACCCAAACATGGAAAGGCTGGTTACATTGACAGTATGATGCAGCACTACGCACACTGCATGTGAAATGGAAGGAATAAAAAGGCTTGGTGGGAAATCCGGGTGATAAAGATGGGTATTGCTGCTCCAGTTATTGAACACGTTTATGCTTTGGAATTTGGAGGTAATATCGGGGCGGCTGAGGAGGAAATGTGCATCTTCCAGTGCTCGAATGGAAGCCTTAAGTAGAACCTTGATTGCATGTTCCTTCTGTGCTTCCGCAGAGACATGCTGAGGCAATATCAAGGTTTTTAGTGATTGACGCAGACCTAGGTCGCGAGACTTAAACAGTGAGAGTCAGAACCACAAAGATCTCAGGCTCTAGAGACGACTCGGAAGCCACGTACCGTATATATGAAAGGTAAAGATATGGCACGCATACGACGGCAAGTCGCAGACAAAAAGAGTGCGCCAGTTAAATCTGCATGCCTGTAAATCACGTCGAGCAGCTCATCAGGAAGGTCGTATAGCAAATGCATCTGAAATTTTGGCTGTGTGCCGTCCGAAATCTTTGTACGTACAGATTCTAGATTAGGAGCAACATCAGAAATGCCGCAGCGATAGTTCAATGTTCACGAACCAGCCATATCCACCAGAAACGCATAGTCTACCTTTACTGGAAGAAGCCATTTCTCTTGGAACTTCTTCCATAGCTCTTCATCGGTCATCCTGTAATTGGTGTATTCGTGCTTTTTGTCAAGGTAGTCGACCCATTCATCTTGGTATGGCTCGACGGTGACAGTCAGGGCGTCTAGCTCCACTATTAGTATCTCCCAGCGTGCGTAGAGAAAGTCGAAGCGCTGTTGAATGCGTATTAGATCTTCGTTAATCAAGAAAATGGTAGCGCGATTACAGTACGGAAGCGTCCTGTCAGATCTGAACGACCCTATATCACGTTTAGCCAAGTTCCTTGATTTCCTAGCAGTAGCAAGGTGGACGCACGGTGTAAAACCCCTTCAGCGAACGAAAGAATGCTTTGAGACGAGCGAATCGAAAGTGTTCGTCATTCACTATGCTCGTCTCGCCGCCAGGTCCGCTAATTTCCTTGAATTCTTTGTAGGGTCCCCATCGAGTCTCGCGCGCCCACAGCTTGTCATAGTGGGTAAGAGAAGGCCAGGAATGGCCGTAGGCAACATGTTTCGTCCTGCGTAGAGAATGCTCGTCTTCTGAGAGATAAACGGCGTCGGAGTCCATGACTGTTGTGGGATAAACCAAAAAGGTAAACAAATCAAAAATTTCGCCCCTAAAATAGTAGTGTTCACAGGAACAAATATTTAACTATTATTACTTACACCTTGAGCGAGATTCCAACCTACAAATACTAACTGTGTTACATATAAGCAACTCTAATAAATGCTGCAAATATATTTGGGGTATATCTCCCTTACTAAATCGTCATTTTCGCAGAACGTGAGGTTCTACGGATGGCGACATGATCAGTGCTTTCCAGAGTTGTCTCCATGATATGGGATTTCCCTGAGAGATATTTAGTGAGGATCAAAAACACGAAAGATAACACTGACTTCATCTCTTTGCATGATGCAAAAGCTGCCCTCACTTCCACGGTAAGTAAAACATTCTACCAGCACCCAGCCTTTAAAGATCTCTTTCCTGCGGTCACGACCTCCAATGCGAAGGCGAAGTATACCGTCACTACTATCCGGGGACGGTTTGCATCTGACGCCAAGTTCCTCAAGACTTTCATGGATAAGCGTCAATAGCAAAGAAGATCCAAGAGAGGCATAGAACCGTGTGAGGTGAGGTGTGTAGCGATTCCCGGATTGAGTCTGAGACTAGATGGATATTAACATGAGGCAAATCGCCGTCCGATAAGAAAAGCTGACGCACGAATAGCATCAGTGACTGAGTGAACTGCGAGCTGTGACCGGCCGAGAACATCATCTGATCTCCATCGGCGTCTACTTCTTCTCTGAGAAAGGTGAAGTCAGGCATCCGCGCCAATACAAAAAGGGGACTTACTCTGGTCGTGCAAAATCTGGAGCGGCCAGGCCAAGGTCGCCGTTTTTTCTGAGCGTCTCAGTAAGCTTATCGGCAAGCGCCAAGGCGCCTCTCTGAGCAAGCTGGCTAGGCCTAGATGGCTATGAGTATGACACCCTTGACAGGCAGACGGGTTAGCTACCTGATGCACCACGGGTGCTGGTAAATTTGGGATATCGACATCCTCTCTTCTGGATCTATACAAAGAAGACCAGTGAGGAGAGCTAAAATTCCTTCTTTTAGTTCCATTACATATCGTTAACCGCGAAGCGCTTACAGAGAGCATCGCCTCGGATGTGACACCACAACGGATCATCAAATATTTCGCCATTTACGTAGCGAGAGAACTCTGTGCTGTTCATTGTGGGTTCGTCCCAAGGGGTATCTAGGAGTATCATCAGCTCTTAAGCGGTAGAGACGGGGTTATTGTTCTTACGTACTACCGGCGAGAAGCGTGAAAAGGATAACACCCATACCCCACACATCAATGGGCTCGGCCCTGTAAGGTGTATCGGAAGCCAGCTTAAGACCCACATTAGATGAAGTCGGTGGAAGAAATAGGAATCTGCACGTACTTCCGGGGCGACGTAAGGAAGGCTCCCACACCTTTCTGTCAATGTTCGCGTCTTTCCGGATTCCTTGAGCTTATACACGGCAGATAGACCGAAATCAGATATTTTGAGTGTTCCTGCAATATCAAGAAGCAGGTTTTCGGGCTTGAGGTCTCGGTGGCATACACCTTGGCGGTGTATGTAGTCCTATTTGATGAAGGCACAATTCAACTTGGATCACGGGGGGAGAGCTTAATGAAAGTACCATGCCCGTAACTAATTGGTTGAAATACAGATGAGCTACCTCATCTCCGACACCAACATCGGGTGCTTTTTATTCAATATAAGTAAATAAAAATACCGAGAGATGAGCGTGCGCACCAATCTTATCGAAAAGGTCGCCTCCTGCGGCAAGTTCAAGCAGCATGTAGATCCCAGGATGATACAAATGCTTATGCTTGATTTCCACGACCACCGCATTGTAGAATTCAAGCACGTTAGGGTGCTTCAACGCAGCATGAACCCGCATTTCTTTATCGATGGTTTTACGCTCTTTGTCAGTGGTGGCGTCTGTGAGAGATATCACTTTGCAGGCAGCCACTCGTTGTTCCTCAAAGTGGACTGCGCGAAATACACTTCGGGCACATTATTAATAGAAGAAATGTCAACAGAAATCGATACACGCACGTCGAGAAGCCTCCCCCACCGATTTGTTGCACGAGTTCGTAGCCTATGGTAATCAGAGATTTGGTCGATATATCTATCATATAGCTTACCAGCTACTTTTGGGTACTTCAATGTCGACATTATGAGAAGAGGGATGGGATAATAAAAAGCGTTGAGGGTAATAAACAGAAAAGCGAACGCGACGCGTTGCTAATTATTTGTGTCACGTGAATTTGCGGAACATCGGCCCGAATTCCAGCGGTCATCTGCAAAAAATTCCGTCAGCATGTTTTTAGACTCTCCTTTTGCTGATGACGGTTGACAAAAGTATCGGGACCCTTATATATATCCCCTTCCCAGCTGAAACGCTCCAATTTCATTTTTATCATGGAGTAAATAGCTCCGAGGACCGGCAGAGATGCGGGTTATGTCAGTTCTTCTCAGTTCTTCTCCTTCAAGTGATGTTAGACGGTCTTACCATAGATCTAGAACAGATGTCGGAGCTATGTTCAATGCGTTCTCGGTATTCGTTCGACTTGGGGATACCCCTCTGCTGTCAAGGCCTCTGTTGAATGATTGATGCTCAACATCACTTGATCCTATCTATGATATGAAGGCCGGCAGTTCGATTTTGCCAGCTGTACCGTAGTATATACTTCCGCCTTACCCGTAGATGCCGCTATTTACTCAAAACCCATGATACGGTCGGGTTCGGTTTGCCGATGTGCCAGTCGAAGGGGTATATAACTCGAAACAAGGATGAATCACCCACTCCGGCCAGCATGCCTCTTGTTTCTTATCTCGCACTAGGCTACACCCTATATCTCGTCCTACGCTTTGTCTATTCCTTCTTCAAAAGGTCACCATTTCAACATATCAATGGGCCACCGACTGAGTCTTGGTTCATGGGTGAGCACCATCCACTTTTTTCTCTGAATCCTACCAGTCTGAGCAAAAATTACAGGTAACCTAGGCCAACTCTTCAATGCGAAAGGACTCCCATTCCATCAGCAAATTGTCGATGAATACGGAGGCATGGTAAAAGTCCATGCTTTTTTCGGTGTCCGTCGTTTGTTCCTGCCCCTTCAATTTAAGCCAAAATTTGATACGTCCATTCAGGACGAACAATTATACATTTCGGATCCAAAGGCGCTCCAAAGTATCCTTATTAAAGACCAAGACGCCTTCGAAGAAACTGATGTGTTCATCGAGTGCGTCATCTTTGATCTACACTTTGATCCTGCGCGCTTAATTTCTTTTATGAATCATCTAGAACGAATAAGGTCATCTTCGGACCTGGCCTCGTTGCTACTACCGGTGTGTAGCCTGTAATGTAACCTTAACTCCGCGAACCTTACCTCTGCGATCGTCTCAGGGGACCAACACAAACGACAAAGAAAGCTGGTCAATCCTGTATTTTCTGTGGCACAACTGAAGGACTTGATGCCGGTATTCTACAGAATATCCGATAGGGTGGGTTAATAGCTCTCCCCCTCTTCGTGCTTTGGCTCAATGCTCTTACTTCTGTAGCTTGCGGACGTCATAGAGTCCGAGCATGCAGAGAATCCCGTCCTGGACATGTCTCAGTGGATGTCGCGCGTCGCGCTTGAAATGATCGGACAAACTGTTTTAGGCTACAGCTTCGATCCCCTCAGCTCTAGAGTGAATAATCCGTATACGTCGGCTATCAAGGAACTCATGTGGGTCTATCTCTGCATTAGACCTTCTTTTCTTTTATATTGACACTGCCGTAGACCAACGATCTTTTCCCTGTCGTTGATTCGGCAGTTTGCGCCATTCCTCTCAAAGTTAGGAAGTCCGAGTTTCAGAAGGCGGCTGGTAGAGTGGACACCGAACAAGGCAGTGCAGAAGGTTAAGAGCATTAGTGATGTAATGCATAACACAGCTCGGGAAATTTTGATGGTAAAAAGAGAAGAAATCGGACAAGAGGGAGTCAAGAACAACAGAGATATTATTAGTGTTTTATGTGAGTTATTTCGTTCCAAGGTATTCGGAGCTGACTTTTCCCTGAAGTGAAGGCCAATGAGAATGCTACTGAAGATGCCAAGATGAACGAGAATGAGCTCACGGGTCAAATGACGTTCGTTTATTCACTTTACAAATATTCGCATTTTACAAACGAGTTGTGCAGAGTCCTCATTTTCGGAGCACAAGATACGACGTCAAGTGCTCTTTCACGAATTCTATATCTCCTTTCCGTCAGGCCAGATATCCAGGACAAGGTCCGCGACGAACTACAAACTGCCCTGCAATCGAAAGGCAGTGGCGAAAGGCTCGAATATGATGAGATAAGTGAGCTCCCTTGGCTGGATGCTGTCATCAAAGAGACGCTCCGATTGTAAGACCATTTTCCGCCTTCCATTTTGATTATGGCTTACGCGGTACTTTTAAGATACCCCCCTGTACCTTTCGTTCGTCGCACGTACGTTAACGTTCAAGCAGTACATTCATTCAATAATGACGCTGATTGTCTCGGCCCTGCAGTGCTATCAAAGAACGATCACTGATGTATTCTCCGAACGTACATGATCTAGACTCTTTTGCTTCTGTGACTGTTCCCGTAGGGACAACGTTATTTGTGGGGATCGCTGGTGCGAACAGGCTCGAAAGTATATGGGGACCGGATGCTAAGTTGTGGAAGCCGGAAAGGTGGATCGACCAGCAAGCACCCGGTGGGCGCATATTACCTGGAATTTATGCTGGCATGTGGGTGTATATTTGTGCGCAGCTCTTATTACTCCCGATTACTCAACGCCGCGATCTTTGCGGTTTCTTTATAGGCTGTCGTTTCTTGGAGGCAGCCGATCATGCATGTATGTTCATGACACTATCCATTCTCAACACTTGATCAACGTTTTCTATTTTTCTAGTGGTTATAGATTCGCTCAGATAGAAATGAAGGTTCTGTTGGCGACCCTTCTTCTCAGGTTTCGGTTTTCTTTGACCGACGATGTTATTGTGTGGAATCTTTCACAGATTATTTCTCCATCGGTAGCGACGAAAGGAGACAAAGGGGAGGACGTGGAACGGAAAGGAATGCCACTAAAAGTTGAAGTGCTCTAAGAAAATGAAGGGAGGCGTGACTATTGGTATAATATTACTTTCTACTCGTCTTCGTTGAGGATGGCCAAAGGAGATTAGGAGGGCGTCTTCTGGGGTGAACCACCGGATACCCTCGTTTCCGTGCATCTCGACATAATTACTCAATGTACGTCCAAATATTACTATCGTTCACCAGTGCAAACTATTCGAAGGGGATTTCGGAGTTTTGCGGACGCATGGGGCATGTATATCAAGGGCTGCTAGAAAGGTAAGTAACATCATACCATCAGCTTTACAAGGGACTCTGGGCGCGGGTATGTTCCCATTGTCTCTTAGATCGTAAGCGCTTAGGTCACGACTACCAAACAAGAATTGTAGGACCTCGCCTTCTGAATGTGTAGCCTCAAGGTCCAGGTACGATATCGGTACCGCATGTTTTCTGACTCTCTGAGAAGCACTACTTAGTGAGAGATGAAAGGGATCTCGTAGTTTTTCTGATGAGGCCAGGGGCATGAATTCCGTTGTCTGCCGCTTTTGCTTTTCCATCCGCTGCGTAACCTCCGAGTCCTAAGTGGTACTAGACCGTAGACCCCAGAAAATGTTAAGCCGACGTCAGTTTTTCTATAGAGTATCAAAATAGTCTGTTCTGTGCATGATTCTATTGCTTGTCACTTCATGATCTCAACGTCTAGGAGCAGATGGTGGCGTTGCTGGTGGTTTCCGAGTCCCTGAGTAAAAGGAACGTTTTTGGCCTCGTGTCGATCCACGTTGTAAGTCTTGGAGCAGGACTTGATGAAATTCATCAACAATGGAAGAGCTTTTGATGTAATGCTATCCTTGTGCCTACGGCTCAGTCCTGACTCTCGGGAGACTGGGATTGCCCGGGTTGCCAAAGGGTGGCCTTTGAACGCCTATATTCTGGAGTGGCGCCATCGTACAACTTCTTCTTGAAAAAGGGGGAAGGTTTCAAATCTTGCAAAGCTTTCTTTCCAGTAATTGTCAAGCCCGAAAAACATAATATACCAGGTGGTGCATTAATTACTTAATAATCATGCCTCGAGGTGAAGAATCACGGTGAAGGGATAAAGTAGCGGAGAACCAAAACAGGCATGTTTACATAAGCACATCGAACGAGTCTAAATGCGTCACTTCACGACCTGCTTTCATTTTCTTTCATTTACCACCATCACTACTCTTATTGTCGCCCAACGTAGTCGTAGAGCCATGATGAACTGAGCTGCCGAGGTCCATTGGGCCCTCCCCTACTCAGTAACGTTTACCCAACGTCCAACATGGAATCTACAGAGGAATTACAGAAGAACGAACTCACTGCTCTGCAATCCATCTACGCCGAAGATTTTCAATTAATACCACCCTCGAAGGCCTGGAAAGTGAGCAACTTGACTTCTAACACACCGCCAATCATACCAACATGTCATAGGGCGCGGCCAGTTTACCAGAAATTTCTATCCGAGTACGCCATCCGGAGCGCGCGAACATTGGCTTCGATTTGAATGTCAAGTGCGTGAAAGAAAGTCATGTCTCCACTCAGCTAATGGATACATATCCCCAGATTTCCTAAAACATATCCTACTCTCACATATCCCAACTTCACCGTTCAGAAACCACGCGGCTTGGACCATGATCAAGTAACGAAATTGTCCCATGCTCTCCAGAATGAGGTCAGAGCATCCCCACGGACTGAAATGGTATTTCAGGTAAAACGCGCGCTTATTCTTCCTTCAATAGCCACTAATTTGCTCTGCAGATAGTCACATTCTGCCAAGAATGGCTGAATGAGAACGTCACAGCGCCTGCAGAGGTCATCGGGTCGTTGGCAGTGCAGATGAGACGAAGAGCGGCGGAAGAAGAACGAGTTGCGTGGCTTATCACTTTCCCTAGAGCCCCCACTGACGTTTATCTCCAGGCCAGACAAGAACAGGCTGAACGCGAGGCGAAGGAAAGAAAGCAACGAATGGACAAATTGGCTCAAGAATTCGACGCCGACGTTCAAAAGCAACAGCAGCTAGCTAAAGAGCAGCATCGAACTCGTCAGCGTGCGAATTCTGAGGCCACCGAAGTCCCATATTCCAGTGATACCCCCACCGAAACGTTTGACGAGGACATTGAAATGAATGATATTCGTTTCAATACCGTCAAGTTCTTCCATCCACGAAATGGTATCCGTTTATCACCGTCGTTGCATCCAGCTAACTTCTGTAACAGCTTATCTGGGCACCATATATGGCGCGGATCCCGTGTGCGATGATGTCAACGCTACCCTCCCACTTGAACTCCATGTCATCACTTTCGACTCCCACTATTACACGACAAGCCAAGGTAAGCTATCATATAAATCCATTATCCTTCTCTTCCTACATTCTCTACAGGCAGGAAGAAGGTCAAACAAGTCGAGGAAGAAATTACTAAGCTAAAGTCTGTCCGCCATCCCAATGTCGTTAGAGTATTGGCTGTCAAATTGAATGCCCCACATTCGAGCGGGGCCCCGCAGCTGGTTATCTTGCTGGAACAGAGTCCAGCCCTTTCTCTGAAAGATGTACTAGATGACTGTGACTCTCTTCGGGAAGACCGTGTTTCGGTATACGTCTTTTGATACTATCCGATACTTGCTTTTTGTTCTCATAATCATATCACAGGACTACACTGCCCAAATCCTCTCTGGACTCAATGCTATCCACGGATGCGACTTAGTGCATCGAGGTTAGTCGTTGGTCTACAATGGTTTATCCTAAAGTCTGAGTCATAATGCAGGTATTAGTGCGACATCTATCGGTCTGGTCTCTGGAAGTTGCCCCTCCCAATCGAAGCTCATCAAGATCAGCAAAGTTGGATACTACACGCGATTACTGGACTTGCACCGATCGAATGCTTTCGGCTACGTGAATCCTCCAGAAGAACGTATCATGCCAGAGGCTTGGTGAGTGTCCGTTCCTTTGACGTCTGTGCAGACCTTATGTGAACTCTTCAAAGGTTATCAAAAGACGCCAAGAATGAATCTCTACTATTATATACTCGTGAACGGGATATACATGCTGTTGGTGTCATCCTCCTTCAGATGGTCCTTGGTCTCGATGTGACCGAACGATTTGTTGACGTCCATACCGCCCTTCGATCTTGTAAGAATACCAATTTATTATGTCAGATTCTGTACTTACATTGTCTGAAAGCAACCATACCACCGTCGTTGCAGCGGCATGTCATGAATATGCTTGTTCCTCCTAAGAAGAGTCACATCACTTGTTTGTCCCTCTTGGCTGGTCTTGCGGATTCAGCGTTGCATCGCACGCACCGAAGTCTTTCAATATCTATGTCTGGTAAGTATTATTTAGCCCTGCGCCTTCTTGGCTAACAAGTATTCAGAGCCCAAAACGCCGTTGCATGCATCTGTTTCGGGGTCGCCTGAATTCGATTATTTCAGAGGACCGACGTATCGACAGGCTAGCCGTTGGAAAGAAGATTGGGAGGAATTGGAACTTCTGGTTAGTATTTGCAACTTAGATTAAGTATCGATCTGACTAGCCACCTGTATTTAGGGAAAAGGAGCTTTCGGCTCTGTCGTTAAAGCTCGTAATAGGATCGATAACCGCGTCTATGCCGGTTCGTTTCCAGTCCACCTTCGCAATCTTCGTTCTTCCTGACACTTAACCAAACACAGTCAAGAAAGTCCGCTTACGAACCTTGCAAAGCGACACCAAGATTTTCCGGGAGGTAAATGCCCTCAGTCGACTGAACCACCGCTTCATTGTGCGGTACTACACCACCTGGGTCGAAACTGCTGAATCCACATCAACCGCGGCGTCCGACGAGTCTGGATCCGAATCTGAGTCCTATTCTCAGTCTAATGGCACTGAAAACGGGATGACTTCTGTCCCTTCGAGGATTCAATCCCGTGAGCCTAGTGGGCCAATTATATTCAATATGGACGACCTTGACGACTTGGGTGGAGCATCGAGGGGAAGTTTCCCTAGTATACATTTTACTGGTTCATCAGAGTCGCAGGATGATACGGATAGCGATAATGACAGTCCGTTTGAGGGGTTGTTCAGGAAGGCGGGCGATGAGGATGGCGCAGGGTTGGGGTCGGTGACCCCCCCATTGACTGTGCAGAGAACGCTCTATATCCAGATGGAATTTGTGGAGAGGCAGACTTTGAAAGAGGTATGCTTAATTCTTCGGAAATTTTACATTGCTCATATCGATATCTCTTTAGAGGATCGATGAAGGAGTATCAGAGTCTGAGGCGTGGCGGCTGTTCCAGCAAATTGTAGATGCACTGGTGCATATGTCAACTCTTGGCATCGTCAGTCTATTTATGAGACTTCTTTTGGAGCATGCTCATACCTATGTTCTCTTAGATTCATCGCGATATCAAACTGACCAACATCTTCATCGGTACGTTCCTACCATTCTCGCGTTTGAGTTCGTGTTTTCATGTGGCATTTGTAGACGCGAAAGGCGACTGCAAGGGTGAGCGGGTTTTGTGATGGCACGATAGAAAATGCTGACGCTATTTTATAGTTGGTGACTTCGGTTTAGCCACGTCTAGTCTCGCGGCAGTAGACCCATCGGATGTTTCGCCACGGGTGGTTACACAAGAAACCGACATGACATTGGGCAGGTCTCATTATCAGGCTCACCGTCCACAGTATACTGACAATGCGCTTCCTTTAATAGAAGTCGGAACGCGCTTGTATATTGCCCCAGAAGTCCAATCGCGACGCAGGAGACCAACTAATCATACCAAAGCTGATATGTATAGTCTGGGGGTAAGTCTTTCCCTATTTCTTTGCTTGGTCGTGAATGTCCATATTTAATTGTGTCCTCAGATTGTATTCTTCGAGATGAACTATTCTTTCTCGACAGGCTCTGAACGTATCAGTGTCATCGAGGCATTGAGGCGCCCCGAAATCGTCTTCCCGGATTCATGGGATTCTTTGAGGTTGCCTCAGCGTGAAAGTATGTCGTGGCTCGTCCGTCTAGGTTAAGTATTCACTGAATGCACCTATAGTTATAACCTGGCTGTTACAGCATGAACCTGACGATCGACCTACGGCATTGGAATTATCGCAGAGTCCCTTGCTTCCCTCGAGACTCGAAGATGAATACTTTAAGGGTGCGCTGAAGATGATGAGTAAGTATTCCCGTTCTTCCGTTGCCATTCTCATTGATCACATCTGATCATGCAGCGAAGCCGGATTCGCCGCATCATCAAGCCGTCTTAGCTTCCTTGTTCAAACAGTCGCCTCGACCGGTCCGAAGTTTTCTATACGACCATGAAGCTGAACTGCCGGAACACGCATCGCTGAACGGAATGGTTCAAGATCACCTCACAGCAATATTCAGGCTACGCGGTGCTGTTGATATGGAGCCTCCATTATTGATGCCCATTACATCGACGGAGGACGATAAAGACCACGCAGTCTTTATTGACCGACACGGGGATATTGTGAAGCTACCATCTAGCCTTCTTGTTACGTTTGCAAGACTTGCGGCTCGCGGAGGTATCACCAGGATCAAACGCTTCCATATCGCCGATGTGTATCGCCCTCAGTGCGCTTTTCTCGTTCCAGTCGCCAACGCTGATACTCATGCTTTGTCGTAGAGCAGTGGCTGGACATCCAAGACCTCATAAAGCCGCTGTATTCGATATCATTACGCCTGACCTGATGTCAGGGCCTGTAGCTGCAGGTGCTGAAATTCTTGCCGTAGCGGATAATTGCCTCGACACTTTCCCTAGTCTTGCCCAGATGTATGAGATTCATGTTTCTCATTCGAATAGTGCGTTCTTCTGAAACCTGGAGGCATGATACTTGCTAATTGTGATTTTAGTTGTCGACGCGGTTTTCAGTCGTTTGCCTGCTGCACATAAGAGCGCGATTACGGAAATCATTACTCAGCCAAAGGCATCTGCATCTCAGAAGAGGGCATTGTTCTTGAAGAAGGGACTCCTGAGAAGCACTGCCGATGAGCTAGAAGTTCTCAGCGATACTTGTGAGTCTTCAAGATATAGTTTTATCCCGCTCTTTAATGAGGAACAATAGACGAGGATGTGGAACCATTGCTCATGAGGCTAGACAAGCTCTCATCGCCTCTTCTGGAAATGATACGTCCAGCGATCGAAGAAATCAAGACGGTGGTGAAGACTGCTTCTCTCGCCGGTGTTTCGAGGCCGATCAAGTTCTATCCATTGATGGTGGGAAACCATCTCAAGGACTTCAAGCACGGTATCCTTGTGGAGGTTGTCAGACGAAGCAAGCGTATTGAACTCCTCGCAGCGGGTGGAAGGTAAATAGTCGCACATTCTAATCTCTTTCCGTTCTGACATACGTGTAGATATGACAACTTAATTACGAAGTTCTCCCCTCCCAAACCGACCGCAGAGTCAATTCATGCCATTGGACTACAGATTGCTATCGACAAGATCACTGCAGCTGTTGCATCATTCCAGAGTTCTTCCGTCAAGTCTCTTCTCAAAGAGGCAAAGTCTTTCGGATACTGGAGTCCACGACGATGTGACGTGTATGTGATCTCCTATCATCCTGGGTATCTTCAGGACCGACTGGAGCTTGCATCGTATCTGTGGAGACATAACATCAGCACCGATGTTATGTATGAATCCGCTATCACGAATGTCGAGACTAGCGTTACGGATATTTGCAAACGGGAGGGTATCTTGTAAGTCGCTAGCCACTTTTCGATTCAATCTATCAATCCTACAATCAATTTCTAGATTCACTGTTAACCCAAGGCCGAAGAGAGACCAGACTACTGGTATCAAGGTCACCGCAATCTTTGGCAACTATAACGATGAAGACAGTAAGAGGTTTACGATCTTCCGGGCCCGCTTGTGTCTGACCACTTTGGCAGCCTTGATACCTCGCCAGGAGCTAGTTGCGCACCTGCAAGAAGCGATCGCTGCGCAGAAGCGTGCAGATTCGGCAACAAGTGGAGCGACCACATTCTTCGAAGGGAAGAACCTGTTGGCCAATAAAGAGACTACGACATTGGACCTTCAAGCTGTATTACCAGCCGAGACCGTGAAGAAAACACTACGACGAAACAAGCTTATTGTTCAGGATAAAGGTGTGACAGCCACCTTTCTTCGACATTCTTGTCTAATTGTCCAACTTCGTCTAGCCCATGAGCTTGGAACGAAGATCCACCGAGCTTTTATGAGCAATATGCCCATGATCGTAGTCGACATCCCTCCCGCTACGCTCGTTGCCCTCACCAGGACTAACGCGTGGATTACCAACGACGAGGCATGGAAATCGATTTCACCTGGGTTCAACAACCACACATATGCTCAACAAGTACGTGACGCTGTCGTCAAGAGGAAGGAGGATGGATTCCCGTTCATCCTTTTGTATGCCTCACGTGAAGAACGGGCTTTGCTTCTTCAGTTGTCCTAATTTCTTTCTAATTTCTGTAATATTTTTCTGGGAATTTTGGTAGTTGCGATCTAGAAACTGTAGTATATTATGCGATGTATATCTATGAAGCCCAACCTATCTTATAATACGCATACTCCACAACCTCGTCTCCGATTCCATTCTCTGCATCGCAAACTATAGGTTCCTTTGAAAGAACGACCAGGTCGTCATTCTGGAATATCAATTCTACAGTATTTGATTCTGTAGCAAAGGTCGCTCGGAGGGGAATGACAAGATGGAATACCGCTCCCTTGCTAAGGAACTTTCGGAGGCACTTTTTGATCCATACGGCATGCTGAGCGTCGTAAACGATATCCGCCCCTAGTACAACGTCAAATGGTGCATCCAGTGAAACATCATGATTGTCGCTGTCCGCCCAGTCCAAGAAAGTGGAACTGATAGCGACCGATGCTGGCTGAACGAAGTTATTCCCGATGTTAGCTTTGAGGTTATCCAAAACCGATGGGTAGAAATCCGTGGCGACAATCGTAACGCATCCCTCGAGTAGCTTCCCAACGACGATGCTAACCAGGCCCGTCCCGGCGCCCAGTTCCAAAACACGTATTCCCGATTGCAATCCGAAAGCAGTGGGATCTTCTACGATTGCCTCGGCAAGCACACAGGCTCCACCCCACGTCTGGGCCCCCACGCTACCAAAATCGTGATTTTCCAGAGGCACGTCTGTAAGCTGGACTCGGATAGCGCCTGGGGAGAAGACAAAGTCGCGGTGAATGACACCCGCGCCTGCTGTCCCGGAACAAACTGCAAGGAGCGCAGCTGCCTCTGCGATAAGTGCATGATGCTGTATTTCTTCTTCCCAGAGCCCGGCATGAGAGACAAGGACTGTGAGCCATCTTATGGCGTATGACCGCTCGAATGAATCAGAGCGCCAATTCTCGAGTGCGACGGCTGTTTCTGAATGACGACGGCGCTTTGATCCTCGAACTGGGGGGCTGTATATCGAGCGAAGGTATACAAGAAACTTCAGGAGATGTTCCGGTGGGTAATGTGGAATTTTCTTCATTGGAGGGAGGTGCGCTGTAGGAGGAGTTACCGAGGAAATGCTGTCTTCAGAAGTTCCGGAAAGGGTACTAGCATGCAAACTGATAAAAATACAGAGAGATATAGCAAAGATTCTGTATAACACATACCATTGGATACAGTCTTTACATTCGAAGTCGTGATTTGTTGCTACGTCCATTGAAGGACTTATCTTCGTACGGATCGTTAGGCGAGACTAAATCTGGTGATCTGGGAAGTTGAGAGGAAATTTGAATCAAAGATAGATTGAAAGATTTACTGGACAGTTAGGGTAAACAAGTCAGATAACGACTAAGAAAATAAATCGCATTTATCACTTGCATTGTTGCTAGCAGAGCGGCATCTTGAATAACTAAGATGATTGTTAGAGACAAAGTACGGGCCGGGAAGACTTTGTATATTCGGAGTTTCAACTGAGTTTAAATAGCCCATATTAAGTTATTTTTGAGTTATACATTGGCTGTACGCCAGTACTGGTTCATATGTTTTATGTTTAAATATACACTAAAAAAATCATTTTGCACCTCCTTGGTAGATCTTTTGACACTTCCCTCCCTAGACGTTGAGAGCAGTCCGAGCACGTATTTTTCATTCATTTCCAGAGTCTAGACCCTCGGACGGGCCGACCACGCCACGTGTCTTTATTTACTTCGCTCAGCCATCTTCAATTCGTTCAAGCTGATAAGATGGTGGATGGATTCACTCCGACAATACCTGCTGCGGATCCAATGAATGCAGCCGCTGTATACGGCCCTGTTTTGCCTGCGAACTATTCTTCCAGTTTCAATCCCTACCAGCAGCCACCATTTCTCCCCCTGGCAGCAGAGGCCATGCAAGTTCAAGTTGACCCCCATTCTCCAGAACTTTTCAAGCGGAACATAACTCTCGTACGAAGACATGTTTTAAATCTACAAAATGAAGCAACAAATGCATTAGCTGGCATGTAAGCTCATCTGTCATCCGTTGCTATCACGCATTTTACACCGTCATTCTAGCCAAAACGCCTACCATCCAGGGAGTAGCCCTGCACAAACAGAGTGTACACCTCATGTTTTTCGCTGTTAAGATGTTACGCTAAGCTTCGTTTTCGATAGCGAATATTTCTGCGTTGAAACGGACACTCGAGGTGCTCTCGGATGTGATGCGGCATACGGGCGTGGGAGCACTCCCTCTTTTGCCATTTCCGCAGCAGTCGGCTGTACCACAAGTTGCGCCCACTGAGCAGGAGATGATGATTGACGTGTCGAAATCCGTACAAGTGCTTTACGAGAGGCTCAAACGCAGCCAGGAGAGCGCTGCTGTCGTTGCTAATCTTCTTGGAACTTCAGATGCACCTGGACCCCTTCGGGCGGGCCGTAAGTAAAGTGGTAAGCATCACTTGTCTAGAGTTCATTGTACAGATTTATAACATCAATTTCACAGTCGTATCATCGCTACATGCGGCGATCACGTCCAACAACAAAACGTCGAGACACCATATGGACATTGAAACGCGCAGATGTCTATTTACTACAGTAGGTCTAAATAACGAGAATCGTCTGTTCTATTCATCTCGTTACTTCGCAAACCGATAAAGCAGCTTGAGAGCAAAAAAGAGTGTAAGATATTCGTGCAAAAAGGCACTTCAAAGCCTCTGGGAAACTCTCCTCCGATCTACCGCTTAAGGAGCCTTCTTGGCGTTCCCTCACCTGCCAGTTTTCAGCCCGGATGGGAAATCGTCTTCGCCCGATGCATGATCGTGCTGACAGCATAACAGCCTGCGGATGAAATGATTCTTATCCTAGCGCCGACCCTTATTCCAGTATGCTATAAAAGTCTGTCGTGCCGTTACTTCATAGCTGTTAATCACTGCCATGACTTTTCTCTCCACTCTCCTCACGGCAATACTTCTCCTTCCTGGGAGTATGGCTACTCCAATCCCAAGCGCACGGTACCTCGTTGCGAGAGAATACAATTCATCAGACTTGTATGCAAACTGGCCCACCTACCAGGACTTACCTCTGCACCCATCCTTTCCGACAAAGGCTGCGTGGGGTGTTTGGGTACGCCTCGTTCGCCTTCAAAGACGCGTTGTCCCTTGACCTGACCCTAGGGCCCCGAAGACGAGCTTGGCGCTCTTAATCATATCACTTCAGCTACGATACAAGCTGCCAAATCGGAGATTCGAGAGGGTATTGCGATCAGCTTGAACCTAAGACTTGATCTACCCAACCCTCCGCTCCCAAAGACGCGTCAGGGACTGACCCACGGTACAGTCGTTTTCACCAATGTATAAAAGTCAGGAACAACTCTCATCCTTGGCCTAGCTATCATGCCATTTTCGGGATACCAAGACGATGTACTGACGCTTAACACCCAAGTCTCGACTCAGTTTGATGGACTGAGGCATTATCCTTATTCCACCAATGGGGACGTTTCTACATACCAGTGCGTTTTCTCATTGCACTTCCTTCTAATTGTGCTACAATCGTTTGGTCTATAGGTTTTACAATGACCTCATATCGTTCACAGACATCATGTCACCCGCCAGGGTGAGTACACTTGGGATGCAAAGTATGTCCATTATTAGCTTTCCCGCTTCTCGGCTAAGAATTGTCTAGATTCTGCACAAAAGGGTATTGCTGGACGCGCCGTCCTTCTTGATTGGGCCGGATGGATGGACTCCCAGAACATCACATTCAGCGCGTTCTCCGTAAGGGCTTTCCTCCTATCACATCTTCGCTTTCCCTGATTCTAAATGCTTCCCTTAGGAGCAAGGTATTACCGCCGCCGAGCTCGATGCAGTTGCAGCCTGGGAGGGTCTACCTCCGGATTTCACCAAACCAGGAGATTTTCTAATTGTTCGGACTGCGATGACGAAGCAGTATAAAGAGCTTTCTGAGTATGACCAAGATATGTTGCCGTTTAGAGAGCACTTCGACTTTGTTGGTGTTGAAGCGAGCGACGAGATGCTTGAATGGATATGGGATAAGAAATTGAGCATTGTTGGCTCTGATAATATAGCCTTTGAGCCGGGGGCATTGACCGCGACGATTGACGGAACACCGGGGAGGAACCTGCATCAGGTGTTTATTGGTGGATGGGGTCAAAGTATTGGTATGTGAGGTCGATCTAGGCATTTACGTTTCGTTCTGATCAATTTTCATTCAGTCGAACTTTTGGACCTCGAGGAGCTGGCGGAGACTTGTCACCGACTGGGAAGATTCACTTTCTTTTTTACGATACAGAATCTAAACGTCCCAGGTGGCATTGCCAGCCCGCCAAATGCTTTGGCGATATTGTAGACAAGCTGATGAAGTTACGTTCGTACATAGTATAATTAGGGACATGGAAATCTGACTACTTGCTACACTGCGTCGAGATGATAAATGCAGAAAAAACATCTGGCTGTGAATGCAAAGAAGTAAGGAGACGGTGTTATAGTATATTGTACAATCCCTGAAACATAAGAAATCGTCCCGCGGCATCAAGCCTTATCTCGTTCGTTCCAGCGTCACGTCGTAGCTACCTGTACCTTCTTGAAATGCATCCTCCATTTCAGCTGCTCTACATCTTCCCTCACAGTCAAACCCACACAGAGCGTCGTGAAACTACACCTTCTCTCCATGTACCCGCCACACTCACACTTCGCTACAAAAGATCCTCCGAGTGTCTGTGGATCGAGCCGCTCCCTCAGCACGGTCTGTACTCGTGTCAGCACATTGTCCACCGTGACGAAGCCCAGGGCCTGGTGCTGCATCACCTCAATATTGAACCGGTCCGAGCCGGTGTCGACGAGGATGAATAAGCGGGGGAGGGGAGGCTGGGATGCGGGCTCAGATGCGACAGACGCGTGAGCACGGACACGTTGGGGCGCGAAGAAGTCGATAGGCTCGCATGTTCCTAGACGAAGAGATTTATGAATTGACAGCTTCGACGAGGGTGTCTGCTTAAAGGTATGTGGCGACGGGTTGGTCGAGGAATTAGTCTTCCACGAAGGAGTGAGTACTTGTGGTGACTGCGATATCGGCGAATGGTTAGGTAATGGAAGAAATGTTTGTTGGGGAGGTGATTGACGCTGGAAGGGTAGGAATGTATGTGTTATGGGCGCCTTCGAAGGTACTGATGGGAATTTCTGGGGCGGTGGCTGAGGATGATTTGCGAATGGATGAAGCGCCACGGGTGATATTTGTGGACGGGGTAACGTGGATATGGGGTATGTTAGAGAATGAGACGGAGGTGGACGAGTTCGATGAGCGGTCGGTAAAGAATCAATCCGCCGACGGTGAGACGGCGGTATATTAGCGGAAGAGGGGGGCGTCCCATTATATAAGGAGAGGTCTTGTGGTGATGGAGTTGGCGCTACGTGGATAGATATGCCGGTTATAGAAGGAGGCCGACTGTATCGAACAGGTGTAGTCTGCATAATGGTAGAATTGGCTGGAGGCAGTGGAGAGAAATTAGGTTGCTGTGACGAAACCGGTGATGGTTGATTAAACGAGGTCATAGAGGGTACCGGAACCCGTCGAAGAGGCGTAGTAGTTGTGGGGGATGGAATCGATTTACGACGTTGGGATAGAAACACAGATGCCTTCTTCGGCTCATCCATAGTGGAGTGGTTAGCCACTATTGAATCGTCCCAATGAACATGTTTTCCTGATACCATGGCTAGCTGGAAAGACCACTATGAGAAGAGGTTGTGAATGACAAGAAAGTGACGTCCGCATTATATGTATATTAACACAGTCAGGGCGTCTTTCCGCCAGCCTCGCGGTATCCGTGCGTCGTCTGTGAAAGGAGTGCATCCACAGTCTCACTGTTCTTCAGTATGTTTACCAATTCTTCTGATGGTCGGTTCGTACCGTGGCGCCGCATTTATCCTGCAATGATGAGTAACAAATTTAGCGGGAGCATCACGTCAGTGTCGATGGAGTAGTCATCCGACGTATCATGCGCGATGAAATTGCAGGATCGATACAGTATCTGCTCCACTTCTGTACGTAGAGAAACTTGAGGGTATGGAGGAAGCGGGAGTAGTAACTCGCAGTGATCGCGACGACCCCGACGATTTGGTGTACCTGATGACGAAGCTGTCGGTTAGCAGAAATATGACTCGTGGTCCTACACGTTCATGATTGAGCAGCGCTCTAAGATAAGACCTATACACTCACCCGCAGGGACGCAATCTCCGAATGAGTGGTGATATACAAAGCCAACATCTGGGCTCACAAAACAAGATTGCATCCGACGATACAAGTTTATCGACGGCATTTACCACAACATGAGGCTAACATGAAGCCAAGACGATCATCGACGTCATGATCCGGTGACAATATTCTCCATTTCAGAAGCGGGAGCGACTCGTAAATGTGTGGAAGAAGGATGCTGCAAGAATGCAGACGGCCGGAGCCGCCTCCACTCCTTGATACCTGCAATACCTGCACGAGGTCTGATGTCAGCAATGAAGATAATTCTGGTATAAAGGTACCTTTGGGGCCCTTACGTTGTGGGATGCGCTTAGGCCATAGGCTCGGTTGCAGTGTTATTGCAACAGACGTGACCTTTGCACCCCTATGAATAAACAGAGTGGCGACATCTGGTCATGGGGTTGCAAGGAAGCCACTATTGAGAGAATATACACAAAAGAGAACATACTCACGATAGGATGTGTCGGATCGTCGTTTCGAATCTACCAGAGGTATAATCGGATCCTTGCGAGCTCACAACTGTTCCGTAGACCTGTCAAAATACAAGTCCGCATGGTGAATCGGTAGATATTTACCGTTGGACGCTGTTTCGTACCTTACAAGCAGAAGAAATAACTGTTTTGACGCGGACGAAACAGAGATTTTCCCTCGTAGCCGAGGCACGGCTAGTCTGAAGCTCCAAAATCACGGACGAAGTACACAAGGTCAGACAACTGAATTGCACTCTCTGGCAGCCTCTGGAGATAGGGGGGTTTTCAAGTTAAATTTCAGCGACAAAATGCAAGATATGCATGTGGTAGGCATCACCCTACTAGATACCTACTAGAAGAATAATGAATTGGACAAGCAGAATTCATAGGATAGATTTTAGAGGTTACCGGACGAAACGAGTTGACTTGAAGACAAGTAGAAGTAAGAGTACCATACATCTATTCCTTGAGTATAAGTTCGAGTGTGATTGTCGGCAGACTGAGATTTTCCAGGCGCTTGCTCAGCTTTATCCTGGGTGTTGGCTGGTGAGCTGACTCGGAACATGCCGACGGCCGCAGGCCGCGGCAAACTCAGCAGCTTCAAAGCCAAACAAGAGCCAAATACTGCAACTCTCCTCCTGACTACCATCTCGATTTTTTGTTTCCTCGTATTGCTCCTGTTCTCCCCCCTTCTTGTCCAGAAATGCACCCACAAAATTTCTGTTAATTTTCTGCTGTATGTAGCAAACAGGTCTCCGGGAGAGAGGGAACTTTCCCCCAGCGCAGCCGTCGTTGAAGGTAGTGGTTAATCTCTGAAGGTAGAAGTCATCCTCGTTTTTTCCGTCATTAGGTCCATCGGCTTATGCAGTGTGTATCAGATTTGACTGTCGATTTGTATTATAATATATGCCCGTTGTAAATTCATGAACACCGACCATCCCTTGCGCGAATATCAGTGACTACCTTTCATCGTGCTTGTGCATCTACCGGCGCATCGAAAGCTAGGGAGTGGCAGCTGAACAGCCTGCAACGAAGACGCGAACCAATCCAATAGCTTTTGAAGCGAGGAGCGTATCTTTTGTGGTCAAGTTATTTGAGGAATGCTATCGGGAAGAGATTTTTCTGGATAAGCTAATGTCGCTATTCCGTAAGGTACTAGTGGTAGTATAGGGATTGATAAATATGATATACCCCAAATACAATATGTATTGGGGGGGGGGGGGGGGGTGCATAGACTTGAGGCTTCAGGAAAGGGAGAAGTCAAGGTGAAGGGGCCAAAACACCAAAGTGATCATGTGAGGTGTTTGGGGTAAGTCTTCAGCCTTCAGGCCGAGTGAGGATGTCGGGATTTCGACACGAAGCCAATCAAGTCTGAATGTTTGGTGAAACCAGAAAGTGGGGAATCCTGAATCCGGTAACACCAAACACTGAAGGGAGTAGGCGGGTGGGTCAAAAAACAAGAGTATCTTGAGGATAATTGAGCGCCCATATACATGGTAGAGAAAGTGAAAGGGCGCGAGGATAGACCACGAGCAATGAGCGCTAATAGCAAGTGCTCGATGGTCACGGATTGGGGTTGTTTACACATGTGTGTCTATGACATCTAAATATTGCCAGACTCCATGTCGCTGCCTTAGCTTACAAGTGCCTGCCGCGTGCCGAGGCGAGTACGACCTTGCTGAATCTTGTCCTTGAACCCTATTGCTGTCTCTTTCGAGTCGACCTTTTCATTGGCAATGCTCCCGACTCAAAACATGTAAGGAAACACTGAAAGCGACGATTCCTCGTCGGGTTGATCTACGTAAGTCATACCAATATGTTACGAAGTGTTTGCGTGGCACGTCTGCTTCTTTGAACACCGATATACCAGTCGTATACCTCGCAGATCATTTGTACATTGAAAAATCCACACTGCATAGTGCCAAACGATCTCTAATAAGAGTCCCCGAACTCAGACCCATAATCTATTCCAAAATTCCGACCGGTGTCACGACGCCGTGCGCTCGTTCGCCAGATGTCGATACGTCATGTCCGCGCAAAAGTCGTCGTCCAGGGAGAGGCTGGGGTGCGAGGTGTACAATAACAGCTAGATGCAAAGGATCTCGATCAGTAACGAAGACAGTCGACATCGTGCGACGTGCGTACTATGTCCAGTTTACCCTAGCCCTATACTCCTTGTATCCCCAACAATACCCCGACGCCATGCTCTCGCTTGCCGGACGTCGATACATGGCGTCGAGGTAAAACTAGTCCCTCCTAAGACTACCTGCCGTCCCTACCCTATGCGAAGTTTCGCCGTGGGTGTGTTCACCGGTTTTGAATACATCGTCTAGGCGCAGACGTCTTGCTTGCCGGAAGACGATCCATTGTCTCCAGCCAAAACTCGGACACCTACACACCAGGATGGGGTGGGGTCATATTTCGCGCAGTCTTCAGGCATACTCACTCCCTCCTCGCACCACACAGGAGGCAACGTCCTCTTCTACTTTCCAACAACGCACGTTACTAGCCATTGAAAGACCAGCGCAGCGGGAACAGGTAGACGTCGTTGAGTGGTAGGAGATGACGCAATATCGGAAGGGAATGTCCGACTGAAGGAGGGTCGTGGGGATGGGTCGTTGGGTCGGGGTTGATGTCGATTTGTCATAGTGTGGTGGATACGTGGCAAGTGGGAGGAGAGAATAGCAGAATCTAGTGAACGGATAAGGATCAATGGCGTAGAGCACTAACAGATGTACTCACCAGTATCATATTGGACTGCGTGCATCATGCGCAAACCTGAATATAATATATCGATGGCGGCTGAAAGCTTCATCAGGACCATGAACAGTAGATGGGCGAGCTCATTCCCATATAGGCTTACGAGATAGGTGGTCCAGGCGATCACACCTAGCTCCGCGGTCCTGGTCATCCTTGGCTATTCCCTCTGCCAGAAAAGCATTCAGTTTCCACTCTGCCTCGCCTTTTCCTGTATTTTCCCCCTGGACGAGCTCCTTTAGTACCTCGACTATCACCTTGTGGTCCTTTTACAAGCTTGTACCGATCCTCGTCTTGCGGGCTGATATACGTGATAATGATCTTGTTGGGTACAATGTTCTCGTGTATTGAGCATGGGATGCCAAAGGGAGACTTTCCCTCTGCAAGTGTCCAGAGACGAAGTTAGAAAGTGTGCTTCTTGTTGGTGGCAAGAAGGACAGATGCAGTGTTAATTGTGCTAGGACAGCACAGCGAGTAGTACTAGTCCTCGTAAGTGGAACAGACTATAAAGTGCGACGCATCAGCATCAGCGAAGGGAAAATACGGAGAAGGTATTAGTCACTCACGATCCAATTCTTAAGCAATTCCCCAGATGTTCAGGTTCAAACGTTCAATATTCAATGTGCGAGGCGACTTTTTGAAGCTAGTGCTGCAGGTGCAATAGAGTCGAGATGGTAAACGGCTGAGTACTGAGTACTGAGTCTTGACATGCTGCACGGCTACGTTGTATTTGTTTGGTTTTGGCAGATGCGAGAGTAGGAAGAGGACTGCTGGATTGAGCACAGCCACCTATTTGTACTTAATTGCTTTTGGCAGACGACGGAAAAGGAAACTTTATGACTGTGGGTTGACCTTGCTTTTCAGCAAGGTAATCTCGGATCAGTGTTTCTTTTAGCATTGTTCTATTCTCTATCTCAACGTTTCACTTTGTAGGGACGTCCATTTGTGTCAAAGGGAAAATAACCTTGCATCGGTTCTTTCTCGTGGTGACACCGGCACAGTAGCAGATAATTCATTTCCTGTAGCCGGCCCATAAAGCGCCTCCCAATAGTTCTCGACCGCTAGGCATTCTGATTCCGAATACAGCGGTACTGTCTTCCAATCCAAAGATTCGGATTATGCACGACCAAACGTCGACCTTTCTTCGCCCGATAAATCCGATGTTTGATAGATGACTCGAACAATGACTCGACGACTGGGTATAAAGCCCACTATCACCTCTTTCCTGACTACAAGATATCATGGCCGCCTGGAAATCTGTAGGAAATGGGACCTTGGAAGGCATTTCCAGTGTCCCAGATCTTGATGTACGCTGGCGTCAAACTGGTTTTATATTGTTCTAACTTTCGCCAGGCGTCCAAGCTCACTATCACACTCGCTAAATCTCTCAAGCCTGTGCCTACACCGGAATCCCTAGTGTTCGGGTCGGTAGGTGATGTGTTCCATCTCGCTTTGAACCCCCTTCTCACCTGTCGTTAGGTGGTCACAGACCATATGCTCGTTGTTAGCTTCGACCCTTCCACGGGATGGTCTGCGCCCGAGATCAAACCTTACGCGCCTCTGTCGTTGGACCCGACGAGCTCTTGCTTCCAGTATTGCACCAGCGTCTTCGAAGGCATGAAGGTGAGATTTTACGCACTCCTTGTTTTTCACCAAGCTTACTTCGCACATGTATGACAGGCGTACATAGGTCCAGATGGAAAGGCACGCCTCTTCAGACCCGAAAAGAACATGGTGCGCCTGGCACGGTCTGCAGAGCGCTGCGCGCTTCCCGTACGTTTTTAAGGTCATTGATATCTCCTGCCGTCCTAATAGACTCGAGTATAGCCATTCAACCAGGATGCCGTCCTGGCCCTCGTCAAGCGCCTTGTCTCGGTCGAGAAACGCTGGATTCCAGCCCTCGAAGGATACAGCCTCTACATCCGACCCACCATGATCGGCACCCGCGCGGCTCTAGGAGTGGCAGCTTCTGACCACGCCTTGCTGTACGTCGTCGTCACTCCTGCGGGTCCCTATTTCAAACAGACTCCTGCAAAGCCTATATCCCTCCTCGCTGTAAGCAACAGTGTGCGCGCGTGGCCCGGAGGGACCGGAGAACACAAGCTAGGACTCAACTACGCACCTGGATTACTTCCCCAGCGTATCGCAGTGAAGAAGGGGTACGACCAGATCTTGTGGGTCCTAGACGATGTGGTTACGGAAGCTGGTTTGATGAATGTGTTTGTTGTCATCAAAAGGGAGGGCGGGGATGGAATTGATGTCGTAACTCCGGAACTCGACGGAACCATTCTCCCTGGAGTGACGAGGATGTCAGTACTGGAGCTTTTGCAGAAAGATGGAATGTCAGTGGCGGAAAGGAAGGTGACGATGACAGAGTTGAGAGCATTGAGTGTCCAGGAGAGACTGTTAGAAGTGTTTTTGGTGGGCACGGCGGTTCTTCTGGCTTCGGTCGGGAGGATTGGACTGGAAAGTGGAGAGGGAGACTTGGTCTTGCCTGGACCATCGCCTGTCGCAGATGCGATGAAGAAGAGGCTGTTGGAAATTCAAGAAGGAAGAGTGGAATACGAGAACTGGTCCGTTGTTTGCGATGACCATTGAAGTTAACTATCTCGTTGAGCTGAATGTTACATTCGTTTTTACGTTGATTGGCAAGCCGTCTGCGTTATCATGAGAGCGTCGCAAAGATGCAATTCAAGGTGAATTATCTGATTTCTCGCGATATTGTGTGGCTGATGGTCTTCAGTAAACAAAGCACCACTCAACAGTATGGCGGGTAAAATGAAGTATAATCTTTCAATTGTTCACATATTGACATAGCATTGTTATGTCCAGCGTCTGTGCCGGAAAGGAAATCACAATACAAAATCATAAATGTCCGATCGCTTTGTCCATCCATTGTCTTTGCATATTTTTTATTAATTTGGCCTACGTGTTTTGGCTTTGTCGCAGCTGGAGGGGGTTTATATACTAATGGTTTTTACCACCAAGGTCGTCATACCAGATTCCTTCGTCCCGGAGACGATACCTCAGGCCTCACTCTCACTCTCACCGGTATAACTCCAATAGATTCCTTCTCTTTCTACTAATATCCATTTATCAGTACGTTCCCTTTCACAATACTTTGGTTCTCTATTAACGCATTCAGTAGTCATGTCTGCTGCCGTTCAAGCCACCCGAAACTCATTGGATACCCTCCCCCTTGAACTCGTCCTCAAAATCTTCCACATGGCCACCTTTGACGAGCCTGACTATAACGTTCCACTGGCTCTCAGTCATGTCTCCAGAGGCTGTCGCGCGGTCGTCAGCCTCGAAGCACGTCTGTGGACTACCATCGAGCTCAATAACAAATCTGCAGTCCGGCGTGTGGTTGCAGGCGCCGATCCCCAGGACGTCTTTCCCTCACTCTCAGTCTATCTCCGTAACTCTGGCCGGCTTCCTTTGAACCTCTCTATAAAGTACGCCGGAGCTCCTCGCGATGCAGAAAATCCGGTTCCATTCGGCTACACCGAACCTTGTGCCAACGGCTTCACACTTTCCCATGCCACTCTCCTCGGCAGCATCCTCGCTCGCCATGCACACCGTCTTGCGCGTTTCACTGTCCACACAAAGTCATGGCAAATCTATACTCTGATTATCAACGAATGGGTGGGCCTTCGTTTACCTCTCCTCGAGAGCTGGGACGTGGAATACGGCATTTTCAGCGATGCCTGTTTATTCGAGGAGTATCCCCCTCTGTGTGAACGTGATTTAGATGCCAGTGAGAATATTCTCACGAACAATGGCAACGGTGTTACTGTGAATCAATTGGTCGAGATTGGTCAACACTTTTTCCCGAGTCTGAAGCGCCTTCGCCTCAGCGGGACGCCGAACAAATGGACTTTCTCCGCTAGCAACCTAGTCGAGCTCGTGCTTCAGAACATCCCGAATAACTATCGTCCTACGGGCAAGGCTCTGCAATCCATTCTAAGCAACAGCCAGCACACCTTGCAGGTCCTCGAGCTAAACGGTGTACTCCAAGATAATGTGAATGACTCGACCCAACAATTGTCACTCCCCGCCGTCCACACCCTCAAAGTCGGATTTGCTTACGTCGACGAAATCGTCACCCTCCTCCAAATCGCAGAGTTCCCCGCTCTCACCGACTTGACGCTCTGGCATCTGGAAGACTGCCTCAACGAGGATCAACGACACCAGGACGAGATGGTCGAGATTTTTCAAGCCATGGTTGACAACCTGCCCCTGCGCCAACTGACGACACTTCACATGGATGCCATCTCTTTTCCCAGGGAGGATTTGTACTCCACACTTTGCTGGGCCGCCGTACGAAACGGCGTTGTCACTCAAGCGCAGTATCCCGTTGTTATGCGGTTCACCTCCGAGCTTAACGCTCTGCAGACGCTCACCCTTGTTCGGCCCGACCCATTATTCCTTCAATGCATGGGTTACTCTCCACCGTCTTCGATGCTATTCCTTCCGTCCCTCCGGAATCTCAGATGCGAGACGTCGATCCCGAAAGATTGTCTCTACATTACAAAGTTTTGGCAACGTCGCATCAACGCGCTAGCGCTCCTATCCGGAGGGATGTACCCTGGCCCTGGTCTTGAGAGGTTGGAGTTGTTGCTCCCACAAACGCATGATAGCGTGCATCTGCAGGAATGGAAGGACAACCCTCAGCCGTATGCAATGTGGATGGGCGTCGAGTTTCAACCCGAGCATATCCCCTTTGTCATTGACCAGGATGACGATATATATATGGAATCAGACGAAGACGAAGGTGAAGGTGAAGATGCTATGGCAGAGGATTAAGGCTAGCATTTGTCTGTTTCGCTACATATTTTTTTCTCTCACATTCCTTCCCCTTGAATCCAAGTAATTACCGCTGACATTCTTTGTATTGCTCTGTTATTGTAGTATGTTTCATTGAATAATACCACCATCATCGTTGTTTCCCAATTGTGCCTTCTTCTGAGTACTGGGGCTGCTGTTCACAATTCACTGGGGTCGGTCTTCAGTTTGTCGTTTTGTACTTCACATTCTCCGGAATGGACACAGCGAGCGGCGACCATTGCCTTCAAGTTCTGAACGGCAGAACAAAAAGAGTCATTCATTACAATACTAGTATATGCTTCTTGTCCAACAGCTGAGGACGTAAACTTTCATCGCCATGTCGACGTTAAAGTCTGGGTGGTACCCGATGATATGACGGTAGCCTGCCGGTTCGGATCAGATTCCCATACCACCTAGAAAGCCTTTGAGTATCCAAGACGTCCAAACCGGTCGCATTACCCACCGATCCATCTGTTTCTTTCCTTATAAACTTGTACTGGAAGGTTGTACCCGAAGGAATGTTAACGGTAGCTTTCCATACAGGATAATCGTTCGCCGAAAGAGCGATCTTGCGAAGAACAGATGCGTAAAAAGCTGTAGTAAGAGAACGGATACACAACGCTCACAGAGGATGCAGGCGCCCAGTTCCCTAGCTGGGATATACTACCCACCACGAAGATATTCTAAACACCTGTAAGGAAGCACACTCTTGACGAGAAAAAGCTCACTTCGCCGAATGTCGTAGTTGCAGTTTCGGCAAAAGATACTGCGACAGATCCCGAGCCATCGCCGCCACCCGATCCAGAACCAGTACCTAGACACTCATTGAGCCAAGCTTCAGTTGGTGGAACTTGCGTTACCCTTTGCGCCCGCATGGATAGCTACGGCGCTGTGAGCCGGAACTGTTGCGGTGAATGAACCACCAGATACGGTGAACCTTGAAAACAAAAATGATAGTGCACTGATGACCGTCGTTGAAGTGCCTTACCCTGAGCCAGTGCAAGTACCACTAGTGGAGCTTTTGCCGCTGATGACATCACAGTAAGAACCATCTGATAACGAAGTAGTAAAGTTTGCGGTCCAGTTGGAGGCAGCGTTATTGATGGCGACAAAACCAGCAGATCCTACATGAAGATCAGCAAAGCGATCGTACTCTGAGACTCATAGAAGAGCACCTCGTCCAAAAGCGATTTGCGAAGATTGAGGAGACATCCAGTTAGCCAATGCGGCAGATCCCACGTTGTTGCGGAAACCGACCATGCCGGAGAATGCAACCCAACGATGTTGGCAATACCATCCGTTCGCTCCTCCTGTGCCTGAGCAAGTACCCGCACCTGAAAGGTATAAAACAAGGTTTCTGGAGGACATAGCAAATAAAACGTACCATTATTAGGAGCGCCATCATCCGTCGAAGAAAATTTGTAGCTGGAAAGGATAGAAGGTGTTCCATAAGGATGCGCGAGCGAGAATATGGTTGCAATCTGGGGCAAGAATCACCGCCCGCGTTAAGGCATAACGGCTTGAACGCCGAGAAAAATATACCACGTAGGCATTATTTGCCGAATTGACGTTGAGAGAGTTACCGTTCTGAGAAAGATCGTCAGGTCAGTTATCACACATTCCCAGTATGGCCTACTAGCCCCGCGTACTCTTTCAGTATCATGATTCGCTACGAAGACATTAGCTTGTGATCCAGATACCCATCCTATGTCATCATCAGGCATCATGACCTGTAATTCAATAAGAATACTCGCCTTGATTATCGAGATTCTGTAATCCAGAGATGCTGCCGCCCGTGAATGCATTCTTGAGAGCCGTGGTGTAACGGAATCTATCGAGAAAATATAAAGCTAGTTCTGAAGACTTAAGAGAATGCTCTTACTCTTGTACATCGCCATTTTGAACGTATTCAGAGGGCTGGATCGGTTCGCCAGCTCCCCAGATGACTTCTTGGGTGATATATGGTGACGATGAGAAACGGCTCGTGATGTTGGCAATGTCGTTCGTGGCAATATCTAGTTGTTTATCAGATCGATCTTTGTGAGTGTGAGAGAGGAAGGACTTACGTTTGGCTGCATCCAAACGAAGACCGTCAACTCCTAAAGAAAGAAGATCATTCACATATGCAGCTAGACGCCCTCGAACATATTCAGTTTCGGTTGCTAGACTACAGAGACTTTAGGATACGGAGTTCGAAAGGTACAGAAAATGGAAAATACTCCGCAAGGTTGACCAATTCACAAGTTTGGACCTGGGCACGACTAGTGTAGTCTTGGATGTCGTCGTTACTTGTGAGACCGCAATGATGGAAATCCTGGCAGCGTAAGTAATGTAAGCGAGATAGTATAGGCAGAGAGCATACCTGACTTTGGTAGATGTTAGGGTAGACCTATCAGTGGGAAGGGTGAGAGGTGATGTGAATCGGAAGTCAAGCCGACTAACATAGTGTGTGTAACTATCCCCCGCAACACCAATGCCAGAATCTGAGCCGGACATATGGTTAAGGATGGTGTCTACGCGGCGCTCAGCGTTGGTATTTTAGGAACCACCGAATAAGCCAAGCATACCAGCGATAACCTTGACACCTGCAGCATGACAGGTCGTTACCATGCTGGCGAGTCTCTCAATTGACAGAAGCAATGCATGCAAAAAGACCTAACTTGGCGAATTGGCTCCTGTTACCACGTTTTGAGGTCAAAGTGTAGGAGACCGGCTGGTAATCCGTCCACCACTGACTACCGGTAACGTGTTCTGCCGGCGGACTAACTGTTTAAGTTCAGAGGGAAATCATAATAAGAAATGTTCGGGAATCGCACCTTGAACAAATCCATAACCAGCGGGGCCAATGAAGTCAGTGCATTCGGAAGCTACGCTGTCCCAGGTCCATTCGAACATCTGGATGATAACTGTGCTGTTTCCGGAGGGAGCTCGACGCAGTGGTGGAAAGGCGAGAACGCATGGTAAAAGGATGGGAAAGAGACCTAGTATGAGGAGCATAGTAGGTAGTAAGCGAGGGCGACAACATTATTACGATCCAGTATAGTGACCTTTAAATAAATTTCGTCTGGCTTGTGAAAAAGTAGATCATGAGTACAAGCGGAGCTATCCACACGGAATACTCACCATAGCAAATAGAAATGTACCAATAGTTGGCAGCCATAAGAGTCGTCGAAATCGCTTCCAAGGGCGTCATCAACATACCGCGTCAATATACTGATCTATGTTGCTCCTTTTAAAAACTGTCCCAGCACAGAAAACTGGAATGGACGTTAAATGGTACAGGTTTGAATTTTTTCTTCCGGACCTCACCTTTCCAAGCACATGGCTGTCACAGATGTTAATCATCATATGGTCCTCAAACTAAAGGCACCTAGGTCATTCGGCAGTCAGTATTGCGACCGGACCATCCTGGTGAGATCACGAATGATAATGGGTAGTGCATCAGACATCGCCTGTCACCCGGCTGGTCGTCCAAGAGTTACTACAAGCAACCAGAAGGCTAAGAAAACGAAAAGATTGTTACTGTTATAGTCAAAGCGACAGGAAAAGAGTTACTTTTTTAGATTTATTTAATAGCCTTGGCATGAATTTCTCGGAGCGAAGCCGCTTCTTGTGCTGACAGTATTATGTATCCATGCAAGATGCCAGTGGCGGATAAAAACATTGGCCGGCAGTCAGGTGCCCCCCCTCCCGGCGGGTACAAAGCTTTATATACAGACGAGTTCTGCGAATGTAATAAAGTGTTAGGCTAGAGAAAGGTCACGGTGTTGAATCGAGTCATTGATGAGTCACTGGGCAGTGGGTGGTCGACGCGAGATGATCACGTGCTGATCACAGGGTCAAGAAACTCTTAAACTCATTTTTGACTTTTCTACCACGAGCTACCACGTCGACAGCTCAAGCCCCGACATTAGTTGTTTATATTACAAGAATACCGGGATCTATATATGAAAAAGAGGTAAGGCATGGAATGGCTCCTTGGTGCTCCTGTAATTTATCTTATCTGCCATAGGTTCGGCCAAAAGCCTCTTTTTGAAAATGCTAATTAGAAGGAAGCATCTATATAGCCTCCAGGGGAAATTTTTCTGAGTCCTTCAGGTCGCTCCTCCCTAGATTTGGTTGCATCGAAAGTTTACGTTGTCAAACTTGCGTCAAGAATCAAAATGAGAGCAGTTTCGCTTTTTCTGTCTCATTCACCGACACTTTTGTCTACTTCTACCTACAACTGACTTCTATCTGGTTTCTACTTCTTGCTTGGCTTTTGGCTACGGGCACGAGACAAAAATATCCTTTGCGGGCCGCAGGCGGCCCGATTGGCGCCTGACAACGACTTTAAATAAGACAGGCGAGGTCTTCCTCAAACAACCAGCAGAGTCAGCATTCTCCAAGCGTACTGCTTTCCCAGCATTAGATATGTCCACCGATCCCTTATCGGCCGTAGTCGCAGCCCTCGAACGAGAGCAGATCATACCGGATGTTATTCCCGAAGCCTTCACCCCCTCAGTTCTATTCACGGTCATCTATCCCACCGGCAAGGAGGGCTTGCTGAGCTGCGAACTCACTCGTGAAGAAGCCTTCGATGAGCCTGAGATAAACTTCACTCCGATGCAGAATAACATTGGCGCGGAAGGAGAGCCTACCTATACGCTCGTTATGGCGGATCCAGATGCGCCATCGCGGGCGGAACCAAAATTTAGGCAGTTTAGGCATTGGGTGGTATGTTTTTTCAAGTCTTATCTGTTCTAGGATCTGACGTGCTTTGTAGATTGCCGGTATCAAGTCACCTGTGGAGAGCGCTTCTGAGACCACTAATCTCACTGGAATCAAGACGAAGTTATCGACGACGCCTTATCGGCCTCCTGGGCCTCCCCCAGGTACCGGTCTTCACAGATACAGTTCGTGTTTGATTACAAGCCCTAACGAGATGCTAATAACCGCCCATAGCATTTCTCCTGTTTGAAGAGCCAGTCGGCTTTTCTATTCCTCATGGCGCAGTTGAATACGGGGCAGAATTGGAACAGAGACGTAGCTGGAATGCAGTCGAGTTCGGGAAGAAGTATGGACTGAAACTTGTCGGCGCCAATTATTTCTTGGTCCGATCCACCGAGTAATTTTGTACCAGGGTAGGTGGATGATTATCGATAATTTCCCTTACATCAGTTCCTTGTTCAATGTGTTGTGTTTCAACCTTGGCTCTCGCCTTTCTATGAAATTGGTATGATTCTTGGAAATAACAGCAGCACAGGCATATGAAAACTTGACGCCCAACCGAAGTCGGGCACAGCCGCAACTTCATTCCGCTGTTTTGACAACCTTGCGGTCGTGCGATTTATCGCCATCATCCAAGTATGGCGATCTATTGATTACGACCCTGCCGTCATTATCTGCCTGGGAGTTGGCCTTCGTCCGGCCGTCCGTAACCGAAATTGAGGCACCATAGCTACTTCAACAATCTTATCCCCCTCCGGTGTGGTAAATTTCACTTCTGTTTCCTTCTTTTTGCAAAATCGGAAAGCCAGCCGCCGGGATTCCAGTGAGGCTGGTCATTTGTTTCAGTATGTCCCTCCTTCCACCCCCCCGCGTCCAGTACTGGTGGCACGGTGTGGCACAAGGCTATCTATATTCGATGAAACCAACTAGCGCAGGGGAATGTTAGAGAGTACGTTATTTTTGTCTCACTTCTCCTTTTGCTCTCCCTAGTTACGATGCGGCGTCCAGAGTAAATCCTTATCCTTGACCAAGGAGAGGCTGCATTAATTTGAACTTCGGCTCGAGCAGGGATATCATTCATAGGGAGGATCGTTCTCGGTGGATCCGAAGTAGTACAAGGGGTTTGAGGTAAGTAAGTACTAAGCGCATATCGCGACTTTCCATTTTGGTTAGATGTACGATACGTTTTGCACACCGAAGGCTTCATCTGCTCATCCAGCAATATATTAGCTATGTGCCGATGTCCGGGAGCAATCGAATGGAACTGGCGTGGGTAATTTAGGAACCAGCGCCTAAGTCTGAGAGCTGTTACTTATCCTTTTTATAGGCTCGCATCGATGCGGTGGTTGCTAGTTTCCTTCACACCGTCTCCTCTGACATCCTCAACTAGCAAAGTAAACATGCAAGGTGTAAACATGTTTTGTGCTCAGGCACAACTTCTAGTATTCCATATAGTACAGCACCGGCGGCGAGACCACTCAGGTTTTCCGTCCATTTCACTGGGTGTCGCACGCTCCGAAACGAGAAAAAGAATAAAAAAAGAAAGACTTCGGGAGATGATCGGGGACCCAAAAACCGGTGTCCCGACCTCGATTTTGAAGCTCAAAAATGGCGAAAGGAGCGCTCTTTGAGCTTTCCATTTCATATTTTTCGCTGATGGATAAGTTTATAGCATTAAAGCTAGCTGGGACTATGCTACAAGGCATGTATTTCTATTGTACATATCATGAGAATAGTAGGCTTGGGCAATGGGCAGATGGCCCTGCATAAGAAAACTGCGGGTTTTATTCAACAGTTTTAAGTGTAAACATTTTTTCTGGTCCGTTCTTCTGGTTTAAATGCTGTCTGTGACTTGAAGCTCAATGGCTGAAGAGGTTATGGGGGTTGTATATGCTTAGTACTGGTGCCCAGCACAAAATCAATGAACATTTAAGGAAGGAAAGTGCATCTAAAATTTATCCATGGCATCATTAGTTATATATGCGAGGAAGATACATTCTGGACGCGAGCGCAAGCGTCGTCGCGGCAGGTAACTCGGACCCTTCGGACCGGTGGCAGATAACATAGGGGCTTGGCAGATAACTTTTGGCAAGAGATTCACTTTTTCTTGAGTATTGTGCCGCACAGCGCTTCGGGCTTCTCACAACTTTAACACATCATTAATTATTATATTTTTCATCTACTGGCAGATTTCCAAGCCCGAACGTAAAGAAATAACGCCAGGAAAAATCAGCGAAAGCGTGGAATACTACTACCCATTATGGGCATGGCAGATAACTGGCAGATAACTACCGTGGGAACCCAGTGAAACGGGCGGTAAACCACCACTCAGGGCTCAGGGTCCTCAGTTACCTATGGCCAAGGCCGAGGTTCTCCCGCTAGAAGTGATCCTGTTCGACCCTGTTGGTTACGTGTCCCAAACTAGGAATGAAACGAGGCTCACGCTTGTTTTTGGATCCTGTCTTCACTTACGCTCCTTCAGTGCTAGCCAGTCATCAAATGCTCAAACGTCACCAAGACAATGCAATTTATATATGGCGTACGTTGAGCTTGCTCTCTTCGTCGAGACTGTGATTCATACCTGGGTGCTTATTGCTGTTTCCTGCTAGATCCACCGCGGCGTCCGTGATAATCTGGGGTGTCTGCCCTTGTGAGGTGATTGTAGGCGATAAATGTGAAACACAATATGGTTTTGAGGCAGCCATCACCTCGAGGCAGAGAGATCGCGTTGCCGAGTATATGGACGGACCTACAGCAGCATACAGGTGCATACATCATTTCGCCTAGCTTGACATGAGGATCGCCTCGCGGCATCACACCGTCCTTGCTGGAACGCTATCGCCTTAACAGGCGGATTTCTTGTATATGTGCGCGCTTAATATCACGAACCGTGGGGATTTTAGAAGGTAACAGCCGGTACCGAAACGTATAAATTCCAGCATCGGCACAGCTGTGATATCTGACTTGTCACAGCATCTCTTCTCTCCCTGTACCCGTATCCCTGTAAGCCGCTGCTCTCGTTCTTGTCTTATGTATCACACTTACCCCCAGTAAGGCACGCCAGACAATGGCCACTGTGCCCATTGTTCGCTCAGAAAGGCAATCTCAAATCGACAATTTCACCTCAAGTCAGATTTCCTTCCATCCTTTGACGAGGATCATGGCCCTCGATACGGCTTCGTGCTTTGCTCAGCGCGTGCCCAACGAATTACTCTCATACATCTTCCTCTCTGCCTTCCACCAAGCCAACGCGATACACCTCTCACATGTCTGCTCGCGTTGGCGAAATGTCGCGCTTTCTACAGGTAGTTTATGGACGGATATTACCATCACATTCCCCACATCCGTCGGGCAGCTTTCATGCGCTCTAACGTGTCTCCGCCGTTCCAAGGTCTATCCGCTTGATCTGTATCTGGATTTTCGTGACCCCGCTTGGGACTGGGATGAGCATTCACACGGGTTTGGGTCAGAGGACATGGAGACGGTGTTAGGCCTTCTCCTGCCGCACGCGAACCGATGGAAGTCCGTGAACCTCCTGACGGATACATGGGCGCCGATGTGGACATTTTTGAAAGAGACTCAGCGCGTAGAAATGCCGACCCTGAGATCGGTGAAATTGTCGCGGTGCAACGCGTATTTTGTGGGAAAAGGGGAAACCTTCGAGCCGGCAGGGTTGAGGGAGCCGCTGCGGCTTTTTGGGGGCCAGGAGATGGGAACGTTGAGGGAGGTGGGACTTGTGGGAGTGCATGTCGACTGGGCTGGATCGGGTCTTAGGAATTTGTTGGACTTGGAGCTCAAGTACCATGCGAGCGACGTTATGCCGACTTTCCAGGAGTTTAAAGCCATTATGGAAGGATGTCCAGACCTGAAATATCTCTCCATTGTGGGGTGGGGACCTAGGTTCGACAGTCCTCCGATACTGGATTCCAGCGCGACACTCATTCGCTTGCCTAACCTGATTCGGTTCTCTTTCGGTTTCGTGGACACGGAATATGCGATCCGGTTGCTGGAACATATGGTACTACCGGTTCTAATGGAACTGGCCCTGGAGGATGTGTCAAGGAGCTTGAGCTTCTACGACGCCGAGAGTCTGCCGGATGTCAAGGCTCTTCTGGAATGGTTTACGGGAGACCACGATGCTATTCCATGTAGTAGGCTCTTGACGCTGGAACTACATGGAATTCGTTGCTGCGACAGTGATACATTGCGAAGATTTTTCTGCAAGTTTCTGATGGTGGGGAGAATATCTCTATCCGATGCGGATGTGGTGTTGCTGGAAGCGCTGAAACCCGGTACATTGACACCCTGTCCGGCGCTTACAGAAATATCCTGCCGAAGGGTCGATTTTTCCAAGCTCTCAGAATTAGTAGGCGCGCGAGCTTCAAGTTCGGACGTCTCGTCATTCAAGAATGTCCACGTTGACCTGTTCGGGGATGAGTTTGTTGGAGAGCAGGAAAGCCTGACTATTCAAAGAGCCAATGCCGATCTTTCCGTTAGCACCATCGCTGCCTCTGATTAATTACCTTTTGCTCCCTTTTATTGCTCTTAATTTTCTCTACTTCGAATTCGCCTTTTCCTACTGTTCTGTACCTATATTCGTGTTTCATCCATGTCCTGTATGCGTGTGATATCATTGGGACCGTTGAGTGTCTGTCCCCTTTTTGTCTCCATCCCCTTTACCCTTCGGCGATGCCAAACTTTCCGCCAATGAATTCCTTGAAAGTGATACGAATGTTATCGAGTTAGGTGTTCACTGCTCGGGCCCAGAAATGACTCAAACTTCGCGCGTGTCGTCTATCTTGTTGAATGGACGCTACGTAACAATCCATTATCATGTAACGTTATATTATATAGTCTGGTAGCAATAAGAAGCAAAGAGGAAGAACGGGTAGGCCGAGGTCAAAACCTAAAGCGAGAAGACCGAGAGCGGGCTTACGTTGACTCGTGGAAGATGTGATATTCAGAGGGTACAACTCTAAACAAAGTAATCCCAGAGAAATTCTCCTGTCGGCGTCGTACTGTGACTCCCAGCAGTGGTAAATCTCGGTACAGTTATTTACCGGTCATTGCAACACCATGGTTCAATGAAACACTTAGCCTCTTGCTCTCCCTCCCTTCATCCTTCATCATCAACTTGTATTACATTGCTGATGTGTATTGTATCTTCATGTTCTGCAGTGATTCTTCATATGTGACATGAATAATATTCCCGAGAAATTGAGGCTTCTGTTCTAAAAATATCTATTTTCTCATGAACTCAAAATCTGACCTGGAAATGTGTGTCCTCCATCTGAATGTAATCACCCACAAAGGCCTCAATAATGTTAATGACCTTCTGAAGAACCTGTGTGACAGGTTTGAGACCAAGCGGCCATTATCTGAGGAGTCTAGGGCATAAATAAAAGTGCGGTTCTGCCAAGCCATCACCTTTGATGGACAGTCTGACAGTCCAATGCGTCCATTATTGCCCTGCTGCCTCCGAACTTTATTTCTCCTCTTGTTCAATTTTTTACTATGCCTGGACATGCCAAATCAAACTCGAAAAAGTGTCAGATTGCTCACAAATGCCATGACCAGCTAATGGAAAAGGCAGTCATTGCAAATGATTGCATACAAGAATGAGCTTGTCAAACTACCTGGTGCTCCTCGGAAAGGTGCAAGAAAAATCTGCAAAGATTTTGAGGCTGTATATCAGAGAGAGACTGGAAAGGAGATCTCACTTTTCTATAGCACTCGAGCGATTCCGAGTAGCTGACTAATGAGGTTTGGGTATATGGGCCGGACTGTTTCAATGACTCAAAATAGCCTAGAATACCCACGCCACGATAATGCTGTGAAAACGGACTTGTACTCGCACCTTTGAGCATCTTTTTTTTACTGTATCTTATTGTTGTATAGTATTACACATTCTTACATTCAAACCTAGTCAAAATTCCCAACCAATTGGAACCTACAGTAAATATCCAGTTTTGCTGTTTCATTGACCGGTAAATAACTGTAAGTCCAAACAATTTTTGTCGCAATCGTTACCTAGCTGTATAAAATGTGTAAAGTAATCTGATTCAAGAAATCATTTAACTGTATATGTTAGTGTTCCTGTTCCTTGATGAACGTCATCGAACCTAATCACCGCGCACCTACAAATCTTGACCTTGAAGGAGAGAAATTGCGTATTTATTGCCTCACCCACGCATAGTGTACCGTTAAATAGTCGTTTGAGTTGCTCGGTGACAGTTGGTCAGTGACTTTGGCTTATTTCAACGTCCCGGTACCGCGCTTTACGTTTAAAGCGAAGATCAATGTCACGGAATTCATTAAGCTACGCTTGAACGTGAAATTTGAATACGTTTTCAAATTGAGAATCGGACTTTTTTCGGAATATAGTATTCCCCTTGGATTTGCAAGCACTGCGAATTACCTTGACGTACAACTGGGCTATTTCCTCCGAATTACCATCAAGCTTGATATCACCACCCGTTTGTTGTGATCCTCATGAATCCGCTAATCTGGTCTGTCAAATCCCAAATCAGCGGTATTTTCTTCATCACTGCAGGCTCCATTGCATGACTTGATGACACCAAAACATTGTGTACTGCTTCGGGAATCAATCTAAACCATTTATTCTATCATTACTGTTGCTCTTGGTGTTGAGTCGCTGTTGAAAGAAAGCCGGTACCTATGAATTACTATATTGGGCAGCCGAAAAAAGTTCGATCGATTCTCATTATTTTGTAGAAACCCGGTAAGAAAATATCTAAAATATAACGTTACAGTCACCCTCACGTGATCGAAGTTCAACAACCCGTCTTCCTGGACCTTCGCTGCCTTCTCCTTCGACCATCACTCGACGACTAACAGCCAAATTTCCTGGTGTTGACTCTCTCTTAGTACTGCCGTTACTCGTATGTGCTGACCATGTCTATAGAGATTCAAAGGGACGGGCGTTTTCGCCATCAATTCGCGACTCAGAGGACTGGCGCCCAACATTGAGGCATTGGTGTCCAAAAAGCGTCGAGAATTGGTACGCTATTGTATTTGTGCGCGCCGTCACTATCTGACCTTCGAATTGGTTCGCGTTATCAGATTTCCAAAGGCAAATATCCTTCCTGGGATACGTATAGCCAAGGTGCGTGACGAATAGGTATGTGCTTCCTCGATGTCATGTATCGCTGGCTTACGTAGCCCTTCTAGACTCGTACAATATTGCAAAACTCACAAACAATTAACGCGTTTATTGAACTGACGGCCTTTTTACGGCGACAACTCATACAACACGACTCATTTAACGATTGATATTTCGGCTTACGACATTTATTTTTTTGCTTGATCTTTTTAACGAAATTCTTCCCGATTTTTGGCGATTTTCGATTCTGTATAACTATCATGACGACGCTGCGCCATCCACTGCGTCAACAGTCACAAGCGGAAGCAACACCAACACTCCCGTCTTCCTATGTCCCTAGTATTCGGCTTATCGCCGCCACACCTTCTGCGGCGGGCTTGTCATCTGAGCCGAGCACATCTGCCAATCGCTCTCTCGAATCATCTTGGGCTTCAGTACCTGCCGCTGATTGGGATAGTCCGTCTGCCCTCGCCCCACGTCTAAAGGAGCCAACTCCCAGGAAACGTCTCGTCCCCAAGAAGTCTAAGCTCAGCATGCTGGGCGTTGGGGGAGGGGGTATCAAGGAGCGGGAGAAGACGCGGGACTTTTCTGACGTTGTTCGGCGTGTCGGTGGTGACACTGCTTCTGCGACAAGAGGCTTCGAAATCTACGTGGATCCTACTGAGGATCCGGACATCGGAGAGATTGTCTTAGTGAAGAAGAAGAAATCTCGGGCGGCATTGGACGGTATGAGATGGGGAGGTGGACCTATGGCAGAGGTCACGAATGTGCCCTCTACTAAGATGAAGAAGGAGAAGGAAGAGGGGGGAAAGGAAAAGTGGTGGGCGATTGGTAGAGGACGGAAGGATTCGAGGGAGAAGGGCAAAGGGAAGGAAAGGAGCAAGGACTCCCAACGACCTAACCTCATTCCTCGGTCAAAGAGTAAGTTTTCCTACTGGTCTTGATTGAATAATCTCTCACAGCCATATTTTCAGCACCTGAGCCTTTCAAGCCTCCTCTGCAAGAGGTCAGAACGCGCTCTAACTCGCTTGATCCTGGGGCGCTACTCTCTGCCCCGAACACGTTCAGTCCTACGTATCAGGCCAACAATTTCTCTTCGCCTCAAATCGCTCCTCAGCCCCAGCCACGTTCGCGAACATCGACACTTGGCGGACTTCTTGCACCGCCCACTCTACCTAATGATCAGAATCAAAATCCGCGACAGGGTTCCATCGCGCTTCGAGCCATGCGCTCCCTAGCTCGCATCGGGAGCTGGGCTCAGCTGAGAAATCCAGGCAATGAGAACGAGTCCAAGAAGTACAAGGACGTGCCTAAGAAGAAAACTGTGAAGAAGGATGCGGAGAAGAAGCCAAAGAAAACGAAGGACCACCAACGTACCTCGACTAGCAGCTTTGAAGCAGGCGCATTGACCGCCAGTCCTGAAGTTACCCGGACTTTTGGATACAATAAGAAACGAAGTATTCTTGGGCTCGGGCTCCCCTCGTCTATGACAATGAAGTTGCCTGCAGGACGAGATGGGTCGACGGCTTCTTCTACGATGTCACAGGCTCCTCCTCCGGTGGTCGATAATAACCGACTTTCAGTTGAGTCTGCGGCGGTCATGGGGAGGCCAAGCTCGGCAATGTCGACGGCGTCTTCACTTCGTCCGATGTCGACAACTTCAGGTACCTCTCGGGCTTCATCAGGCTCTGGTGCCTCGGTGAAGTGGGATGAAGCGGGCTTGGAAACGGTCAGGGATCGGAGGGACAGGGAAAGGGGTATCAAGAAGGGTATCAAGGAGGAGCAGAAGAGAAGGGATAGTAGGGAGAGCAGGAGGAGTTCGGAGGGGAGGAAGAGGACCCCATTGAGTGACATCTTCCCAGAGATTGGTACGAGTGGAGATGGCGAAGAAGCGAGGCATATAGGGGAAGGCTCGCCAGCTGTTAGTGGCAAAGAGTGCCCAGTTGTGAGAGTGGAGACTGCTACATGTGACGGACACGAGGATCCTGGTGCGGATAAGATGCTGGTGGCTACGCCCGTTCGTCGAGCTCGTCCAAGACCTGCATCTGAACAGCTCCTGGGCAAAGCCAGGCCTCGGGGGATCTACGAAGATTCCGAGAACGGTATGTCCATTTTTCTCGTATCTCTTTGGCTACCGTGAACATTGTTATTTCATAGGTGCTTTATCAGTCCTGGATGCAGTGACGAACGACCTCGCAAATCTGATCAATACGTTGGATCTGGAGGCTACACCCGGCGGGACACCTGATCCTTCGCCTATTGCTCGACGGAACACAAGGGAGCCAGAGGCGAGTCCTACGAAGATGAGGGCGAAGAAGCTGCGTCTGGAAAACCCTTCGGTCACTTCATTACGTCCGTACGCGCAAGCTACTGTGCGTGCATCTCCTTCCCAGGACATTCTATCTGGGAAGAACCCCGAGAAAGGATTTGTGAAGAAGCGTGCCAGTGAATTGGGGCTTGGAAAGCAAATTGCTCCTTTGCCAGTGTTTGACAGCCTTCCTCCAGTCAAGCTGCCCTCATCACCCCCGCCACCGACGGCCTTTGTACGGACACACAAACGGACCTTGACTCCCGGGCCTCTCCCAGATCCTTCACCTGTCCTGAGACCACTCAGACCTGCGAAGCCCAGAATTTCGAGGGCCGTTGCGAAAAGTCCCACAACAAGTGCCAAGAAGGCAGCACGACCCCCTCCGTCAACGTTCAGGTCGTCTATTGCGGGCTTTAGGAATTCGACATCCTCGCAGGAGTTCAATGAGCTGGAGAATCATCCAATTTTCATGCGCAAAAGGGCTTCGTTGGGCGCCGATAAGAGAGCATCTCGCACAAGTACCGACCACGATGATACAGCGTCCCGACGACCTCTCGCACCGGGTGCACGCAAGATGCTTGGTATGAGAGGAACTATGGGTGGTTCTGATGTCTCTGCATATGCCGAGGACGTTGACGTCTCTGATCCCGACTCGGATATCCCCGATGAGCTCCAATTCATCTTGCACGGGAAGAAAACGTCAGTAGTAGAGGCTGAGGAAGAGGAAGGGACCATGGATTACAGCGAGGCTGCCGAAAGCGGCAAGGGGAGTGGCATGGACGATACGATGGACTACCATCATGAAGGACTGTCGTTCATCAATGATCGTTTGCAGGGATTATCATTTGTCGACGAGGAGATGGAGGTTGACGTTCCGGCCCCCTCTCCGGTTTTCCGTGCCCAGGTGATCGACGAACAGGAACACCATATCGAACTAGAGCCCTCCGAGGAAGATACGAATAAGTCTTTCGATTTCACGGGCGAGCTGCAGAAGTTGAATGAATCTGGTGATTCTGATCGCCGTAGTTTTGTAGAGCAGCTGGAGAACGCGTTCCGAACTCCAGCAAAGATTGATTTGCGTTACGACTTTGCAGGTCCCGTCAAGGATGGCCTCTTGCAGTTTGATGTTCCCCCTGTTCCATCTCTGCCACCGCCTCCAGTTCCCGACGATAGCTTGCAGGAGTGGACCGACTCGGCGACTGGTCTCATGGATGTTCAGGAGCCCACTTTCTTGCATGGTTCCAGCGAGCAGGAAGAATTGTCGAAGAGCAGATCTTCTTTCGACATGTACACCACCTCACAGATCCGCGATATGGTGCAGCCTACTCTTCTTTCTATGACAGACAGCCTCGCCACTGAGGAGTCCGGTCCAGCTGAGGGCAGACAATTCTTGAAGAGGACCTCGTCTACCTTGCACTCATCGGACGGTGAACTGAACGAGTCATTCAAGTTCGGCGGTTCAAGATCTTCTCCTCCCAGTTCAGAGGATAAGGAGAAGCCTATGACATTATCTGACATCATACCGCCGCCTGCGCATGCTCGTTCGTTGTCCATGGGAAGTATCATGGCGGATGATTCTGTCCTCAAGTCGATCCTCGCGAAAGCCTCCGAGGTACCCCGCCCTCGGGTAAGCTCGGACTCATCGAAGAGACCTTCTCGAGCGCACTCAAGACAAGTTTCTGGATCTAGTTTCACTGGCCTCGAATCCTTCGACGAAGTGAGGAGGGGTTTCGAGTTCCCTGACAATCGACCTACGTTTTATCCTCCTTCTGCCGCGGCGTATAGCAAGCACAACAGGCAAGAATCGACAATGAGCTTCGCTTCTGTCTCTTCGTATGGACGCGTCGTAAATCCTGGAGTCGTCGATCCGTTTGATTACGGTGATTGCGGCCTTCCGAGTTTGCAAGAGATGCCTTCCTCTGAGAGTCTGTCCGCATCTATGTCGATGTCGATGGACGTGGAGGATACGTTCGAGTTCCTTCACCGAAGGCAGAGGAGGAGGGCTGAAAGTGATGCATCTAGTTTCTACTTCAAGCCTCCAGATCGCGGACACCGCCGAAACGAGTCGAACCTCTCTGTTTCCTCACAATTCCCGCCGAATAGCCGCTACAATCGCAGCTTCGGGATAGGCTTCGGCGGCGGGCATAGAAAGAACGACTCTATCAACAGTATGAGCTCGGTCGCAAATTCGTACGCGATGCATGGGGCAAACGCTGGGAGGGCAGCGTGGGCGAAGCATCACCGCTCGCAAGATTCAGCTGCAAGTGAATTTTCTACGGCAATGCACTTGGGGCGGCCAGGTATTGGAGACAAGATGTTTGATAACGCCCCTCCCGGCGTACTGACGTCTATTTCTGCTTCTCCTTCGGAGAGTGTGAAATCTTCATTTGACTCGATCATGGACATCGATGACCCCAGGTCTGGAGTTGTGGACTCGTTATTCGATCAAACCGGCGTAGGGTCGAGCGAAGATGAATCGATATTTGGACGTAGAAACCAGTACGAGTATCCAAGGGGACATCTTGCGCCACCGCTGTTCCGGCCGCTATCGGTGCTGAGTATGCATGGTAGCAGTGTACAGAGTCCCAGAGAGGATGATACCATGATCAGCGTATGTTTGATCTCATAAGTTGATTGATATAGATTGCTAATGAACATGTCTCTAGATGCTTGGAGGAGGCCGCCACGAACGAAGAGTGTCCATTGGGTCGATCATGGATATCGACAAGTCTCCCTGCGTACGTGTCGAGAAGCGCAAACACTCGGAGTTTCGAATGAAGGGCGAAGCGGAAGAGGGTGCAGTTAAAGCCCGAATCGTCGTGAAGCCATCAATTGCTTCTACCGCTGAGTCTACCAAATTTGGTGGAGAGCGAATGATACGTGCTCAGCACGGGCTTTTGGACAGACGTAGCTTGGAGGAAAGTTGTCTCGTTGCCGAGGGGGAGGATATGTCCTTTTCCTGTGAGTTTTTTCTGCTAAGATTACATTTGATATTGTGTCTGATGTTTGTGTACTCATAGTCGGTGCAACCGTCTTCACCAAACCTGATCCTTTATCTCGGTCTCGCTCCAGTACATGTACTTCGAATTCAGGAACATCTGGCGCTGATACCCCTCCTCTGTCGGCATCTGAAGGAACATCGATCTCGGAAGGATCGCAGTCAAGCATTGATCTCGAAGAAATCAACGTTGCTCTCACCAATACCACTCATCCTATGACCGGTGCCCAGCGCAGTAGAGTCCGTGCCCGAGCGCGAGGGCACGGTCACCGTCGACGCCATTCGCATACTCAAACATCTCGGTCGTCGATTTACGAAACGATCCAAGAAGAGGCGTCCCCAATGTCCTCTCCGGGCACGCATAAGAGCAGCAGTCCTACTGCTATCCAATCGGTCTTTGTTGTGGATGAAGACACTGCGTCTATTCACTCTGCTACCACTACGTGGGATGACGAGCGTGGCATCGTCGCTTTAAGGAGGTACTATGAGTTACGTGAGGAGGTGGAATCCACAGTGACAGAAAGCAAACGCGTATGGATTGATACGCCTTTTTCGTTGTTTGCTTTGCAATGTAAGCGTATCCCCATGACGAGTGTATAGTTTCTGATTTTTCGTAGGCTTTGATCCGCCAAGACATCCTGCCGGCATGCAAGCGCTGCTTGAGCATTCCGTTCAGAACTACGGGCCGCTGCCTTCGGAGCTCCGACCAAAGCGTGTCCGTTCCCGGACGTCTTCAAGGGCCTCGCCTTACCCGTCGACGAGAGCACTGAAAGCTGCTGCTGCATCCCCGGAGCTTATCACGAAGAAAGAAGATGATGTATATCGTAATGCCACGAGCTCTCCTCTCGGAGATATTCCTCATGCAAACATCATGACTGCTTCACTAGCTTCTAAACCGTTCAGTCCTTCGATCGAGGAGCTCAAACGAGAGACCGCGTGGGGCCCGGCGGCTATCCGTCCTCGGGTAGGGTCCACTGCCAGGCGCACTGCGCTTGGATGGGCAAAGAGAAGCAACGGGAAGACGCCCACTGATCTGAAGGAGAACACACCCAAGATGAACATGACGTACGTTTTTGTTCTCTTGTTTTTATTATTATTGGAGGGACTAATTTTCTGTGTAGGCGGGGTGAATCTCTCAGGCTCAGCCGACCTCGTCCGAAAGGTCGGCCGACACCCGTCCGACAAATTAGACTCTGATTGTTATGCTATATGCTTGCTTCACCACATACTTCTACTCGCTATTTCATTGCCCACGTGACATTACGCATGCCCAACGTACGAAATTGCTTCTTGAACACGAAGTACTGGATCCATCACCAGTTGGTGGTCTCCATGTCCCTCTATGACTCTTAATGTTGACCTTTTATGTTGCTCATACTGTTGTCCACGCTGTCGTTGATTTGTTTTCGAAGGCGGATTGCTGTGTGTAGAAGATTTGAAACTTGTTATCTGTAATTTTAAGATGTAAACTTGTTCGTCGATCGAATATATTGCATTCTTTTATTTGACGAGCGCCAACCACTGACCAGGTGGAGGGTAGAGGAAAGCGCATGTCTTACAGCCGTTTGCATTATGTTGACATCGATGGTGGCTTTGTGAATGAGAAAACATGTGTTGGACTTACTATGCGGAGACGTGACATCAGTTCGATGCCGTCCTTGGCCAATGCTGCCTTTCGATTGAGGGCGAAAGTCCCCACCCCTTCCCTAAACATCTGGGATATATGTGCAGTCGTGTCGACCTCTGATATACTATGATAGACTGGATAACACACTCTTGAAGGAATGAGGTGTACACGCCCGCGAATTGGTGGAGCGAGGCTGTGTGACCTGACAGACGAAGCAAAAGATGATGTATCAAATATCAATTTTCGACAGTATCCCACACGGTAGTCGTATGTTCCGTTAAGCGACACGCCACGGCAGTACTACGAGTAAAGAGCATTCATTACACGCGACCTATCACATGGCCAAGATCGAGGCGTTATAAGAATTGGGTACACCCGGTTCCCAGATAATTAATCCTCACTTTCTTTGTCCCCATTTTCTCACAAAACTATGCTTTCCAGTCACAAATACCATTCAGAGGACGAGTCGCGACCGCTGGCAATCACAGCTGTCCGACCAAGACCGATACCGAATTCCTACTGGGCCACACCATTCTTGGTCGCATGCGAATATCCATGGACGCCCCAAGCTCCGTTTAAACCCAAGCTCGACGCTTTACTTGCAGCGGGCGTTCGAACATTCATCGACCTCACCGAGTCCGGCGAATTGAAGCCTTACACACATATACTCTGTGCGCGTGCAACGCTACTGGGAATTGACCCCACGACTATTGAGTACCATCGATTCCCCATACGTGATAGGTCTCTGCCCGATAGCGTGGAATACATGCATCGCGTGATGGACGTGTTAAGGGATAACGAGGAGCGGGGTAGGATCTGCGCGGTTCATTGTCGGGGTGGTATCGGGAGAACAGGGATGGTTATTGGGTGCTGGTTGGTACAGAGCGGTGTAGCAAGAGATGGTGAAGAGGCTTTGATGATTATTGCAGAGGAGTGGCGAACCGTTGAAAAATACATGCGGTATCCGCATAGTCCGGAGACCGGACCGCAGTTTGAATTCGTGAAGACGTTTCATCGGATGGAGAGTTGAAGTGAGTTCGCTTTTTGTGGGAATTCTGTCGAACTAAACCTTTACTGCAAGATAGACAATGGACTGCACGTAGAAGTTTAAGTCAACACGCATTATCCTCCACGAACGAAGTTCATCAGGATAAGGGCTGGCGACGGTGCGGTGCACGCTCCTGCGATTAAGATTGATGAGGTGGAAGCAGTGCGGGGGATAATCGATAATCGATGAGCGTTAGAGGCATGATTATCATTGGATGTGATGTCAATATATGATAGTCACTTAGGAGGTCATCATTGGCTTGCAGACATTTTTTGATAGTCGGTGAGGTTCGCAATGCTATTTTTTTATATAAATCTCTCCACGATAAAGGGCCGATGGTGAATCCAGAAGTTGATTGCGCATATGATCAACGTGCAGTGCGGTCTTGCATACTGGCGCTCTAACGGTCAGGCTCCTCTGTGGAAAATGACCGTATATACGATTGAGAGGCCGCGGCGAGCACATTGCGGGGAATGTCTGGAAATGGCTGAAGGTAGGAAAAGAGTGAGGAATGAAGACATTTGCCCTGTTATGTTCGCGGGAAGGTTTGTACGTGAGGGCGACGCGTTCTTCGACGCGTCAAGAATGCGACATTACTTGAGGACAGATCATAGTGACGTAGTGCCGAATCGCGGCGCTGGTCAAACTGGTCAATTCTGAATGACTCATCGTTGATCACTCATCAGCCAAAGTTCCATTCTGCTCACTATGGCTTCGAAATGTGGACCGTTTCTCCAGCCCAAATTGAGCTATTTCGAGCTCGGTATGTCGTTATTGTAGGGATCCATTAGGCTTCGCAAGGCTTGATTTCATTGGAACGATGGCAAGCATGACCTGTATGAGATTTAGTTCAGGAGCCCAGAAATACACACACATATGGAACCCAAAGAGATGCCTAGGTGGCATATGAAGCCATTGTACACATTCCAGATATCGCAAAAAGACATACAAGAGCGCAATGAAGCTTACCTCAGAGGTATTCAGATATCCTGCCGCTCAAATGAGACTTTTGAGGACGTATTGCTACTGAGGGTATCCAAACGAGGTGCATATATCTACCTCGCGCGGCAGTTTCAATCCGTAGCATCATATCTGCAGGTCTTCACATCGGCCCAGCAGTAGAAGACTGCCGGTAAGAGGCTACGACAGCAACTACGAAGCCATATCCCGCGACAATACAGGATGTAGAGCGACAACAAGGACGGCGAATAGGCTGGAACAACGGGGATAGTGGTGGTAGAAAGGAGAGGCATTAATCACGGTCACTGATGCACGTGGTCGGATCCGTCGACTTGATCAGACTTGTTAGTAAACCTACTTTCTTCCTTCCTGTAACTATTTCCTATCATTTCGATCAATTGGAACACGACCCTCGAAATTTCGGTCCCAAAAAAATGGGAATAATCAAGAAAAATTGACTTCTGTTCTCAGACTTTTTCGCTGTGACACGTGACGTTCAAATTGAATAACAAGTTGACAGTGAACAAATGTTGTACTACACCGACAGGGTCTGTGGATGTGTACGATGCCTAAAGGAAGTATTATACCTAACAATTAAGTATACTTTTACGCGAAATAAAATATTGATAAGGGAAAAGCGGGGCAAACAACATTTCCTGTCCAGACGCCTCACTCGGCTTGAAATCGGCACACCCAACTTGCCGCCGGTAAGCACAATGCCGGCTCGCGGCCATCAACTTATGTTAGGCTTTGTCATAACACTGTTGGACGGCAACCAACACCCCCTCCCTCCCCGCGGCGGCATTAAAGAATAGACTGTCACGAACGTCGGCACATAACCAGCTCGACGCAATTTAGCTACGGCGCTTGGGATTTTTAGACTCGAGTGTCCACTGGAGCATCAATCCAACAATCATTGAGTCGGCTTGGACTGGGTCAGGCTTCAGCTTGTAAATTGTAATGCAGGTGCTATAGTCGACGTCAAGAAGAAATCTCCAGAAATCTACAGCAGAATGATTGAAAAGGTACTTGAATTCCCATCGCCGTGATTGTATTTTTCCTGGACAGTGATAGTGTTCCCGTTTTTTTAGACTTCTGTCCACTTATAGTAGTTTTCGGTCGCATATTCGACCAACCCGATGATAAACTGCGGTCTGATTCTGGCGTGCTATCGCCTGCTGTGACCTGACAAGGATGGTCCGGTTGCAATACTGACTGCCAAATGACCCGGGTGCCTTTAGTCTGAGGACCATATGATGATTAACGTTCGTGATAGCCATGTGCTTCCGAAGGCGAGGTCCGGAGGCAATAATTTCGAGGACTCTTACAGCGACCAGCTGTCACTCCTAATTGAAACGGCGAGTGGTCCACATGGATAGCTCCACTCGTGTTCATGGTCTATTTTTTTCACAAGCCGGACGAAGTTTATTTAAAGGTTACAATAATGGACAGTAATAGTATCGCCCTCATTTCCTGCCTGCTATGCTCCTCATACTAGCGCTCTTTCCCATTCTTTTTCTATGCGCTCTCGCCTTACCATCCCAGCGTCGGGCTCCTTCCGGAAACAATACAGTCATCGTCCAGATGTTCGAATGGACTTGGGACAGCATAGCTTCTGAATGTACTGATTTCATTGGACCTTCTGGCTATGGTTTTGTTCAAGGAAAGCCTTGTGCATTTCCCATTACGCGATTTCATTCTAAAGCTGAGCAGTTAGCCCACCGGAGGAACACATTACCGGCACCCAGTGGTGGACGGATTACCAGCCAGTTACATATACTTTAATCTCAAAGCGCGGTGACAGGGATGAATTTGCAAAGTACGTTTCTTTTACTCGATTATACAGGCTATTGAAATTTTCGATAGCATGATAACGACGTGTCACGCCGCCGGTGTTAGAGTAATTGCTGGTATGATTGTTCTATTATATTTCTCTAATAGCATCATCACCGGATGCCTGCAGACACCATCTTCAATCATATGACCGGCATGGACTCGGGTACCGGAGTTGCGGGTGATACCTTTACCCACTATGTTCGTTAACCATGTATCGCCTAGGCATCGACCTCTAAAACTTTCAAATAGGTATATCCTGGCATATATCAATACCAGGTGGGTTCCCCTACTAACTCTATCGCGCTTGTTTTGTACACATTCTCTGATAGGATTTCCATCATTGTAATCTCACCAGCACCGGTGATATTGAAGATTACTCCAGTCGTGCGCAGGTCCAAACTTGCCAGCTGGAAGGCCTCGCGGAGTACATTTCACGTCTCCGTGTCTGTGCCCAACAAGCTAACGGTTTCCAGCCTTGCGACGGAAACGGAATATGTTCGTGGGCGTCTGGCTGAATATGCGAACGACCTCCTTTCTCTGGGAGTTGACGGACTGCGTTTAGATGCTGCGAAACGCGAGTATCTTCTTCGCTTAGTGACGGAAGGCGTCCTAACTAAATGATCCAGACATTGCTGCTGACGATATCGCCAACATCACAAGCCGCTTTTCATCGGCGCCTTACATTACTCAGGAAGTCATCTGGGGAGCTGGTGAGGCTGTCCAGCCATCGGAATATGTTGGGATTGGTGATGTCCAAGAGTATGATTTAGGCGAAGTTACTCTTAAAATTCGGTCTTAACGTTTCTATAGATTCCGCTACACTACTGCTCTCCAGAACGCCTTCGGGGGTGGCAGCATATCTGGACTAGAGGACCTGGATAGCCAAGGTTAGCACTCTCGCCACGATCTTGGCACATCGTGATATTTGATGATGGCATAGGATGGATATCTGGGTCGCAAGCCAATGTCTTCGTAGCGAATCACGATACTGAAAGGGTATGCCATGATACAGACGTTCATGAAGGCTGACTTGACGATCTTTTCACTGGCAGAACGGTAATTCTCTCAACGTCAATTCGGCTAACAACGCCTACGTGGTTTGTATTTACTCTTCTCTCAGGTCGGGTGCTCCACTTGCGTGGCTGATTCTCGCCCCAGATTGCTACAATATTCTCGCTTGCTCATCCATACGGAACGCCTACTATTCTTTCCAGTTATCAATATTCGACGACTGACGATGGCGCTCCTAATAATGGTACGCGGTTACACCTTTTATACCCTTGGAAATTCTAATTATCCTTTGCCAGGTGTGGGAACTTGTTCAGGTACAGGAGGAGCGAACGGGTGGTACTGCCAGCATCGCTGGATAGCCTTTACCGGCATGGTTGGGTTCCGGAATAATGTAGGCTCTGCGGCATTAACGGACTGGGTGTCACCCCAATCCTCTCAAATCGCATTTGGACGAGGTAACGTTCATATTCCACCTCGTATTGTGGTTGAAGTCTAATATCTACTCAAGGTTCCGCTGGCTTCGTAGCCATCAATAACGCTGCCTCCGACTGGACTTCGAGCTTCACGTCCTCGTTAGCCGACGGATCGTACTGCGATGTTATTAGTGGAACAAGCTCTGATGGCACTTGCACAGGTTCTGGGTATGTTCGTCCTCCTGCAGAGCCTTCCTGTCCATTGCCTCTGATATCCTTTGTTCGCCAAGTTTCACTGTATCTGGCGGCTCGTTCACCGCAACAGTTCCGGCTTACAGCGCAGTAGCCATCCATACAGGCGCAACAGGTACTTCAGATTCTGCCATATGGAACTTGGCTTGAATGATTTTCTAGGTACAGGCTCTGGATCTGGTAGCTCGTCCGGTTCTGTCGCAGTAACATTTGCTGAAACCGCTACTACAACCTTCGGCGAGGTGAGCGTTTCCTCGGAGGAGCGTTTTGTACTTATATCCCTGTAGAATATCTTCGTGGTGGGCAGTATATCACAACTAGGGGACTGGGCGCCTGCGTCCTCTGTAAGCGCTACCTATTCATTCTCTTGTTCCGCTGCTCATCCATATGTTCCTTATTAGATCGCTCTTTCAGCGAGTAATTACCCTGTATGGGAGGTTACTATTAGTATCCCTGCAGGTACGACCTTTGAGTACAAGTTTATAAGGAAAGAAACGGATGGTTCGGTGAGCACAACTGCAAGCATACCGGGAGTGCTGGATGCTGACCAGATTTCTAGGTGGTATGGGAATCGGACCCGAATCGTGAAGCTACGGTTGTATCTTCGGGTGCGACTCAGACTTTGACGACGACGTGGCGTTGAAAAGCAATGAAGTCTCCCCCAATCAGTTGTTGAATTAGTAAAAGGAACTATGTACTGACTGCCCTCAGTGTAATAATGAATCTTTACATTGAACCGCGGATCGACACGGCAGACAGACTGGAGGCCCTGGTCCTGATCACTGCTCAAGGGTCGGCAGCTACAGAGGATGATAGATACAGTTCCGGAGTATTCGCCATCGGCTATTGCCGCCGGCCCTAAAATGAAAAGTTTATTTCAATTTCCCTTGATCGATCTATGGATTCGACCACCACCACAGGTAGTATCGAACGTCCTCCATTCATCATATTTGGATATGGATCTCTTATCTTCAAGGTACCTTTATCTCCGTCGTTTTTAGCTGCCTACTAACAAACATAGCCTCCCCCACATACTATTGCGAAAGGCAGGCCTTTGTCGTGTAATTAGACTACACGTGCTGACCTGTACAAGTGCCTGGTTTCTTGAAAGGATATGTTCGTAGATTCGCGCAGAAATCGCATGATCATAGAGGAACGCCGGAGGTGATATATTCTGTCTTCTGCCAGTGCCGAATACTATTTACGCGATGTTATAGAATCCAGGACGCGTTGTCACCCTGGTACACATAGAGGATTGGGACAAGTTTTCGAATTCTGTTGGTTTCCGTTCTCATTCACCGTAACTTTCTGACATGGCTTCCGCTGTTTAGGATCCATTTCCTTACGAGGACATTGTTTGGGGTAGGGTTCGCAGGAATATACTCTTAGTCGCGCGTTTACCTATTGTGAAATACAGGAATTGCATATAAGATTGACCCAGCTTACGAGTCTGAAGTCAGAGACTACCTAGGTATAGTATCCGTTGTCGACAACTTTCTTTCACTTACCTGCGAACCCAGACTGTCGAGAAAAGGTCCCAACGCCGCTTTCCCTCATGTCCAACGATTAACCTTTCGTTCTAGGATGGATATACCATGGAAACCATCGATATACACGGTCTTGATCCTTCCGACGGTAGAACAGAGAAGGTGATAATACATGGCGTAAGTCCATTTCTTATGTCACCGCATCATCGTGGCTTATTTTCGTCAATACTAACACCAGGCATACGTAAGTTGTTGCATCTTTGCCCTTCTGACGCCATAGTGAGCATTGTCTTGATGATAGTGCTACGTCGGCCGAAATGATAACCCATCGTTTAGTAAGTGTCATCCGTTCGTTATCCTTGAATCGTTCTCTTACAAGCACTTGCAGTCGGAGCCGAGCCCCTGCCCATCCTTGCGGAAACGATTTGGAAATCTATCGGTCCCTCCGGACCTAACAAGGCAGGGTTTTAAATATTGACTTGAGCCATCGCAAATGCTTAACAGATCTGGCTTGCAGGACTACCTCTACAATTTAGCCTCGGCTGTACGAGAGCTCTCACCAGCTTCTCACGATTCACACCTCTTTGCTCTGGAGGTACAAGACTGAATTTTTACCTCCATGTATTTATTCTGAAACGCCTGTTGGCAGGAAATTGTTCGCTCTTTGGATGCACATGAGATTTAGAGACCCGGGATTTCATGGGACACGCGGTGGTACTCTATGGCCAAGACCCAGGTAACACCATTGAAGTGAGCTCCCTAATATGACTTTTGTGCTCTTTTGTCACTCTCGTTGGTTAGTTTCAACGCATTTGCCTGGAATTCGAAATGCAAAGTTATTTACAGACATATTATTCGGCACTCTGCGATTGAATCTAAGTGAATAAATGGTCACTCAGGTTGCCGGTTACCATTTTCCGTTCACCGAACACATAACAAGCTCTGCCACCATCAATCTTCGAACAATGGACTTGGGGTCGGCGGCGAGTTGCTAGCCTTATACAGACAACAGAGGGGGTTGTTTGTTCTGGTGGGCTTTCATAAATGCCACAGCGGTGGTGTCGCCTCTCCGTTTTCTTCATCCTATCCTCGGAATAATAGGCTTGAATATTTGCCTCCACTGCCTCTATTGATAACTCAGTCAACTTGCGAGCGAAGCTACTCCGTAACTGAGTAGGTGAAATTACCTTCTGTCATGTTCCGCGAAGGCTAAAGTCTCACTTCGTAGGTGATGGAGCAGGAGATCAGTCCACCTGGCGTAGAGTGTTTGATCGATCGTCTTTGCGACCACGTTCTTCTGGATATTTTCGAATTCCTCACCACGCTCACGTTCTACGATGCTACCTCGTTAATGACAATAACCTGGGTCAACCGTCGATGGCGCTACCTCGTCATAACTTCACCTTTGTTTTGGACACAGATAGACGTCGACGAACATTCATTTAGCTCATCTCGCTACGCCAGATCTCGCGCTATAGCCTTCCCAATCGTAACCTTATATCTCGAGCGCTCACAGTCCTGCCCTATTGACATCATGATTAACTTTGATGTGACGGGGGACATTACTGCTCCTCCAGAAGGCGATGAACATCTTCCTTTCACGTTTGATCACGTCGATCTGTTGGGCTTGACACTCGCCGAGAACGCACAGCGAATTAGGACATTACAGATGGTATGTCCGAGCTGGATGGTCCAGCAGTACCTTTTGCAGCATTTTAGGAGCGTGCCAATGCCGATGCTCCAGGGTTTCAACCTGGAATACCGCTTCCATATTTTGCAGTCGATTGTACAGAGTTATCATCGCAAGACTGCTCTGTTCCCTTGCGATACCCTGTCCTTATTTTCCCTGGGTAGCACAGACCCTTCGGATGACAAAGGTGCCTTGCGATGTTCCGGTTCTTCACTGTATCCCAACATCCGCGATGTCGAACTCCATGGCGCTCATTATAAGTGGGGACGATTCTGTGCGACCAACCTCTCTTCCTTGTCAATCGGCTATATCCCTTGGGACCATAGACCGACTCATAGAGAGCTACGGGATATTCTCTCAGGGAGCCCAACGTTGTGCTCCCTATCATTTTCCGGTGCTTTGCCTTCCACCGGAGCACGGGTGGATCTGAACCTCCCTCAGCTGAGCTCACTTGACCTTGGTTTCAGTGACCCAGTAGAGGTGTCCATTTTTGTCGTCGGCTTGGATGTTCCTTCGTTGAAGAAACTGGAGTTGCATTACACCACCCCGACTCTTCCGAGGGAGGCATTTCCTGCCGACAGTGAGGCTGTCTTGTACGCGAGGACGGCAGATGCATTTAATCACTTGATAGATTATTTACCCCTGCAACAGCTCCTCGGCCTCTCCGTCCGAAATGTCAGATTTTCTCGGGAGGAGTCTATTGTTGTGACTACTTCACAGGTTGACAGGGGGTTAGTTAAAGACCACGAACTCCCCGCCGTGTTACGCTTCGTCCAAAGGCTCAAAATTCTTTCCTCCCTCCATCTCGTCAACCCAGACCCAGGCCTCCTCTTATCGCTAGTTTTCCCTCAATTATCCTCGTGTCCCAAAAGCGCAGAGGACACTGGGTACAACCCTCTCGTCGCCCCTCGACTCAAGCGACTGTCCATAACAACAAAAGAGGAGAAAGGTCATCAGAGCATCATTCGCTGCCTGCAGCGCTGTCGCGACCTGTATACCGAGTCGGAGTCGGGGTCTGATAGATATATTGGACGACTGTTGGAATCCCAGACGTTGATTTTTCCAATCATGGCGGAGAAGGATGTGCTGGCTGTAGAACGGACGTCGTTTGCCTTGGCACCAGAAGACCGTTGCAATATAGAATATAAGGAATTCGCACACAGGAAACTGACGGCATTGATAGAGCTATCAGTACAGCAATGAAGGGATGTATACATATCATACTGTAATTTGAGATACAAATTAAACCTATCTGAAGCTAATGGAAAAAGTGGAAAAGATCTGGATGCTGGTTTAGATAAAATTTTAGGTTCTTCCGCTGCCCGTGTCTGTGGAGGGGACATCTTACTCGAGTTGTGGCTTTGACTTGCCCATGGGAACATTTTAATTTGCCCGTTGTCACTTCAAAACGGGGCGTCTTTCTTTGACGGCCGAGGAGTTTCCGGGGCTTCTTTTTCCAACATCTATGATCTGAGCAACGGCATCGGGTTCGAGCTTGTTACCCATCAACAATTTGAGAAGATCAAGTTCTCGTTGCACACTACCGACGTGAGTATTCTAATATTGTTAAAAAACATCAATATACACATCCGCTCTGCCTCTAGGTCCCGAATGTCTACTCCATTAAGACGTACAAACGTTTTCGCATCCTAGTGCCTCCTACTGGGGTGACCAGCATCATGTCGTATTCAAAGACTGCAACAACTCTGATTCTCCCATTGCCTTGCCAAATCCGGCTTACCTTCGCTTGCATGCCGCCATTGCAGGTATTCTCCATATGAGTAAGGCCGCCGGCGTCATGGATCACTTTGAGGAGAAGTACAGAGACGGTTCTGGCGGTTCTGGACTATTCGCCAAGTGGGACCACAAGTTCGGGAATTCGATCCAATTTCTTGAGAAGTACTACCACAATTTCTGCTCGCAGTTGAGCGCTTTTTCACTTTATTGCGTCCCCCTCTCTGGTATCATGTCAACTGCCAGGATCCTGACTGCCTGGAGGTAATATCAAAGTTGTTTCAAAGTTCGCACGCATAGGAAGGTAAAAGTGAGGCAAGTCAATTCACCAGCTAAGACGTCGTGCACCCTAAAAGTAGGCACCACGGCCCGAGAACCGCACTGGGCCCGATGTGGCTGTGCCTTGTATCTCTGCAGACCCGGTGCCAAATAAACCCTTCCCTGCCACTATCCACGACGTCGAAATATTCCAACGGCACGGCGACGCGTGGTGGCCTCGTTTAAGCTGCGCTACGGACATATTATATCCATGTAAGCTCTTAACCACCAATACGACGGGAAAATGGATCCTGAACACGGGTTTTTTCAGCATTATTTCACCAGTTACCGTCGCACCTTACCTCGGCGAATTGCTGCAACTTCTCTCGGGCTTTGGTCCCGCTCGGTCTCGTCGAAAAGCGCGAGAAACTCGGCCAGATCCTCCTGTGAATCTCTTCCTGCTCGTGGTCGGATCAACATGGAGCCTCCATCGACGCCTCCGACAAATGGACATACAAATGAGCCGCCACCCGTCGAGTCGACCGTTTCATTCGACCCGGAATTGTTTCGCACCTATCTTCTGGCCTTGCTGCCACCAGTGATTGGCGCGGCACCGGCAGAGCTCGATTCTCTGTTCGACGACGAGTTCAATGATCGCGTTGCACGATTTAGCTCGGAAGGGGGAGGGGTCATATATGTTGTGAAAGCAAAAGATGAGGTTGAGGGTGCGTGTTTCGCTTAAATGGTCTTCAATTTCTAACTTGTTTCGTAGAGGATGCCGTGCAGACATATAGCTACCAGTTAACTCCGCAGTTAACGTATCACCCTTCTCATGTCACGACACTGGCGTTGATTAAACGCGGACCAACACTCGACCCTATGGTACCTCTAGCTACGCAGCTTCATTTTTTGAACCTCTTCGGCGGTGACGAGACGCCGTACGAGAGTCTGCACGCAGTGGTCAGCTGTGGTGTCAAGCCATGGTTTGATGCGTTTGTCGGCTCTCGTGGTGGAGGAAAGGACAGTGGCGAGGGCAAGATGGGTGAGCTACTATTTCTTGGTTATCCCTTTCCCTTGTCTAACTCTTGCAGGTATACCCATGACCAAGAAGAAATTTGCTGAACTCGAACTTTCCCTTCTCCATCTCCAACAAAATGTAGAAATACCGGAAACGAACCTAACAATACATCCTGTCATACAACGCGCCGTCGAGCAGGCACAAGCTGCCGGGACACGACCCAACATCTCCCACATACCCGCCAAGATTCTCAATGACAGTGGATTCCTCAATACGCTACATGGACACGTCAATTCGTGGATCAAAGCAATACAAGCAGTGACGAAACTGTCGAGAGACGTTAGCTCGGGGACTGCGTCACAAGAAATCAATTTCTGGCTCAGTCTCGAGCGAGCGTTGGAGGGCATTGAAGCACAGCTACGGAGCGAGGAAGTGAACATGGTCATGGAGTGTCTACGGAATGCTAAACGGTTCCGCGCCACTGTCAGTTTTGTTGCTGATACAGGATTGAAGGATGCCACGGATCTAGGTAGGTTTTTTTCAGCACATGAGGACGTTGGCTGATGACATCGTTAGTGCACAAATACAATCAGCTGATGAAAGATTTTCCCCTCAACGAACTGCTCTCCGCCACTGACCTTGACAAAGTGCAAGAATCCCTTATCCTTATTTTCGGACACATTAACCGCAAACTCCGACTCTCCCCCTACCCTATCCGACGGGCCCTCCCCCTCGTCGAGGCCATCTCTCGAGATTTCAATGACCAACTACTCCGTATTCTCACCTCACACCGTCTACCCTACACACCTTACGAAACCTTTGACCGTCTGCTTGCGCAGACCATGAACATCTTCCGGACGTGGGACGATTTGATGAAAGAGTTCACAAATGTCGCGCGTGAAGTGACGAGGAAGCGCTCAGAGCGGTTTATACCAATTAAGGTGATACCCGCACATGCGAAGCTACAGGAGAGAACGAGGTATCTGAGGGACTGGCGGAAGCAGCATGAACAGCTGGCGGTTATGACGGGCCCGACCAAAGGCCTTGGTATGGGCATGGAGATAGGAGGGATGGATATGGAAGAAGAGGTCAAGGAAGCATACGAAGTCGTCAAGCGGATCGACGTGTTGGATGTTTCTGTTGGTTAGTTTCTTTTTTTGCTTTCCTTTCGACTTGTGATAATTTATGGTCGTCTGCAGAGGGCACTGAAATCTGGGTAGCTGCCGAGAACGCGTACAATGAGCGTGTTTCGAGGGTGGAGAACCAGATAATCGCGCGGCTGCGAGATCGACTGGGGACGGCGAGGAATGCTAATGAGATGTTCCGGGTGTTCTCAAAGTTCAACGCATTGTTCGTGCGACCGAAGGTTATTTTCTTTTTTGTTACAGGTTGGTGTCCGTGCTCACCCATGATGGATTAGATCCGTGGCGCCATTCAGGAATACCAGACCCAGTTGATAGATTCAGTGAAAGAAGATATCAAGCACCTGCACGATAAGGTAGGCTGTTCCATTTCCTCCTTTTGATCTTTACTCATCGTTCTGTTGCAGTTCAAAACCCAGTACCGCTATTCCGAAGCCTACCATATGTCCCAGATGCGCGATCTACCGCCTATCGCTGGTGCTATCATATGGGCGCGCCAAATCGAACGACAACTTCTCACCTATATGAAGCGAGTAGAAGATGTGCTCGGTAAAGGCTGGGAGCTCTATGCCGAAGGACAGAAACTACAGTCTGAAAGCAGTGCCTTCCGCAAGAAACTGGACACTCGACCTGTGTACGAGGCGTGGCTGCACGATATCGGCCGGCGAAATATGGGCGTTGATGGTCGGCTGTTTGAGATTGTACGGTTGCGCGGGGCAGGTGCAGGTGGAGCGGTCGCGTACCAACTGGCAGTCAACTTCGATCCTCAAATCATCACGCTCTTCAAAGAGGTACGGAACCTGCTGTGGTTAGGCTTCCAAGTCCAGCATTCGATAACGAATATGGCGAAAGATGCGAAGAGAGTGTACCCGCATGCCGTGAGCTTGATGGAGACTGTGAGGACGTACGGTCAGACGCTCGATTTGGTGGAGCGGAATGGGGGAATCGAGTGGTTGGTTGCGGAGTATCGGAATGAAGCACAGCGAATGATCAACAAGGGTAGGTTCCTTTCTCTTTGATTGGTGGCTCGTCCTGACAAATGTATTAGGGATGAACATTCGATGGGACTACTTTGTGAATCAGTACGACACCGGGCGGTATGTCACTGGCAGTGACGGACGCGACAATCGGCATATGCAGTTCGTTCGAGAGTTCGCTAGTGTCATTTCGGTACTGCAGGTTGGTACTTGCATGGATGGTGGCGATATAGTACTAATCCAATCCTACTCTGCAGGACAAGACAAACAATGTCATCGACTTGTACAAAGATATTCTGCACGCTGTTGAAGACCTGGGTACTTGCTCATATACCCACGAGGCATTCTCTGAGCTACTGGGCCGGATACAGGCTGCTGTGCGTGCTTCATATGTTACTCTTCCCTGTGCTCATACCGTTGTGCAGATTGACAGACTAAACTTGGAAGGCTATGCAAATTTGGACCACTGGGTCGCAGAGCTAGACAAGTCGATCGAGAAGATTCTTCTGCAGCGGTTAACACAGGTCATACACGTATGGTGTCAAGAATTCGACCGGACGGACGATGGTGATACACGGAGGGATGTTCTGCCCCTGCGAGATATCACCAACAAACGGCGGGGGGATAAGCGCATGAAGGAAGAGAAGGTATGATACTCTCATTTGAATGTGTGCGGCCGTCGTTGACCATATGCCCAGTTTTTGGAGGCCAACATGACTGTAAAGCCTCTTGTGCATGAAATACGGATACAAAACCAAGTTATTTTCTTGGACCCGCCGATAGAGCATGCGCGCGCTTCATGGATCCATCAGTTACATAAATGGCTAGGTGAGAGCGATTCTGTTCCCTTTGGATCTTGATTCTTATCTATTGTGCCTAGGTGTTGTCTGCCGACTGCAGCGAATACAAAGCTCTCGATATGAGATTGGTCTGCAAATGCAAGGAGGCGCTGTTTCAGAAACAACATATACGTCTCTGGTAGGCTGTTTCATTCCTCGGCTATGATTCGTGCACTAATGCTACCTTCCCACAGCTCACCCAGCTACATAAAGATACCCTAGAACGACCATTTACGCTTATCGAAGCCAAGGTTCAACAACTGAAAGATTACGTGGCAAAGTGGCTTCAATTCCAGTCGCTATGGGATCTCGAAGCTGAATACGTGTTCAACCGCCTGGGAGACTCATTAGCGCACTGGCAACAGCTCTTGACGGAGATCAAGAAGGCACGCTCTACGTTCGATACCTCCGATACCCAGAAGAGCTTCGGCGTATGTGTCATTGATTACGAACAGGTGCAGGCACGGGTGAACGCCAAGTATGATTCATGGCAGAAAGATATCCTCAGTCGCTTTGGAGTGAAGTTGGGCAATGCGATGAAGGAGATGCATGCGTCAATCCTGAAAGCAAGGAATGATTTGGAGCATCATTCGATAGAGGGACTCGTTGGCGGGGGTGGGGCAAGAAGGTTCTGATCCGTTCACTCATTTGTTTGTTTCCCGTTTTGCATCTGCATCGGTTTTCACTGTCTGATCATTATGTGGTTTTTTCTGTTTGCACACTCCTTCACTATATTTTGGATTCTAATGACCTATAATGCTATTTTCTTTATAAACTCCTCCTTTCTCCGCTGGCTTTTTAGGTTTGTCGGGATGGCGTTATTGCACGTGATATGCCGCAATCCATTAAGGTCGGCCTCCTATTTTTGTCCTATTTGGGCGTCTTTCTGGCACGTCACTCTCACCGCTACCGCCATTAGACATACGGCTGGATTTTCCAAGTTGTGAGCTTTCTTTCAATGGAACAAACTGAACTAATATGAATACAGGATTTTTTCCTGAATGTCTATCAACTCAATCAATCTACCTCAAGAAATCATTGACAGTATCGTCGACACCCTCTATAATGATAGAATCGCACTTCTGTCACTTAACGGCACTTCCAGGGGCTTCAGCCATAGAGCATGCTCGTATCTTTTTCGCACCGTCTCTCTCCGAAGTGACCTACTTCCAAAATTCGTCGAGCTGTGGTCCCATTCCCCGAGAATTCTCCCCTATATCCAGAACCTCCACGTGTCAGATTATACCCATGAAATGGACGAATCACTCCGTTTGCTACCGAACATACACAGCATCTCAGTTATAGATGGTTTCGCGACCTTTGTCGCTGTCATTTTTCCTGCAATCACATCGCTGACTCTCCGAAACGTCACCTTCTCCAGCCACCTCCAGTTTGACGGATTTCTTCGGAAACTCCCAAAGCTGAAGCATCTATCACTGACAGACATATCTCTTCCCCGATATTGCAGCCCTCCTCCAATAGTTGAGAAGTACGATTTTGTGCTCGAATCTCTGGAAATACGTTGCCGAGCGTCTATGAACGTCCTTCGGGTAACGGCTGAGCGAGACATGTGTCCTCTCCCGAGCTCTCATGATCTAGACAAATTGACGGTGTCTATCAGCCTTGTTGATTTTCTACCGCTTATCCTGAAAAGGCTTTCAGAAAATGGCGGTCGGGTCAATTCTTTGCACATAGGCCCAAGTATCGCGAAGGACTTCCAGACAGGTACTGTATGCTTTCACAATATCTCATCTATCGTACTAATCAGTATTATAAGGACCAGCAGATTGGTCGTTCGTGCCTTGCCACGATTCTCTTTCCCAGTTACAGCATATCTCCCTTACGGTGATAGACATCCCCGGTATGAACCCCATCCCAGCCTTGCACTGGCTCATCAATTTCCTCTCCCACGCACCCGTACCTCACAGCCTCTCTTCCCTCACTATCACCATCGCGTTCTCCAAAACAAGCAACGGGTTTTACCTGGTCTACAACCAAGGCTCCATCTGGAATGACGTGGCTGCTGCGCTGCCTGCCCTCTCGCGGTGGGATATCCGTCTGACCAATTGGGACGCCATGAAGGATCTGGAGTTCAATACCCTCTCCCCGGCTTCTGAGGCTATGAAGCAGCACATCGAGAAGAGGCTGAAGAGTTCGGATTCAAGTGGGATAACGAAGGTGTGGGTGGATTATTTCCCGGACGGATACGAACAGTTCACCGGCGGCAGTTCGTGATCTTTTTTTTCTGCTGTGGTGCGATTTGGCTAAAAACCTATTTTTAGAGTTCATTCAAGCGTCTAGGACGTCGAGTATTTTTGCATCGGTGCTCAATAGGAATATCATTCCTTTTCGATTCATATAAATTATCATAAAATATTTTTTCGACGCTAGTATTGTGTCCATGATATATGGCTATTATTACGAGGTGGTTGATTGGGATCTTACTTTATATAAACTTATTATTTAATTCGGATACCAGATATAGAGTATTCCAGTAGAACTGTGAATACATTGTTTGCGCGTCATAACAGAGCGGGTCTATGTAAGTCAGCTGGATGACAGAGGTAGTAAGAGAAGGAAGCAAAGATGCGACGAGTACATTGAATGAAGAGGCGCTCCTTTATATTCGCCTTCATGACGGGAATGTATCATACGTCATCGATGACGGACATTTTCTCATCCGGGACCAATATAGGTTTACAGATTTCCTGATGTGGTAAAGCCGACATTGCCTGCTTGTCAGCCATTAGACGCCTACGCACGCGTCGCATACTTCCAACTTCTGAAGCATGAAAGAATACATCCTGACTACTTACAATTACCCTTCTTAACTCTATATCTTTTAACTAAGGAAGGTTTTCAACATAACACTGCGCTGGGAGCACAGTGAAAACTATCGAGCTTTAGTCGCTACCGTATAACATGTCAACCATCTAAACAATTTAAACTTTGAAGAGGGTACGATACAGAATACTAACCTCATCTTCTACCACTTTGTAATATCCACGACGTCTTCAGCCTCTCCAAATAGACTCGTTTTCTTCACCTCGAACCTTCCGTCTTGTTCTTCTTCCTCTTCTACCTCCCGTGCATACACTTCCGGGAACTCTCTCTTCAAAAAGGCTAACACGTGTCTGTTAATCGCCTCAAATTCCAGGAGAAACCCGTCATGCCCGTCCGGCGAGGGAATAATGACCAGCTCCGCCTCGGGAATATGTGCGGCAATCTCACGCTGCTCCGTCGTGGTGAACAGACCATCCGTTTCCACCCCAATCACCAGCGCGCGTGGCGGCAAGGTAGAAAGTACTCGCGCGAGCGTCTCCCTTCCCCGCGACAAATCATGCGTATCCATCTTGCGCGTGATGTGAATGTAACAGTTCGCATCGAAACGCGCGGTGAACTTGTCCCCTTGATATCGCAAGTAACTTTGTGCCGAAAAGATATTCGGAGGTGGTGACGGGGCTCCATTACGTGAATTTCGATGGCCATCGTTGTGCGCTGATACCGGGTCAGGCGATTGTGGGCGTGAATCGTGTGTCAGCTGGTATTTCCTCCCGAAACGGCTCTCGAAGGAGTCTCTCGAACGATAGGTGAGCAAGGCTGCCATGCGTGCTGCTGCGAGTCCGGAAGCTGGCTGAGAGGCGTAATAGCCGTCATCGTAGTGCGGGTCGCTGTAGATAGATTGACGCTGGGCTTCCCCCCAGCTGATGCACCAGGCAGAGTGACGGGCAGAGGTGGCCAGAGGGATAACATGACGGATATAATTCGGAGGGGTGCACAAGGGCCATTCGAGCACGGCCATGCCCCCCATGGATCCACCAATGACTACAGCGACAGAGGTTACGCCTAGGTGGTCTAAGACATGTTTATGTAGCCTATACGCATATTAGCGGAATATTTCTTCAGAAAAAGGATAATACGCACCGAACATCGTCCCGTATAGTCGATGCAGGGAATTCCGGTCCGTACGGCTTCCCCGTCTTGGGATTGGTCGATATAGGCGAAACCGTGCCATAAGGAGATCCTATGACATTGGCGCATAAAATAAAGAATCGTTTCGGATCGAAAGCTTTTCCCGAACCCATTAAGGGTCCCCACCTGTAAATCAATTGGTCATTTCTCAATTTCGGCAATCGAGAACCTTACCAGTCTTCTACATCTGCACTCCCGGTGAATGCATGGCAAATAATCATAACATTATCTTTTGCCTCATTCAGGCTTCCCCAAGTCTTGTACGCCACGGGCACATCCTGCAGCTCTGTACCACATTCGAACGTGAACGATGGAACGATCAAGTAGGATTGTGAAATAAGATCGTCAAACCGAGTCATGCTACGGATCTGAGGTAACCGTTTCGAAAAGAACCAGTGCCGGAGTCAAGGTGATGAGCATAAGGAAGATCAGATATGGATTTCGCCACCAAACGAATTTTTTGCGCACATCATCGTGATTCATCGTCGCCCGAATAGGCAATGGCCCGTGCGCTGACTCTTGATTGGGAAATGGTCTGTGCACGATTTCCGGTCATATATAAACCGGGCTCCGACAATCAGGATTCTTTATCTCTTGTGCTAGGGTTTACTGTCACCAATGAGGTCTTTACCGAGGTACAGTTATTTTGCTGATTGCAAATTATACATCCGAACCCGTCTATTAGCTTCGGCTTTTAGCAATTTTTGGAACTCCCCTACTCACTTGACTTTCCGTGAAGATGTGACTCTGCATCTGAGGAAGACAAGTGTTAGTTACTGTAGTAGTAGTACTGTTGAAATTTGCAATGTTTTGTTCCAAATATTCCCTGTTGCGTCGATACATCAGCAAGATGCCTTTTGAATGTTCGCTGAATGGAAGGGTGGTTTAACGGTGGAGGAATTTCGTTCGCAGAGGGATTGTTATAAATGATTGCTAATTGAGATGGAGGAGCTTCGTGTCGAGGTGGCGCGTTATTTGACATGACAAACAACTCCGGCTCGAGTCTTTCACCTTTACCACCATGACTAGTGACCTCTCGTTATCTTCTTCCTCTGTGCCGTGCCGCCAAATGGCTTTACCTATTGCAGATCTAACCGTTCTCTTCACGCCATCGGCAGCATTGGCTATGGCGTCGACGTTGATACCGGGACTAATATCGGATTCTCACCAGCTGGTACTAGTCGGCGATGACCATGACGTAACTTCGAATCTAATACATGGGAGGGCCGCCAATGTTGCCTATGTACCTGCCTTTTTCGGTTTCGCTCCTGCATAAGGGCTCACTGTGCGACCTGCAGGGCTCATCTCTGGACGGACGAAAACAACGCGTCTTGTTCGTCATTGGAAACATATACCGCCGGCGGAGGGATATTTCAGACGGTTATGGACAGAGTATCGCTGAGTCTGCTGGAGAAGAATGTTTGGTGCCTTTTCACGGTCTTTGGTCATTCTTGTCGCTAACATGACTTCAGACGGCGCATATATCCGCTTGTCTTGCAATGAGAAGGCTGGCGACCATCTCGCTGCCCGAATCAAGATGCTTCTAGGCGAGTGCTACCTGGATTGGCTGGATTTATGTCGCCTAGCAAGCAAAAAGGCATCTGTATCGAGGAGGCTGGATGTATGCGCGCCCATTCTACGCCATGTATCTCTATACTTACGTCCCACAGCCTGCTCACTTCCGAAGCCTAACTGAACGGGGGTTGTCGCCGTAGCGCCAGGTGCGACCATACCTTTGACTTTGTATTCACTTTCTAAGAATTCGTTTAAGATCGCCGGCATTCAAATATACATGTTGCTCTAGGCGCAAAGGCGCCGAAGCTAGGCCGAGCCGGGAACTAGGAAGAGCTACGATTAGCTCCCTAGTTGTGAATGTCGACGTTGTCATGCTCCCGGAACGCGGGCGGGTCTATCAACAAGGCTGGCCGTAGTTGCGCTCAAATAAGTGCCGGTTGCTTTCCGGCGTCTGCTTAGAGTCGTCCGTCTTGGTCCGCCCATGAACTGAAGATGCCACGCGGATGGAGCGGTCCCAGAGTCAACGAAGAGCCATATTAGGCCAAATAAGCCGTGTGCAGTGAGTAAATATGTTGATGACTGTCCTGGCCGCCTTCTGAAGTTATGCCCTTTCAATTCTTCACAGAGGTCTGGCGTGTTCTAGTGGGAATGCTACATCGCACGTCGAGCATAAAACGTCCCGTATACCGATTGGCATGGGAGATTCGTCCTGCTTGCTCCGATTCTACATTGTGGCGCAATCACCGACCTGCCCTCAGTGGGCCGTTCCCGGCCCGCGGAGAGCAGCACCAATGACATGGATTTTCCCTAGTGCCCTACCAGACCTTACCCCAATGACTTCCACACGTGGATGATTCGGCGCGTTATTTACTGGAGGGCTTAAAGTACTCCGAGTCCTTTCCATACTTTCCCTCATAGAGGACTTCGCTTATTATAATCTGAAACCAGCCGGATTTATACACCCGCCGAGGTTTACGCGAGACATGCTTACAGCAACCGACACTTTCAGCATCTCGTCCTTTGCTACCTTGTCTGCGGGTTCTGCTGCGCGACGAAGTAGCATAAACGTGCAATGGATGTCTACCAATACGAGTCTGATACAGTTCACGGAGTGTTTGCCTGGATAAGCGGAGGCTTTGACGCTTCAATCTCATCAGCTTCGGCCGTAGCACAGGAAGCGAGTCTGTGATATCGGTCTTCCTCTCAGGCTCGAGCCCCTTCAACGACGGCGCAAATTACCTGGCTTCTCTGCGCCTCACAAATATCCGATTTTTAGTTGTTTTTGAGTACATGTGCCCGGAAACCCCACAGGTTGTCCCGATAAAAGAGGTGCTTCCCATCTGCAATCCTTCACTTGGCTGCGAATCGCAGCCATAGTACTTAATTTGGAAGCGTGTTCTGCGACATTTACACAACGACCAAAGAACAATGATGTAAACGTCGAAAGGTTCATTCTCACTCCTCGGCTCACTTTGGGAGTTCTTCACCTGTAGCTTCTTGTGTTTTTGGCATTTCATGAAAGCTCTACAAGCCCAAAGAGGTGCTTAAGCCATGCGAAGACATTGTTGTTACACGCATCTATTGCGCCTTTGTCGGAGGTTATGTGTATTTCTCAGGGACCACAGACAATTCCGATGTACCGAGAAAAAGTTGGAATGTTCTGTGTTTCTTTATGCGAGACTCTCCGTCACATTCGGGACACTAACTTAGAGGCGTCGATGAGTTGAGCTCCTCGACTCGATATCGTTCAATAGCGAAACTACCTTTGCCTTGAGCTGTAGCAATAATGACTCGCTGTCAATTGTATCCAGACAATTATATTGTGCGATACCGAAATGTTGTTGTAATAAAAGCCCTCGGATAAGAGCAGTATGCGTCTTGATAGCAAAATTTGCTATCGATACATGGGTATATCGGCATTCGGATCGAATAGCGGCAAATCGTTGAGGCCCCTATTTTCCCCATCAACTTCCTTTTGCAACCCCGCGTCACCGCCAAGACCTGGACCTCACTTATACTCTTCCCCATTCACCTCAAAAGCTCACGTTCATTTCTTTCAATCGCCATCTCATGAAACATCGGCCCCTTCTGCTGCTGCTGTTTAATCGACTTGTTCATGCTCTGCCCTACCTCAGCCAGGGGTCTGTACGGATACTAGGGAAACATGTACACGGCGTTGAGCCTGGCTCGCCAGAATTCTGGTGGAAGATTATCATAAGCTCAATACTCGTACTTTTGGGGGGCGTATTTGCCGGGTGAGCTCGCTCTAACCTCTCACTTCTTTGCTCCTCCTGATGCACCCCCCCAGCTTGACTCTAGGTCTAATGGGCCTTGACGAGCTGCACCTGCGCGTGCTGGCGACATCTTCAGAGAATCCTGCAGAGAAGCGAAATGCCAAAAAAGTGTTGTCGCTTATGCGAAAAGGAAGACACTGGGTGCTGGTGGTGCGTTTGACACCTTTCATCATTGTGTATGTCTGACATTGTGCAGGTACTCCTTCTGGGTAATGTTGTACGTCTACTCCCCATATTCCGCGTACCCTGGGCTAGAATTCCTCGTGTTCACAGATAGTCAACGAAAGTCTTCCCATTTTCCTCGACAGTGTCGTACGTGATACCCACAGTTTCGCGTCCCTTGGCTTGGCTAATGACCGTAGATCGGCGGAGGCGTAGCCGCGGTAGCGCTTTCAACAACGGCCATCGGTAAGTCGTCATCCCACATCGCGTAACACTACCTGACGCTTCGTTAAAGTGATTTTTGGGTACGCGTCTTATAGGACCTTGACCGGGATCTTTTGCTAATATGCGCGTTTCATCCGATTTTAGAGAGTACGCCGTCATTCCTAACATTATCATGTCTGCCCTCCATTTATACACGCCACAGAATAATTCCACAATCACTGAGCGTACGCTATGGTCTTGCAATCGGGGCAGCGTGCACCCCGTTTGTCTTGTTGTTGATGTACATCTTCGGTAGGTGATTATGCGCTACCTAGCTCACTCCTCGGCTCACAACCCTTCGTAGCCCCTGTAGCTTGGCCCATAGCAAAACTCCTCGACCTCGTCCTTGGCGCGAACGAGACTCACACCTACAAAAAGGCCGAGCTTAAGTCGTTCTTACAGTTCCACCGCACGGGGGAAGAACCTCTGAGAGAAGACGAGATATCGATTCTCAATGGTGTTCTGGAGCTCAATTCGAAGAATGTCGAGACCATTATGACGCCAATGCAGGTGTGTACGGTCGCTCCCACCCGAAGGCTTGAATGTGCACTCATAGTGATATAACAGGACGTGGTCACACTGAGTAGGGATACGATACTTGACCACAAGATGATCGATACAATGTGAGTTCCATGTTGGGCTTTGTATTTCAGCCGCTGATGACTATCCCAGATTAACGAGCGGATACTCGCGGTTTCCGATACATGAACCAAGCAATCCGTTGGCCTTCACGGGTCTGCTGTTGGTCAAGAAGGTCAGTTGCACCGCTCGTACAGTTAGCTATACTCTGATATCTTTCTAGCTTCTTACCTACGACCCCGCAAAGGAGCTTCCAGTGTCAAGTTTTCCTCTATCTATCCTTCCCGAAGCGTACCCTTCGATCAACTGTTTTCAAGCATTGGATTACTTGTATGTGTTTGGGGCTTGATACAACGCAAAAACTAATTTTTCGATTCACAGTCAAACTGGCCGTGCACATCTAATTCTCATATCCCGCACCCCCGGTATCGCAGGTGGAGCCATCGGGGTGATTACGCTCGAAGGTATGCGTGCCTTCCGTACCTTATAAAAACCGACTATGTGACGAATCATCTCTAGATATAATTGAGGAAATCATATCAGAGGAAATTGTCGATGAGACAGACCGCTACGATGATAACGTGCACAAGAGAAGGCAAAGCGGATGACGACAGCCGCTATCATGAGGGGGTAATGGCTTTCTATTCTTTCCAGTGACTTTCAATACTCACTGCCTTTGTTATAGGATTGTCGAGCGTGAACGGGGAAGGGTCTCGGCAGTTGGCACACCCACTGAGCGAACGCCGCTGCTTGGACGCGATCGGAGTGTTGTGATAGACGTGGACTATGGAATTGGAGCAATCAGTGAATCTCCGAGAGGGGAATAACATTACGTGAATCAGGGTGATTAGTGGCGTGCGTTGTAGAGGGACACCTTTTTGCTTTTCATATTTCTTGTATCAACTTATTCCTCGGTTTCTGTAACTGCAGACCCTATATTTTATATTCTGGAATGGGGCGCATCGTTGAATAAGACGTTCGTGAGATACATTCAATTTGTGTTGGAAAATTTGACATTATAGCAGAAGCAGTAACACTTCAGAATCAAAGAGCGTGGTCCATAAAGCGAAACCGCACACCGAACAGCTTGAACAACGGCTGGCTGACATCGTTGAGATGACACTTAGCAGGAACTTCCAGAACTGTCGAACATTGGTACAAGAATACAGCTGACAGTACTGCACGCCCATTAATAATCTTCTGATTTTTTGGAAGGCGCCACAGATTTCACTTGAAACTGCCATGACAGAGATTCCCACCAGGCGTGCACCCCTCTCAAGTATTTGCAGAATTTCAATCGCGTCTCATCCTCAAGCATATTGTCGTATTAACACTCCTACCTAGTAAGTCATTCAACATTACGGGACCCGGCGGATTTGCTTGGCGTTGCCAAATTTTTTCTTATCTAAACTATAAACTTACGGATGTGAATGGAATACTTTTATCCACGTCTTGAACTTCCTTAGCACCGACTAGTCGTGAGCTGAGTGATGCCATCACTTTCACATATGCCGGTGCGTTCTGGTGCTTGTAGATATGGAATAATACGTACAACTGTTCCGAAATTGGGCAGCTGTCATTGACCAAAATATAGGGCTTACATTGGAGATCGCTGTAACGATATGAACATCGAGCATAATAAATGTTCTACTTGAAAAAGAGGAAATAGAGGCAACGAATGAGCAATATCCCGACACCTATCTGCAATAGCCTCGCATACACTGGAATTTCCTGCTCTTCATCCTCCTCTTCATTGTACGCGCCAAAGGATTGCATGCCTGAGAAGACTGAATCACGGGGAACATATCCACCGTAATTAATGCTTTGATAATGAGAAGCAAAGGAATCTGTTGGAAGGTGCTCAGATTTATGGAAGTAACCAGAGCTCAATGAACTCACCGCGAGCTATGCCCGTATTATTACCGAAACCCAAACTTCTTACGAACCAACGTGCAATGATAATCGGAAGGCGAATCAACATGTAACAGGCCTCGAATGGCCATGTAAGGGCCACTGGTTTCGAGAGCAGGAACACGCAAGTGCCGATATAGATATAGGGATGACCCATCGCTATTATCTGATATTAGCGCCGTTTGGTCAAAAGGTAAACCGACTTGAACTTCTTACCCAGCTGGTCATTTAGAATGAGAGCATTCTTGAGAATCGCTAGGACACCATTCCCGTCAGGGATTTGGATGCAAACTGTGGAGACTTTGTGAAAAACGGCCATCGATAGTGGTGGTTGTTATGCAAGCCTGATCAGTCCGTGCAGGCGCCTATCAAACGAGTCACGCTTCAAAAACAGCTTCTGACGTACTTTACATTTTACTCAGCACGTGTCAGTGCAACCAGCCTTTGATGGACTTAGTACGCAAACTCTGTCTGAGCGTGGCTCTCTTGAACATTTAATGGAGCGAGCGCCGTCCCATCCTGCGGGAAGTGTCGTTTAGGAGCGCGGGAAACTCATTGGCCGTCAAAGCTGCAATAGAAACACCCCGCCTTCAAGTGACAATGCACAAAATGCATCCGAGACTAAGTCAGAACTGTCAAGTAAGGAGCTCTCTCCATCGATGCGCCGAGCGGAAAGAGCCTATAAGCTCTCTTGACCAGGCACTGACATATCCCTCCCTCAGTAGGTGATCGTTGGTCTGCCTAGGAGAGGCTAGCATTGATAGGTATTATTTGTACCTCTGATGGCAATATGACAGAGTGTACGTCCCTTCATGGCTGTGTAGTGATGGCTCCGCCATTGCCATCAATTTTCTGGCACCAAGGCAAATGACGTTCGTTCAGCAGTCAGCACATCCTTCTTCACCAAGATTGGCGAAAATCAACATCTAGGATTCCATCAGCCGCCCGACATACCTATCAGACTCCGACCCCGACTCGGTATACAGGTCACGACGGTGCTGCAGGCGGCTAATGGCGCTCTAATGACCTTTCTCCTCTTTTATCGTTATAGACAGTCGTTTAAGTCAAAGAACAACGAAAGGGTTGTACGAATTCAAAGACAGCGTTGGCTGCCAGAAAGTTAATGGCAGTACAAATCGAGGTGTTGGTCAACGCGCGCGCGCGAACAAGTGCACGTGAGGGTGCTAAGCCAGCGGCAGATTAACTGCCGGCAATCTCCGAAACAACCCCCTCCTATAATTCGCTTACATCACTCTCCCATTTGGCAGAGATTTCATTCTCCGCTTTTGGGCGCTTGCAACTTTCACAGGAACTGTTCGACGCGAGCGCGCCGGCGCCTCTTTTCTTCTTTTGCAGGCGCATCGCGCGATGCACCAGGAACTAACGCACATGGACCGTATAACGCAACTGCAAGATGAAATCCAACAGGTGCATGCTGCTCTTCCTTCCCTGTAATCCAGCCTGACTGACTGTTGGCAAGCTCCTTACCATCATGTCGAACAGCATCGCCTACCTCACTACGCGCGCCAATTTTCTGCAAGTCAGCACGCTGGTTCCCGTCACGAAATCGAGAAACCCGGAAAAGTATGATCCTGAGGACGTATTTGAGGGTGCGTACTGCCTGTACGACCTCCTGTGTTCGTGCTGACGATACCATGTTTTATAGCGAACAAGAAAGAATTGGTGACGGACCTGATGGCCAAGGCGAAACAAGTGGAATATCTTATACAATCCCTGCCGCAACCAGAGGAGGAAGAGGAGCAGGTACGCGGTGCTGCGATGTCACTTTTCCTTACTCACGTCGTCTAGGCCAAGCGGCTACAACAGCTCGAGGAAGAAATGACCGTGGCAAATACAGAATACATTGCGGCGTTAAAGAGGACCAGTGCGTGTCCTATCCATTGCCCATTGCCGACATCCTTCACTGACGATGTACTGGTCCATAGAGAACCTTCACGCTCAAGTGGCAGACCTTCTAAGGACAATGCTTTCCGAGCACGACATCGACGCAGGATGAATTAGGCGGGCATTTCGTCGCTGAGACTCCCGTTTCATAGGGATCATTATCATCACGAGAGCGGAACCTGCAAAAGCGAGCTGAGATCGCTTAGGTGGTGAGATGACGGCACTTGTTGCTCTGCGGTAGCGTCGTGTCGTTCCTGCAATGTCTGTACTCTGGTCTCACTATATCTGTTTGGACCGCCATATAGCGCTGAATTCGGCCTTCACATCACGGCAAATCAACAGCAACAGAAATAGTACAATTGAGTGTTGACAGTGAGATTGCTGCTCAACAGGGTTAAGCGCCGATCAACAAACAGCTTTACTAAATCCTCAGTGTTAGATGATTGATCCCGACGTCGACTGAAAGATCTTCTGTCAACGGGTGGCGTGTATTTCTATGGCAGTTTTGTTTTTCGCCTCACATCCTTGTCTGGTGTGGGCCAACGTGCCCGTCGACAGTTATAAAATCAGCATATAATTTGGCTCTGATGGCGCGCTTCCAATAGCACTCGGGACTTGTCCGCTGTTTCAAACGGCGGTGAATTTAGTTACCTACCTTTACCGCGCTTCGGAAGAAATCGGTATCGAACCCGCCATGAAAACATCTTACGAACTTCGTTGTCTTGCCAATTAGCGGGATAGGTTTACATCCATTTGTATACGACTGTTTGCATATAGCTCGCGTTTCTTTTACAGGAAGAGAGAGAGATCAATATATTGTTGTGAAAGGGGTTCATGAGGGGTATTCCGGAATCTCAGAATGCCTTCAACGCCTTGCAAGTCCCGAAACCTCGGCATATGATCATGTTTCTCATTTACAGAACCCACCACAGCATGTAAACAGCTGTAAAAGTCTGTTTTTGTGGACTAGAGTACGAGAAGCATTGAATGACATCCATAACCTTCCTTAGTTCCTATGCAGGTTATGCGGACGGCTGCCGAAGTGCCGATGCTAGGCCTCAACCCGATCCGCTCCGATCCATCCCCAAGGTGGTTGAGTGTGCGCGTCATAACCCATAACCGATCGTCCAATGATCACTTAAGACTAACCAATCCTATCGAATCTTGTGAATGTCCTTCGATCGAGAAGCAAGTACGAAATTCCCAAGTATTTGTTATATCTTTATCTTTAATAATACAAAATTTCGCTGAGGGCACGCTTTGACCTGTCAGGCTTTCTTTCTTCCTCCCACTACGCTTCTGTAGCGGTTCAAGTTCAAGTTTCTCAGAACACATCAGTGCAAGTACTTCCCTTCATCATTAGACACTGTTCGCGCGTCCGGAACGCCTCTGAGGAGCGGCCAAGTTCCAACGTCATCAGATATTACGAATTGGGTATAATACTGACCTATGTAAGCACGAGCGGACTCCACCAAACAACTTCCTCTTGTTGACTCGGTCTGCCAGGAAGTATCGCGTAGCTTTCGGGAAGCGCTTTCGATTTGCGGCATACCTGACATGAAGCACCGCGGCTGTCAAATCACATGCGTAAGAACGGCTGAATTCATAGTAAGGTTGTCGGAACTCACGTATTCCTCTGACTACAAGTCACGATGTTGCTTGCAAGCGCACGGCGGCCTTAGCTTGTAGCAAACGGGATGCTGATCAGCGTCGTATAGTTCCCCCGAACTTCATGGTTCTCCCGACCGACGGGTTCCTGATATTCTGATGCGTTTACGAGGTCTAGGTTGTCGGCGCGCCGCGGCATTTTATCGCCTTGCGATGGCCGTCGCCGCAGACATTGCATGGCAACATTCGGGCGTACGACGCACAGCTTTGCACCGTCACCAACCTTGAATGACTCATTTATAAGTTCAACGCGTTTATATGATTACAAGGGAGAGCGTACATAACCACGGCGCCGTCCGCTGCAATTATATCACAGGCCGAGATTCAGTTTCGCTTGAGTATTATCCAGTAATACTTGCGCCACATTCGAGGAAGAAGAATCACCTGCTGCGGAATAATTTAGAGGGCGTGAGTAGTGCTCAAATTGGCAGAATGGACCATACGTAAGTAGTAGCTTGGCAACGAACTTGATTGCTCGTGGAAGTATTGGTCCCGGGTCAGGGACCGTGAAGAGTCGGAGGTAAGCCCTCTGGACCTGATTTTCGTCAGGTTGTTCCGATAAACGGAAGAATGCTAGGATCGGCACGCCAATTTGGGTTGGGGTTGAGAGGCGGAAGTTGGGGAGAGCATTGTTTGTAGGTTAAAACATAGTAATCTGGCAGCGGAGCGATCAGTACGCTCTGTTTGATGGTAGAGGTAAAGTGAACTATTTCTTACCACCGCAAACATCGCCAGTATGAAACGACAGTCAACAATCACAGGTACGGGGCCTGAAACGCTTGAGCTAGATGAGCTACTTGGAGCAATGAAGATTTGGCTGCGCCACACTTGTAGATTTGAGAATCACATGCCTATGGTGATGGAAAGCTGGCAGTGGCAGGGACGGGTTTAGCAAGCGAGATGTAGCACCGTGACTTATTTCGGGACGTGCCATGGCAATACAGGCACTGTTAAGCGACGCTCGAGTCCCATACATCTTCACGTGCACCTTAGTGGAAACAGGACTTCGTACATTGAACTATACTTATACCGCCAGAAGACCACGATCTAGCACAGGCTGATCTCAATCTCGATGGAACCTAGAACGGTAATCGAGAGGCATCATTGTATTCGAAGAAAGGAATGATATTTGAACGCCTATGCAAATAAATTCCCTGACCAAGGTAAGCCTTGCGATACAAATAAAAGCAAAGAAAATACCTAAAATGTCATTGAGGGAAGACCCAAGCGTCGGTTGGCTGCTTGGACAATGGTGTGATACTCAAGTCGAGGTACCTTTCCGAGGTCAAGACCGACCGAGAGGTACAGGACTTTTCAGGGTTGCTATCCGAATCGCAGAAATGAAGGATTATACTAGTCAGCTAAGCAGGACCCGAATCGCAGACAGTCCCTCATGATATTAAGGGTCCGGAGAGTCGGAGCGAAAACATGAAGTGATGAGCGTGGCGAAACGACGAAAAGGGATATAGAGTTTGGTAATCCCGATAGCCTTGAGGGGGGGCAGAGGCCCTTGAATTGAAACTCCGCCAGTTGACTAAAATCCACGGGTATGTTTTCCGAGGTGATCCACAGAGCATTTCGTTGTGCTCGCAATCCCGTTTTGTCTTTTGGCTCCATTTCCATCTTAGAATCCCGACAGCGCAATGGCTTGTTCTCGTTCCAACAACCAAAAATACGCCAAATATATATATTCCCCTTGTTTGGACGCCCAATCTAAATCTACACTGGGTGTCGGCTAAGTTGTCATCTCGCGTATCATGGAATTGGTTCTCGATGGTTTCCCCCGAAGGTGATGTCCTTGGATCCACGGACATATAACTATGGCTGCGTCCGCTTGAGACTGCGTTGGCTCACTCACTTCCCCTCGGATTCACCGCAATGACCCTGGCCCTACCTCTCAGCGACCTCTCCCGTAACCAAGTGTTACTCAAAGTATCCCTTCCGGATGGCACTGTCGTTTTCGATATGAAGCCCTGCGAGTCCGGGCTTGGAACGCCTTTGCTACCCTCTGATTTAGAACTGCACTTCAGTACTACCAAGGGCGAAAACGGACTGGAGCTCACGATGTGGGCTTCAAGTCGCGCTTCCGTCGCAACGACTTCGCAGAACATCGGTTCCACCTGGGATTGGCAAGAGGACTTCAAAGAGGGTGTGTATCTCTTCGTTGTTGGACATGAAGCAGGACTGACGCGATACAACAGAGTCGCTCATGGAGCAGCCTCCTCCCAGTGCAACTATATCTCCCCTTGAGACATCATTCAGGGCTTGCACAGACACGCTCCTCAATGCCAGTTCGAGTTTTCTTGATCCAGTACAACTACCTACGCCGCCAGGCGAGACGTCATGCATCCCAATGAACCAGCAGGAATGCCAGATGCCAGACGCGTTCTCGCCGATGGATATATTTTCGTTGAATGGAATGATCTGGTCAGACTTCAGCCCAGGTTTGTCATTTCAACTGATACCCCTGCGGTACGTCCCTGACGTAAAGATCGTTATAAACAGTGTTCCCAGATACATCAGAGCCTTTACCAGAGTTCCCCCTTCCCACATCGACTTCATATCTTCCTCCTTCTCCAGGCTCTGACGTTACTTCAACGTCAACGCATTCTTCTTATCTTCCTCTTGCATCACCAGCAGTTTCGTCTACACCATCAACGTTTCCTTCTCCCAAGGAAGAAACACGAGCACCCCAGCTCGGTTCTCCTCCCACTCCCGCCACCGCCCCAGCGCCTACCGAAGGCAACGCACTACGCCCCCATCCATGTCTCTTCCCAGAATGTGGACGCTGGTTCACCCGAAGCTACACTCGTAACGTACACATGCTAACCCATCGTCGGTCTAACGATCCCAAGCCGTTCGTCTGTACTATTCCCGGATGCTCCGAGGGCTTCTCACGGAAGCACGACCGATTGAGGCACGAGGTACGGCAGCACGGACGTGGGAGTAACTGGCGATGTCCATTATGTCCCCTCAGCAAGTTTTATTCGTCGCAGAGCACGCTTGAGCGGCATCTCAGCGAGAAGCACAGTGAAGGGGGGTAGTGCATAGCTTACAATCTACTCTCTATGATAGGGTACAACAACAACAAAGGAACGAACTCTCTTGTATTCGATTCCAGACCCCCCTATTTACCCCGGGCCCGTCGCTGGTCATTGGGGACTTGGGTAGAAAAGTAGCCTACCCCACATTCATACTATCTCCGCGGGCGTAACAAGTAGCTGTATTTTTTTCACATGCACTGTATATTATCATATGATCTTTATTACAATCCACGTTGCATTTCTCTCGAAACAAGCTCTTAGTTCGATTCTTGTACGCGGGGCGCTTGATTGGTCCCCGGTAAGAATGTGATTGGCTGGACCACGGTCTATACGCCTTCAGCGCTAGGCTGAATCGGCATGAAGTCCCGAACACGGAGACAACGATTTCCCGGGTTAATGTTTAAGCTCTGAAATCATACGCGCTCCCATAAGTGTCTACAATTTTCTCCCGGCGCTTGAGTCCCGCATCGGTGAGATGGAAAACATTGCTAAGAGGATGCTATGCTTATTTGTTGCGAATGGACGGAGACTCGCTCTGGGTCCGGTGGTTTTATCGCGTACGCATCAAACCAAATGAGAGGAAACCTTGTTTTTTTTCTCTCTCCTTAAGATGGATAGAGAAATCAAGCTAGGCTCGATAGTATTTACATATCACGAACGGTGGTGTTTGCCGGATGAGGCTCGGGCTCGGATTATCCTACTTGCGACTTTCTCATACATTGTAAGCGAAGATGACCTACTCTTGCTGCCCTGTGCGTTGGTTATTTTCCGGTACCGGAAAACCAGAAAGATTTGCTCGCAGATATTATGGAGAGCCGGAAATACTGAGAACAATAAGCTTGCAGCTCAGAAGTAACGATTACTGGCCTTCTCCAAAGAAACATGTGCGAAAGAGCAGAGCTGATGAGCAAATCGTGGTACAGACCTCGCTTACCACAAAGGACTTCACTCTTGAAGGTGGGGCATTATCCTTAAGCATCCTATGAGAGTAATATTAAGGATCCAATGGATGTTTGTATGTTTGAGTGTTTGAGAGAAGGCATCTTACCGCGATAAATGTCTAATGGATAGCCATCTGGATATCAATATTTAGCAGAAAAAGCAGTAAATGTATAAATAAAGACATCTTTCACACACAGAGTGAAAGTGTAGTCAAACTTAGCATAAGACTGGATCCTGATTGTAAAGTAAGCATTTATTTGAGCACCAGAAAAGAATTGAGGCTTACGGACGCCTGGGATAAAGAACAATAGAGAATATTGTATGCTTTTAATGTCACTCTCATCAGGAGAAAATAAAATTGTGCGTATATCACGAAAAGATTCACAAAACACGCCAGCGACCCAACGAAAATCACCGGGCTGAAGGACCGAAACAAAGCGCAGTCACATGATGCCGCCCAGCACTTAAAAGGATACTAGTCGGTAGTCGGGATAATGTAATCTTCTTGGCTTGAGATTCCGAATTGGAAATTCCCTCATCAAAAAAGTTCTTCTGGGCCGCCATGATGTCCTTCGAATTCGTAACATCATCCATATCATTTCAGCCGGTTGTGGCTCTGACAAAGGCAAGGACTCGAGACAGTATCTGTACTGCTGACCTGTTCGTTTTTCTCGTAAGGCTGCCACGTTACATACTTTCTTCTATACGCGTGCACATACGTCTGCTGCCCATTCCATAAAGAATCTCGTAAACGATAAGACCCACGCACATACATCCTTGAATATCCAAGCACGCATTGCAAAATCCTGGGAATCTTTACTCCAGGAGCCGACAGCGAATGTTGAACGTAAGTGTCGTTCGCCGTGTATTGAATGATTCTGAAGCGATTGACGCACACATTTAAATATCTTGTCAGGATAGTCCATCAGCCGAATCTGTTTTTCTTCTCGCGGCAGTAGCTCAGTCCCACGGTGACGCCGCTCTTCACACATTTCCGGCACGAGGTCTTGGCGAGAAGTAGGATGAATTGAAATGCATCCATCTTTTATCGATAGAATAACGTCTGATAGCAACTTTTAACAGTGCTGAATCCTCCCGCGACGATGTCCTCTTGTCCCTGTCGGCGGTATCATTCAATCCGGCGTCTAAAAGCAGCGACACTGGACTCGACAACCAATCATCTGGGCAATTTTGTCCTCGGAAGACAGTGCTCGACAGCTAATCATTCCGTAAATAGTAACACAACTGCGTCATTCTCTCTCCGAGTCGGAGGAATCGTCACAATTGTGCCACATAAGGCGACAAGCGCTACCCGGCTCTTCCGCTTTCGATTACAAAGTCCTTCTCAAAGGGAAGGATTGGAGTTCTTGAGGGTAGCAAGCATCATGTGTCGTCATCTCTCCGAGTCGGAACCATTAGCGCTGGCATAATGATTGTTTGTTGACTTTTCCTGAAGAAGCTCCTATGTTCACACACGTATGTCGCCTCCGTTTCTTGTACAGTGTGCTTACCATTAAAATAGGGACGCCTAGCAAGATCCCTTCGCCCCGGGCGGTGTTACAAGGGCTATCTTTCGGCCCCTCCTTGGAAACTAAATTAATTTTGCCCAGACTGAAGCGTAGTGACGGGTAGCTGACCCTACTTCCGAGTCGGAATTCGTCGCCACGCGAGCAAATGTAACGTTTAAATAGTCAGATGGCCCTTTGTTAGATTGCCAATTATGTCCATCATCATCCTCCTACTTGCCCTATGTGCCTCCGTGCTAGTCTACTACACGACAGTAGTATCGCGGAAGCGCAACAGACTTCCACTACCCCCTGGTCCTGAAGGAAATTGGGATTTTGGGAGATCGACTTCCTCTTTTGCGTAGGTTGGTATTCTCAGAAGAGAATAAGAGGCTAATCAGCATCCTTTTAGGTCATTTCAGGAATTAGAAACGTTGTTTCAAGAACATGGCCCCGTCGTCACACTGAAGTCGGGATCGCAGACGGTTGTTGTCATTGGCCGACAACAAGCAGCGATTGATATCATGGAGAAAGAAGGTGCATCACTCGCTGACCGTCCACAGTGGGTAGCAGCGAGTGAAATGGTCTCCGGAGGCATGAGGATCCTGCTTCTGAATTCTGGCAAGAGGTTCAGAAAGCTTCGGAGGTTAGTTTCTAATCGGATTTAGAACACGTTTTACTGACTCTTCTTTCTTTCACTTTAGAGCACTGCATAGACATCTGCAGATGAAAGCAGTGGTCGATTACGAGCCACTCCAGATGCGCTACGCAAAGAATGTCATCTTGGACCTTATGGAGGATCCAGATAACCATGCGTGCCATGCCAGACGGTAAGCGGAAATTTTGAACTCGTGTTTATGATGACCCAACAATTTCCATTTGTCCGCCGTAGGTACGCTGGATCACTCATTTTAGCCTTGACATACGGAAGGACGGCTCCCGGTCGGTCTGATGATCCGGAGATCGTCGCTGTAGCGCGCAGCCTGCAGAGGGTCGGACTCGCGGTTCGGCCGGGTGAGTACAAAGTGGACGAATATCCATTTTTGAGGTCAGTATGGTTACACCGAGTCGGATAATTGTGGGAGATTGAACTCGTCAATAGGTACTTGCCTTTCTATGGCAAGGAGCTCAGGACATGGCACGCGGAAGAACTAGCGCTGTTTAGAAGCCAAATGGATACCGTTGTGAACAACATAGTGATTTTTCCCTCCTACGTTCAGTGCCCTAGATCCGTCTCTGACCAAATTTTCAGGATACCGTCCAGCCGTGCTTCGCCAAATACCTTATCGAGCACCAAGCAGAGCTCGAGTTGAAGCACGACGAGTTAGTCTACCTCGCAGGTACTATGTTTGGTGCCGGGTCTGCTACCACAGCAAACGCGATTAGCCTGGTAATCATGGCTGCGGCGTGTTTCCCTGGCGCCCAACGTGCGGTCCAGCAACAAATTGATGAAGTAATTGGAAGCGATCGCCGTACGCACTAGTCCCATTGTCTGTCCTATTTTTCTCTTATGGGGAACCAAAGCACCGAACTTCGAGGATTATGCGGCCCTTCCTCGAGTAAAGGCTTTCATATTAGAAACCTACCGCTGGCGACCGGTTGGAGGTAGCGGTAAGCGATCCTATTACGCCTTCACCTCGGAGAGATTTTGAGTATATTTTTTACAGGCTTTTCTCATCGAGCGTCAGGAGATGTTTTTTGGGTAAGTCATTGTTAGGTCGAGCGACTTCACTGTCTTCATTGTTCCTTTCAGAAAAACTACTGTATACCAAAGGGGACTGTGGTCATTGGCAATCACTGGTACGCGTCTCTTGCTCACGTTCTGTTACCGTTCCTCATATTATTGTCGTAAGGTCCATTTGTAGAGATCCAGCTCTATTTGAAGATCCCGATAATTTCAACCCAGATCGTTGGCTGGATGATCTTGGACGAGTCAAAGACGATGTCCCTTTCTTTAATTTTGGTTTTGGAAGAAGGTATGCCGTTACTTTATGAAGCATTGTCATGTTTACAATTCCATCAGGGTTTGTCCCGGACAACATGTGGCTGACAAGTGCGTACAACCTTTTTTTCTCTCGATGTGGTCACTTATTGATTATAGATCTGTATTTATAAACACGGCGCTGATTTTATGGGCATTCAACATAACGCAGATGGCATCTGAACCCATCGATCCCAACGGTTTCGTTAACGTCGGTGTCAGCATTGCACCTCAGCCATTCAAAGCGTGCTTCAACAAGAGAGTCGACAGCATACATAGACTGTTAGAAGGTTACGGCACCCCACATTAATTATTACATTTGTACGAAGCTGGTATTTATCTTTATCTGATCGGATCTCATCGATAAGATCACCACCGAGCCATTGCTCGTCGATTAGTATGCTCCAGGTGCCACATGTGCGCTCGAGTCGGCCATCGAGGGGGAAACATACCAACGACATCCTGCTTTTTGAGTACCTGAACGTTGGGAATATGTTCCTTCAGGATGGTGACATCCTCTTCCCCAGCTGGTAGGTCATCGGAATCTGAATCGGATGAAGTGGATATAGAGCTGTGAGCGGACGGGGACGAAGAGCGCGAGGAAGGAGGAGGAGGTTGGGGATGAAGACGGCGAGGGTCGAAAGATGATATCTTCAAGTCCACTATGGAGCTACCCTCTTCCCTGCGAGCCGCCACTAACAAAGCGATATAAGCTGCAGGGACAGCGTCATCGCCACCTTCAATTTGCACAGAGGTGAGTAAAGGACAGAGGATGTCGCTCGTGTGGCCCAGATTCTGTGCTGGATACAACGCAGAAAGAATGTTTCGTGTAGGAGACGGCAGACAGTACGGTCGCAACCGGAGATGCGTGAGATTGGGGAAATAACCAAACACGTCTCTCCACATGGCGGTCGTGATATTACTAAACGAACTGAGGAGGCGTTCCTCGATTACCAATGTTTCGACATCGTTTAGGGGATAGTGTGATATCATACCTACCACTTCCGGAGGGGAGAAAAGGCCACAGATGTAGATCACGGAATCTACTACCGCAACAAGCTGGTATGAGCTCCCCACTGAGAGCAAGGAACGAATGAGCCGGCATTCCTTGATATTACGTAGATTTTGGAGATGCGAGCGATTATCGGGTATTAGCTGAGAAAGTTCCTCCGTCGGTAGCTGCAGGGGAGCACCCCAAAAATACATGGCTGTCGATGCAGGAAGGGCAAGATGAGATAACAATCGGGTGATAGGAAGGGCGTATCCCAAACTTCCGCAGTTCAACTCGCGTAGATGATCTAGCGGAACAACGCGGTGGGAAAGGACGGCCGGAACGTCACCAGCTGTCGACCTTGTCGGTCCCGCGTCAATTAACGCGAGTTCTTCCAACAAGGGGCAACCCTCCAAGAAGTCGAGAAAGTCGTTCGTGCAGGGTCTGAATTCACGGTCTTGTCGATAGAGACAAACGTGAGTGAGATTTTTGAAATGGTTTTTAGGCCATGAGGATATGTGCTCTAAGCAGAGCTGCCTTAGCCTGGGCATTCTCCCGTTAAAGAGGGCCGGCAAGTCATGAGGGGTAGAGTTACGATCACCATCGATCAAGATCGTCAGACTAACAAGACTTTTTGCCGGTCGATTGAGAAGCTCATACAGAGGTGTCGCAGAGATCTGCCATTTGAACGCATCAATGTGAAGTTCCCGGATACGACGTGTCTGGCGAAGAATAATCTCGAGATCAGGTTGATTTATTTTCCCGTTTCTGATACCAACATAGACGGTGAGTGGCGCCGTAGAAGAACGACGTATGAAAGTGGAAGGATCCAGATCGTTGTCTACTGTTGCCCACAGCCTTGCGCATGTGGCGGTTATAGCTCGCCAATGTCGGCAGACATGCAAAACTTTCAGCCAATCTCGGTGGTGTCTCTGCTTGTAAACACCTACACTAGGAATGGGCAAAAAGCTGGGGAGATGCTGTTGTCTCAGTAGAAATATTATGGCGAGCAGCTCTGGGGGAAGTCGGTTGATTGGCTGAAGAGAATTACGAGCGCCTCTGATCATTGCCGCAGCAATCTGGAGGCGCCTTTCGATTGTGTCAAGCTGATGACCACAGTGAGCCCGGTGTACCTGCAGGTATAATTGAGAATTAAAAATAATTACCTTATCCGTAGTCCATTTCCTCGCTCTGGAATGACGTTCAGTGCCTTAGGAAAGCTCAATGAAATAAGAGAGCCTACGTTTTATCAACCCGATCAATCACAGCGTCCAGTAAATCCTCAAAGGTGAACTTATCAAAGGTGGACGAATCTCGCATCGCGATGAAGAGTTCGTGACCAGTGTGCTTACAGCTGCTCGTGGTCGCGAGTAGAGCGTGGTTGTACACGTGGAAACGGGCCGAGTGTACCGCCTCATCGAAAATGGAAATTGTATTCCACGTTCGGAAATCAACCGACAGGGTCCAATCTCTTGTCCGGGTCCGAATCTTTTGACAAGATCTTTCTTGGTAACGTCTAGCGCGATCATTTTCTTTTCCGTGTATTTGTAGCTAGTAATTCTTCATACTACTTTGCCCTCCCTAGAAACAAGGTGTGTACCCTATACCATGGATGGATTTTCTCTCTCTGATTTGTACTTGAGCATGAGGCCCAGGGGAGGAAAACCAATAACCAGGACCTTCACTGCCAGGGCGCTATCAGCCGCCCCCTAACCGAACGTAATTTCTAAATCAAATCCGCAGATACGCGCCCCCTACGGAAGCCCGAAAACCAATTGCAGTCGCGTTGAGGGCGGGATGTGGGGTCAGCTGAGGCCCCGTGGGGTAGGCGACCATGAGATACCCCAATAATTATTCCGTATAGGAGTCAGGAGTATCTGAACCTTTTTTGCTTAAAAGCTGCCAATCTCAGACCAGGCGAAACAAGAACCTTCTCCAGTTCTACCCACAGTTCTCCCTTCTCCTCCCTCACTCAGCTCTTTGTCGCCATGTCTTACCAGATCCCCAAAGTCCAGAAGGTCGCCATTGTGCAAAAGACCGGTGGTAGCATCGAGATTAAGAATGACTACCCCGTGAAGCAGCCGAATGAGCTGGCGCCAGGAGAGTGTCTGATCAAGATAGAGGCTTCTGGTGAGCCCGTTTCTTTCGTCACCATTTGCTTTTGTTGATTTCATTCCTCTTTTCAGGCTGTTGCCACACCGATTTGCACGCGGCTATCGGTGACTGGCCCGTCCCACCTAAGACCCCTCTCATCGGTGGACACGAGGGTGTTGGTATTGTCGTTGCTGTCGGTAACAATACAAACGCTTCGTACGTATTATCTCGTTCAATTCTTTTGAGTATTGACGCATCCGTTCTCTTTATCTAGGCCAGTGAAGCTCGGTGACCGCGTTGGTATCAAATGGCTCGCTGACTCTTGCTTGAACTGCGAGGATTGCCGCAAGGGTCGTGAACAAAGTGCGTACTCTTCTAAATGTATTTTCGCTACTAACTCTATCAACTTTTCAGACTGCGCTCAGTGCAAGCTCAGTGGCTACACCGTCGACGGTACCTTTGCCGAATACGTTGTCTCATATGTGAACCACGTTACCCCCATCCCCGAAGGATTCCCCTCCGACGCCGCTGCCTCCATCCTCTGCGCTGGTGTCACCGTCTACCGCGCAATCAAGTACAGCCAAACCAGCGCAGGCGACTGGATCGTCCTCCCCGGTGCTGGAGGAGGTCTCGGCCATCTTGCCGTGCAGTACGCCCGTGCTCGTGGTCTCCGAGTCATCGCCATCGACTCTGGTGCCGAGAAGAAGAAGCTCTGTGAGTCCCTTGGTGCTGAGGTCTGGATCGACTTCAAGGAGTCGAAGAACATCGTTGAGGATGTCAAGGCTGCCACCGGTGGATTCGGAGCTCACTCTGCTGTTGTTACCGCTGCACATGTGAGTATTCTTGCCTGTGGTAAATTATATGTGCTGACTTGTGCGATTACAGAGCTCTGGCTACACGCAAGCCATTGACTACCTCCGCCCTGGTGCCACCCTCATGGCTGTCGGTCTTCCAGGAGATGCGACCTTGAACGCCTCTATCTTCTTCACCGTCTTCAAGGTAGGCGTTTCATATGTAATTTCTAATGGCTGCATATCTGACAATTCCGTAGAGCATCAGCATCCTCGGTTCCTACGTTGGTAACCGTCAAGATGCTCGGGAAGCTTTGGACATCGCCGCTCGCGGGCAAGTGACGGTCCACTTCGTTTCCAAGGACCTCAAGGAACTCCAGAAGTAAGTCTACATTTGTTCTTGAAGAAATTGTTTCTAATTTTATACTACCTTTAGTGTCTACGAAGGAATGAGCGCCGGAAAGGTTGCTGGACGTGTTGTCTTTGACTTCACGAAGTCTTCTTAAGCGGTGGTGGTAAAGAAATAGAAAATGTATCTGTAACTCAGGAGCTTTTGTAATGCTTATTTATTTTCAATCCATCAAGTGTTCTGCTGCAAACGATATGATTACCTTTCCCTTTCAATTTCGACATCAGCAACAGGTTTATCCATCTCCTATAGTTTCTACGGAGGCTCGATGGTTCACATATTCCAGCGAAGGTGATTTCTCGGCGTCCAACTAATTACGGCTATTTGACATCTCACCCAGACCCAAATTACCGCTCCCCGTAAGGCAGGCTCCTCGCGTAGTTCAAAACCTGGGGAAAGTTACGACCAATTATGATGCAATAATTAATGATCAACCCTTAGTTGACTGTATATTTATGACAAGTTCGTCATATATTGCTAAGTGTAATAAAATCAACCTGAGCGCAGCATATTCATAATCTTGTGGGACGAGGAAAACAGTCTTATCGTAAGTACGTACGGCTCTCATGACCTTCTTTCGGAACACCGAAGGCATAGACGTCAAGCTACCATGTTCCTCTTCTTACCCTACACTCTTCATCCCACAGGTAGGCTTGTGTAGGCCATCCCGCTGGGGTCCAGTTAGCGTACGTTCCTGTCCTCTTCCGCTGTTTTACATCTTTAACACGCCTTTTCAATGCTGTGATACCATCCGACCGCAGTGGCGAGTCATCATTATCAAAGTCGTCTTCAACATCTTCGCCGTCCCCCTCTCCATAATCAGAGTCTAAGTCGCTTCCATAATATGGCGCGGGCCAGGCATCTGCTGGGTTACCCCAGCCATTATGAGGAGGAGGCCCGGAGTTCCTTTCGAGAGAAACGATTTCAACAGACTCAATGCCTCGGCGTTCTTCTGCTAAGACCGCAATGAAGAATGCTAGAAAATCCGACGTGTCTGCGGCGTACTTCTCCAGTCTCAGAGACCTGAGATGGGGACATGGGACGTCAGAGTTTCCTTCGCTGCGGGGATAGAGACCTTCTAAGATACGTCTGATTTTGTCCATATTATTGGAACGGATAGTGAATCTTTCAATGGATGACATGTGGTCGAATGTGTCTCGCCACATCCGAGAGATAGTGTCAAATTGAAGACCGCCGGCGTTGTGTGGAGTAGGTAATGGATTGGCTTCGAAGAGTAACGTTCTGACATTACTCAAAGGGAATCGAAGGGGGATCGTGGAGAGCTGTGGGGTAGAGATACGCCCCCGGATGAACAATACGCCATCGACAACACTGAGTATATCGTTCGAAAAACTGTCACTGTTGGACTCCATCAGGCGGTACTCCGTGATATTTTGCAGATTTTCGAGGTGAGAGATGTCCGAAGGAAAGAGTGAGGAAAGCTCTTCTTCATTATTAGTGAGTGGCGATCCCCAGAAAAACATATTCGCATGTTTGGGGAGGGATAGATGTGATAGCAACCGGGTGATGGCAAAAGTGCCATTACAAGGATTCATACTGAATTCACGAAGGTGATCAAGGGCAACCAAGCGATCGAGGGGTACTAATGGGAGGTCATCGGAAATATAGCGAGTTGGCCCGACATCAATTAACGCAAGCGTCTCCAGTTGAGGTGACGATTCCAGGATATCGAGGAAGTTGGAGGTGGAAGGACGAGATGATCGATCCTGGTCGTACAAACAGAGGTGTGTTAGGTTCGTGAAATAACCCTTTGGCCACGACGTAAAATATCCGAGACAAAGTTGCTTCAGTCTTGGCATCTCGTCGTTGAAGAGCTTGTGAAGGGCAGGTTGCAATCCGATGAAACGAGGCTCCTTGTTCATTAATAGTGATAAGCGCACTAGATTGGGTGCACTAGTATCGGTGAGGAAGATCGAGGACCCGAGAAGGGATCCAGTCTCTCAAAAGTCGGCGTGAAGCTCACGGATACGAGGTAACGACTCCATGATAGCTGTTAAATACTGCTGGTCAAAGTATGGCTTTGTCAAACCAGCGACAACTGTGATGAGCGAGTCTCCGGAACGTTTTAAGAATGTGTGAGGGCTGCGTTCGTTGTCGATGGTTGTCCAAAACGAATGGAAAGTTGTAGCTACCCCACGCCAATGGCGACAGACCCGGAGCACGCACAGCCAGTTTGTAGCTTGGGTGTAGCCACTCCGCGCACCAAAGAGAGGAAGAAAGCCAGGAAGATGATGCTGCGCCATACTGAAGATGACAGAGAGGAGCTCTGGTGGGATACGATTGATGGGCTGGAGAGAATTACGAGCGCCTCTGATAACCGCAACAGCCGTCTGCAAACGTTTCTCCATCTTATCAAGCTGAGTAATGATTTAGATTTCAAAGAACAGACAAAGGTAGCCACACCGTACTTTTCTAGTATCCCACTTGACCGCACTGTGAATAGAAAATGAATGAAATGTCCTTGTCAACAGTTGTAACACGCACTTTCTCTGTATCCTATATATTAAAGCATCCATGAGCTCTTCAGATGTCATTGTATACGCACTCGCAGCCATGATGCAGGATAAGGACCAAAAGGCGCTGTACTGGCGCCTGAATGAGAGTTGGCGTGATCTGTGATCACGCTGGCATGAGATCGATATCAACCAAAAGCAGAACTAGACATACTTAGCCGAAAGAGACGGGCATGAGGCAACAGGCACCCTCATTGTTCACAGACGGCTGTGTAGAGTGTGCTTTAATCCCGTAATCATGTTCGACAGCATAGAAAGTATCCTACTTGAATCAATGGGACCAAAAAGGTGCGTTCAAGGCTGATTAGATATTTCACGTGTCAAGGGGAAAATTTACATGTAAATGAGCATTCCCGAATCTCTATGGTATCATCGTTATACTGAAGCACATGCATCGTTCTTTCCAGGCGAAGCGCATGTAAACAGAAATGTTGATTGTCCGGAACTGTATCTGAAAAGGGAAATTTATCAGCAAGCAATTAAGAGGTAGAAAGGATTCATGACCTAAACAAACTAGAGAATTTGCCAGTCGAAGTGTGTGATGGCGTCGGAACAGGTATTCTTCGTGGATTCTAACTCAGTGAGCGCAGTTTACTATTTCATAAGAGTACTTGAAAGCGGCATTGACTGTCGACACTCGTATATCCAAGGATAAGAAACTGTAGTAATTATCAGCTCTGAGCTGGCGCCTAAATGATCGGAGATCAGCTAAGCATAAACGCACGATAAAACGAACCACCTGATACTGATTTCGCAATTGCGATTCAGTATTTGACAGCATAAATGAATGATGAATGCAACGACAAGGATAGGCATTTAGCCCTGCATGAGAGAAGATCAGTTTTCCATGGCGTTCTAGGTCAGCACCAGAATGACAGGAGAGCATCATAGAAGGAAGCAAAGATTTCAACTCGGAGGACTGGACCGGACATCGTCCAACAGTCGGGACAGATTTCATCTTCGGCGTTTATCTTAGGACATGACCTTCAACCGACGAGTAAATTTCAAACTCTGCACTATTGTCGCACCTTGGAAATTATCACCTTAGTATCTAATCCGATGTGGCATATTCATTATCCTTGGTCGGACGTTATCTCATTAAATTCGTAAGTACTCAGCCAACAACAATGGAGGAAAAGTCCACGCCGAAAACGGAAAATCTCAATCCAAAAGTCATAAAAGAATCGATAGAAGCTACCACCCAAGGCTAGAGATTCTTCTCGTATCGTATTCCTTCTTCCAAAGATAAGTTTGCGTAGGCCATTCCTTTGGGGTCCAATGGGTATACGAGTTCGTCCTCTTCATTTGATTAACATTCTTAACACGTCTTCTCAAGGCTTCTAGACCGTCTGATTGCAGCATAGTTTCTCCCGTCTCATCCTGATCATCTTCACAGCCGTCCACTTCAGACTCATCATCAGAATCACTTCCATAAGGCGGAACCCAACTTGAGCCAGACCATGTGTCCCTCCAGCGCTTGGGTGGCCTATTTAAAGAGACAATCTCGACAGATTCAATGCTCCGACGTTCTTCCGCCAGCACCGCAATATAGAAGGCGAGGAAGGTTGATATATCCGCTGCGTATTTCTCTATCCGCAGAGACGTGAGAAGAGGACATGGAGCTAATTTTTCAGGACCTCGAGGATAGAGACCTTCCAAGATCACTTTAGCCTTGTGCATGTCGTCCGAGCGGATAGTGATGACCTCAACAGAAGGCATGTGTTCGAACGCAACTCTCCACATCCGGGATATAGTATCGAAGTTACCATGTGCATGGCGGGGGGAACAGCGATTGGTGTTGAAGAGCAATCTTTTTACGTTATTTAGTGGGAATTTAAGGGGTATAGTGGCGAGTTGAGCCAATGCGAAGTTTCCACGGATAAATAGGACACCATTGATCACGGCGACAATGTCAGGGGAGGGGCGTCGGTCGTTCCCGGACTCTATCAACCGATATTCCTGGATGTTTTGCATGTTTTGGAGGTGGGAGATATCAGAAGGGAGGAGGGAGGAAAGCTCTTCTTGCTGTTGAACTAGCGGCTGGCCCCAGAAGAACATGTTCGTTTGTTCGGGTAGGGCTAGGTGCGATAGTAATCGTGTGATGTAAGCGATACCGTTGCTGGCATTCATGTTGATCTCATTGAGATGATCGAGAGCCACAACGCGGTCGATAGGAACCAGGGGTAGGTCATCGGAGATGTAACGTGTTGGCCCAGCGTCAACCAATGCAAGCTTCTCCAGACGTGGCGACGACTCCAAAAAGTCGAGAAAATCAGACGTCGAAGGGCGTGTAAATGTGTCCTGCTCATACAGGCAAAGGTGCGTTAGGTCCTTGAAGTATTCTTGTGGCCATGATGTGAAATATCCGAGACAGAGCTGCTTCAGTTTCGGCATTTCTCCCATAAACAGCTTCGAAAGCTTGGAGGAAACCCCGACAGCCGTATGTGGATGATGATTTGGTAGCAGTGACAGGCTCACTAAATTTGGTGCACCATTTGTGAGGGTAATGCTGGACTCAAGATGCGATCCACTGTGACAAAAATCGATGTGAAGCTCGCGAATGCGAGGCAGTGCCTCCATCATCTTTGCCAGATAATGTTGGTCAAAATGTGCCTTCTTCAAACCGATAACAACCGTAAGCAATGATTCGGATGAACGTTTCAGAAAGGTGAGGGGCATATGATCGTTATCGATGGTGGCCCAAAGGGAATGAAAGGTGGCGGCTACACCGCGCCAATGACGACAGACCTCGAGAAGGCGCAACCAATCCCGTCCTTTGGTATAGTCACTGCCTTTCCCGACGAGAGGAAGGAAGCCGGGAAGGTGGTGCTGTGTCATACTGAAGATCACCGCGAGTAGTTCTGGCGGAATACGGTTGATAGGCTGATGGGAATTACGGGCACCTCTGACAACAGCTGCTGCCGTCTGAAGACGCTTCTCCATGGCATCAATCTGAGAAATCGCTGAGATTTGAATCATAGTGAAAGAACGCCACATACCTTGGCGGTGTCCCACTTAGAGGCGCTTTGTGAGATTCAAATCAGTGGGAAACGGGTTCCGGATAGAAGTTACACGTACTGTTTCTGTATCCTTTGCATCAAGGCATCCATAAGCTCTTCCGAGCTCAAATGGACCATGCTGGGAGTCATGGCGGAAGGCAAGATATAAAGACGCCGTGTGGTGTTTGACGGAGCAAGAGCTGTTGACATCACTCGGACCGGATAAAGCCGAGCAGAAACGGAGGGCAGATTCGACTTCGACACTGGACGTCGGACGCTGGTGATGGCTCCTCGAACAATATCAGAATTTCGAGGGCTGATTACATTTTTAGAAGCGACTTGAGATTGCCGTCGCCATGATCCCACCACGACACAGACTATTCATTAGGCCAAAAATATGTATAACAGCCCAGACTGAAGGATAATTATGCAGGTTTTTATCCTGTGACACGATAAATGGTGCATGTCTTGCTGGAAGTACGTAGGAAGTACGCCAGCACCAGAACAAAATGCCACTGCTAGCTGGGACTCAGCTCATCTTGAGCTCATCGCCCAGGGGCGCATTGATGATATTAGTCGATAATTTAATTATGAGATTTTTTTGCGGCAAAATAAGAATCAGCAGGACGATAGTCAATGATCTCGAGTCGCACGAAATAGCAGTACAAGTTGGGCGTAAGCAGTCTGAAGCATGGAATTGCTGGAAGCAAATTTAGGCCGGCTTACATAAGAATCACGTGGACGAAATCAACAGTCGCGTTCTTATGATATCAACTTGCATTTGCGCGACTGCTAGGTCTGGATAAATCTCGTCAAGCAAGATAACCTGCGCACATTATGTCAGTGTCAGATTCTGTCAAAGAGAAGATGAACTCTGGTTTCCTGGTTGTGCTTCATGGCCAAACTAGGCTTCTGTTACCGAAGTCGATGTTTAGTACCTCATTTGATGTGCGTGTCTTTCCCTGATTGATTTTATCCAATACAGACTGCGATATAGCAAGCAATAAATATACTAGCGTGCCATTTCCCCGAAATACCTCCACACCGAATGAGGCTGAGTACGGACAATCCTGTTGAATGCGAAGGGCAACAGGTTGCTCTGTCAGCCGCGTCGTGGGTTGATATTTTACCAGAATTGACTTCCGTTCGGGTGTATGATGTTGGATCTGTATCTCAGACAAGTTTCGTCGTCATCTTGTTTTCTTCGCTGTCAGCTGATTATATATTTTATGGAAGGTTTGTGTCTTCAAGCGCAAGCATCTGACTCCCATTACTGGAGTGATGATGAAGAAAAGGTGGTTGTGTCTGCTCAAGAAAACGAAGATAAAGATGACGCGAACTCCAAGGTCCTCGTATCCTTTCGCGACGCATATGGGGGCACTCTTGCATTTCGAACGCTTCCAGAGAATCTTATAGCAACCCATCTAGCAGCATATACATCCGAGTTTGGCAAAGAACAGTCAATGCTGTGCGTCTTTTGGCGGGGAGTGATCCTGGATGTTGACACAACATTTGCCGATAACAATATAAAGCACTCTGCCGTGTTTTATGTTGTCGATGATGTTATTTCCCCAACATCTGTTGTCAGATTCTCAGCTTGTTCATCGATGGCTCTTTCCAACCGCTCGCATCCGTTCAGGAACTCATCCGATGGCAGAAAATTCAAGTTCTTGACCATCAAAAGCCTTGATAAACGGATATTATTTCCTCGGTCGATGCTAGGAACGTACGACGTAAGTTTATACTGCCTGTGGTCCTTGAAATTCCTTTAAATCACAATAGGAAGCAATAGATGCCATTTCAGCACATTTTCCAAAGCTCAAGAAAGAAACATTATCTCTGCGAACAAATGCTTTTCCGGAATGCGAGGGCGAATACGTTGAGATCCCACCGACTACGTGGACACATGCGCTTCCAGAACTGAAATCAGTAGACGTCGAAATCGAGACCGAGACCGATGTGATCAAGCAATACCCAACAATCCAAATCTTATCCCCCGCTGGAGCGCAGTTTGAGGTAACTGTCAAACTGGACTTGGAGCAAGAATGGATGTTCGATGTTGTGATGAAACGACGTTGGAGGACAGTGGCAAGGAAAAGTGGGCCTCGATATTACCGATACCAGACCGAATGGTGTGCACAAGTCGGAGTGCAGAGGGACATTCTCCCTGCGATTCCTGGCCCTCGCGATCCAAGACCGCGCTTAGAGCGGCAGAGTGTAAGATTGCATACAAGCCTTGTCTTCATGCTAATCATTTCTTCCTTTGCCAGGGCTCTGGAAACCTAGACGACCACCACGCAGTTGTTCTGTCCAGAGACTCGGTTACTTTCTATCTCAATAGAGTTTTGCGGACTATAGGTCTGGGAGCAGAAGCTCGGGCTCATTTCATATCGTATGATCGTCTCGTTTTGGAGGGGTTCGTTTATCTGATATATCATGCCAGAAACAACCTATCTGGCCTTATGGCAAAGCCGTATGTTGCCTTGGTATTCGTTCCTCAATCCGTTTACGAAGATCAGGCGCCAATGGAAATAACGCCATATCCAGATGTCGTAACACGGATCCTTATGCTGTACAAGAGTGTACCTGCCGCACACATTGAACGATGGAGTAATGCTGTCAAACGAGCTGAGGAAAGCACGCAGCGTTGGATAGACATCATTGGTCTAGATGCTAGGCGACACGATGAGACATTGTGTCGGGTTTGGCAATGGGCCTCACTTAATTACTTACCTGACGAATGCTGAATTGATATTCGACTTGATAGGCTATTCTGTACGGATGTCAACAATGCAATAAAAGATTCGTTAGGTGTATACAAGTCGTAAAAGATCATGAGATATACAAGGCGATCGAACGCTCTAGCAATGATAACAGTCAAGGATCCCCGTTCTACATTCGTATCGGAATAATCTCAGTATTCATAATCCTCATACTCCTCCGCCTCCGCATTTTCTGCGGCCTTCTCTTTCGCCTCCCTAGCCACCTCCTCCTTCGCCTGCTCCATACAAAACAAAAGCTCGTCGGTAATGTCCCGCTTCATTGTGACTGTGACGCGCCAGGTTTTATTGTCCGGAGTCCAGAAGGACGAGATACCGAAATCATCGAGGTTCTTGTCCTCAGTTATGGCCCAGTTCGGATCGGTGCACATTCCTTTGAGTGAGCCTTCGATGCATTCCTATAGTGAATATGTCAATAGGGAAGTGACGAAATGCAAGGCAGAGAACGTACTATCATGAAATCTTTGACATGACTAGCCAAAAAGAACGCAAGGTCTCCATGTGTAAGAATGCCGGCGTCTTCGGGAGAAAAGGTAATGGTCCTTCTAGTATTGTATCCCGGCCACTAGATAATAGGTATAAATTCAGCATCTACCATTATCAGAGCAGACTCTACTCACAAATAAGTGCCAGACGAATTCGGCCCTGCCTTGGAATTTCTTTTCCCAAAAGGCCGGTACGTTGGGGCTAGTGAGGTTCCTTCTCGAAAGTGCGTCCGTCAACGAGCAGCCAAAGATTACACCATCCGAGACGGTGGAAGTGGTGAACAGAGTAGTACATTCGTCCAGTGGATGTATGGCTGGGAGATTCACTTGCGGAACAGGGACATTGCATAGCAACTTTGCTCTATCTGTTCGTGGCACTTTGAGGCGGGTATCTGACTGAATAAGGAAGACGCGTTGTCGGTTGGAACGTTCACGCCCGTCCGAGAGAACGCCGCTGGACTCGGAAAGGGAGAGTCTCGGATATGCAGGGTTGGATGTGGGCGGGGGCACGTAAGATGACTAGGTCACAGTTAGTTTAAGTCGCCGAGGAGGGAATAAACGAACGTAAGGTCGCGGTTTTTTGGGACCGTCCTAGAATATGATCAGCTACAAGGCCAAGTAACAAACGAAGAGGAACAAACCTCTTGTTTCATCTTCGATGTGGCTTTCCTTCGAGGTTTCGATGAACTGGTCTTCTTCTTGGAGACCGGCATAACAGAATAGAGAAGTATCGAATTCAGCAGAAGATGGTAGGACCAAAAAGAGAGTGAAGGGTCTGTATTGTCTGCCGCTGGTCCAAGTGGCGTGTAACTGACTTCCGAGGCCCGGTTCGGAGTACTGTCAAAGGCAAACGGTTGCGATGTCTTAAATGGACTTGGTACGAACAAAGAAAAGGTAATTGATCGTGCGTTTCATCCGATCTTCTTCCTTTTGGAATGAATGGCACAGTGAACAGACCCTGAAGGTAATAGTCAATCATTAAAAGCAGATTAAAAGAGTTAGAATTGATAGCGCCCACCTTTAGAGAAAGAAAAGTCGTCGGAGTATATAGGAGGGTCAAAGCGCAGATTAGGCACTCGCCAACACTTTCAAAAGTCGGAGTCTTCCATTAATAAATTGAATGATCAAATTATCAAAGCCCCAGCCATGATAACAAAGAACTGTGAGCACGAGAATGGGTCTGCTAAGATCACAGATATGAACCAGCAAACGTTGCACATTGTCCATTCTTCAGGGTATGGCAGCCGGCCAACTATTTGGCATTTGCTAGATACTCAACAAACGCGACAGGGCATAATAAGCATGAAGTGAGTGGGACATTATACGATGATTCCGCGAGCCCATTGGCTGAAGATGGTCCCAGTTCAGCTGGGAGGGCTGATCACAGTTAGTAAAGAACGAAGGGTCTGACAGTGATGGGCTCTCGACTGGCATTTCGGGCGAGCGAATGATGTGGAATGGTGATTTGGGTGGGTTCGGGAAGGAAGCAACAACTTGTTCTCGTTCGGCCATCTTCGGCCGGCTTGGTACCATGCCGCCGGATTTTCGGGTCCTGCCGCTCGCCGATTTGCTGTCATGAAGATTGCTTGAAGATCGCATGTACTTGGCGTGTACTTTCTCATTCTGGTGAATTTTATCTCTAACATTTCTTTCACGGTTGTTGATTGTACTTAGGTGGAATTATCCTCCAACCTGCCAACAGATCAACAGTTCTGCCGTCGACTGGGGTTGACACTTTCACCTAACTTCAAATTCGAACGATATGGTGGTCCCACGCTGCCCGCAGCCCGTAACTATCTATTCTGATATCATTCTCGTATCCACTGCGGCTCTATCCTTTTTGGAGTGAACTTCTATCACTGAAGATATCTTTTACAGCCAATCCCGACGTAGTTAAGCACCAAACGCCGTAGCGCCGCTCAAGTCTACGACAGTACTTTTCCAAGACACTAATTGGCACCAGAATGCACCTCGGATGATTGTCTCCTTTCTGTCTGTGGCCTCGTGCGACGCAATCTCAATCTAACTCCTGGGAAACTCATAATATGCGCTTGATAGACTGACAAAAAAGGGTATGACAATCTGTCCGAACTTATGCTCATAAACCTTGGCTTGAGCAACTGAGAAGGCTTTATTGGGAAAAGCTCATACGGAGTCGACAAAGGTGCGCACTTGAAGATTAAATGGATTAGACCCTTCATGATATGATTCTGGCCAGCAGGCTCCACCGTGTACGGCATGAAACCTTGTTTTTATGCTCGTCTTGTCTTTGTGAATATCAAACTGTACGTCACTCGCAGGCTCTATTTGAGTAAGACCTATCACACCTATCTGAAATTATCTCATTCTCTAACTGTCATGACCAATTTTGCTCCGGCCCATATAGCATGGGCCTATCACGCGTAACCTCATGATTTCTCGGAAGTTTCTGTGTCAATCAATGAAAGTAAATACCTATCCTTGTCTTGATTCCTGGGATTATTCTGACCTAGGCCTGTATGTTGTCTCCTGCCGTTAACAATCTACTAGGAAAAAATCAAGTTGATCATATACTTATTCCCGTATCATTCTAACGTAATATCTCTTTCCTGTGCCTGTGAAATCCAGGGCCCTATTGACCACGTACGAGGAACGGCACTATTGATACTGCCAAGAACTGGTACATCTGAAGCCGCTAAGAAAAGAATGCTCTCACATGCGTGGGCTATGAATCCGCCACGACTTCCTCATCTTGGCTCTACGAACACCATTACTCCTGGTCATCAGTCGGCTCCTATGAAGGCATTGATGCGAACTGCAGTGCTATCGCGACTCATGTTTCGATCTATTGTACTTAGTCAAAGATAACGCTTCATTTTGCGCTCTTCAGGGCTAGATTTGCCACCGTCAGACATCCGGGGGAATCATCATGTGAGGGTGTGTGTATCTTGAACCTCCGCTCGATCTTCGTGTAATTTTTAGGACACCAATGGAAGGACAAAAGTCGCGTTACGCTTCCGTGTTATCTATAGTAAGTGAATTCTTAGGTACCACCTACCAAATATCCTTTCCCACTCTCTTATGTCTTTGTTCAAGATTCCTCTCTTGTTCTCTGATGCAATCTGCATGCGCCTTACAGGAAAACCTCCCAATGATCCACTTCCTTTAGTCGAGCATATTGTTCCCGACTGGAGAGAGAGATTTCTCAAGAGCCTCGCATGGCCATGCGCATTTCTACGGGTAAGTCGCCGGTAACACTTTGCTTATCGTCTGGTTCATATCTTTTTTGGCCAGGTTATATCTTGGTCTATCTGTATCATTGAAGCGATCGTCATATTGGCCTACCACTTTCCGTCACTTTCAGCATCTCATTTCGTCCTGTCAACCTTGGATTTTAACGGCCATACACATGGAATTGTCATTACCCCTCTCTTCCTCTTGGGGAACGTCCTCACGATTGCGGGAACCCTTATTCGCCTGTGCTGTTATCGCGTGCTCGGGCGCCTTTTCACTTTCGAGCTCAGTATACACCAGGATCATTGTCTCATCGTGCGGGGACCCTATGCCATCGTTAGACACCCTAGCTATACGGGGATGATCTTGACCATTCTTGGCGCAATATGCAGCCAATCAACCGGATCGTGGGTAATGGAATGCGGATTAATCGACATGTGGTTTGGGAAGGGTTTGGTCATGTATTGGTTACTCGTTGCTGCAGCAGTTGTGGCAAGTCTTTTGTTCAGGATCTCCGTTGAGGATCGATTACTCCACAGAAAATTCGGTCGCGAATGGACAGAGTGGAACCAAAAAGTGCCATATGTTCTGATACCCGGGGTGTATTAGGGATTCGAAAATCTAGAAATGGTGAGTGATATGGCGTCCGTCATCGATTATTATCACCTGATCCCAGCCTTTAAGGACTTGCACTGTCGATTTCGGCGCTGTTGTGTCTGGGAAGGGGGAATTGCGCTTTGGACGAAGAATGTAGAGTATTTTGCTGAAGAAGGGATCTATTGAATCGTCTACATGAATTCTTATATAAATAGCCAAAAAATCCTAGTAGCTGTAAGGCGCTGGAGCCTGGAATCGCCATTTTCCTAATCCCGTCTGTCCGTTGTTTAAGCCGGAAGGCATTCTGTAGCCCGAAGTATGCGCCTCGAGGATTATGATGGGAGATTCGTTGAATAATGCAGACAATAAGAGCACAAAACAAGACAGGTTACCTAGATCCTTTTCATAGCATAGAGGATGGCTATGCGACCATTTCCAAAGAGAATAAGACTTGATACGTATCCGTCGAGCTCATATATGGGGACTACGTGTTATTCGTTCCGCTGTGGAATTCAGGATCCTCAGTGTTTCATCGTGATACATGATGTGATGAGGTGACAGGGGATCTCTTCAGCAAGAACGATGTTTATTGATCCGTTCCTGCCGATATTCGGAGACAAATGACGTCACCATGAACTGATATCGTATGACGTTGATTTCGGAAGGAAACCTGCAAGAAGTTGTATGGTTGGCGTAGAAGCGTGAAAAAAGCAAGGATCATTCGGTAATCGCCAGAAAATTATGGAATGAAAACGCCACGTGAAAGGAACGATTTCATAAGTCCGTAACCGCAGTGTCTTGCGGAAAATACAGAAGTGTGAAAAGTTGGGGAAAAGATTGGATGCCAGGACGGCGACGCGTGGCTTAGTCAAGAATTAGTAACGTGTCTTTGTTGAAGGTAACGGCACGTGATGTGACTGAGTCGTGTCAACAACGGCCGGCCCGTTGAGACTGACAGCGACGAAAATTTCGATGAGTCGTCGTTTTCATTTGTTTCCCTCCCATTTGTACAAGCCAACCGCGCTTTCAAAACTTTACATCTTTTGTAAATCGAAAAAATTCGTCACCTTAGGATCTTCGGGACACGATGGACTCAGACAAAATCAAAGTCAGTCTCAGTCTAGGAATCCATGACATGAAGACCCTTTATTAACCCACATTTAGCAGAAAGAAGCGCTCTCAGATTCCTCGAAATTCCTCCTGAAGCTTGGAGAGATGGCGGCCGAGAATCCCTCTTTGTTTCAGCCCGTAGTCGAAATTGTGCGCGTAGGACTGTCCATTTTAGAAAAACCTTGCGAAAGCTACAACTCGGCCGATCCTGCTCGTCATCACAAAATGTTCGAGACAGCTGCCAATTTATTTACAGGACTCAATTCTGCCCTTTCATCTCGAAGTTTCCGGAGTATACCTGAAGATATCGCGTCACTCCAGTCCTTGGCTGGAGCTATATATGAATGGGCACTGGTTTTCTACGAGAACCATTTCATTAATACTGGTGAAGTTATGAAGGACAAACATATCCTCCTTGAAGTGTGTCTCCAGCTCGCCAAGTTATTTCAATCGTTCTCCCTCGTACAGGAACTCGCTGATATCATGGCGACTACGCCGGGGTTCATTACCCGTATCACAATGTTATGGATTCACTCTATTTGGAATGGATTAGGAATTCATATTTACTACCAGCCGACCGTGATATCCCTCTCCTCGCATCGTCACCGCATTCAGCAATGCCTCGATTGCAACATCCCGGATGACATTATAAAGACGTGCTGCTCCATCATATTGACTCAGAAGTGGACCTTTTCATCTTCTGAGTTATATCCCATGGACGGGCCCATTGGCTTTGTCGTCTCCATCGCGGGATTCTCTGACAAATTCCGCCACGCCCTTGTCGCCAAGCATGCGGCATCTTGGTTGTGCAGACAGCTTTCTATCGTTATCTCTAAGAAGAAGGATAATATCGACCGGGATCCCCTTCGCTCGGTTGAGCTTATTCTCACTGGACTTTCGAGGTTCGGTCTCGAGGGTCCCCATTGCATTGTCGATATGATTGACAGTGATATCATATCACTTCTGTTGGATTGTGCTTTGATTCCGGGGCCGAGATGCAAGAAAGAGTCAGTGCGTCTCTTGGAACTGATAGCAAAATTTCTCTTATACCGCCCTATTATCCCCCGAGTGGTGAGGTGCCTGCGTGGCTTGGACATTGAAAGTCAGGCTCCGGACCTTGTACGAGATGCACTCGTAGCTCTTAAGGAAGTGGCGTTATTGCGAGAAAAGGTACTTGAGAGCTACGTCCAATCGAAGGAGTTTACTAGATGCTCATTGTTCAAGGTAAAGTTAAATCCGGCTTTTTATTCGACTCGTTGTCCTGATCTCTCGGCTATTAGTGTAAAATCTCACAAAAACGTTGACTTATAATGGCGCATCAGATCCCGGAAATAATGATAGGCCCCGACCAAATTTGAGGCACTGTGCGAAATGTCATTCCGTATTCTATTGCTCTGCGGAATGCCAGAAAATCGATTGGAAGAACGGGCACAAATTATTCTGCAAAATGATTTCGCGTAGACTTCTAGGTTAGTCAGTGTAATTGTTCTTATCGAATAGCTATCTGAACTAAACCTTCATTTTAGATGGATTTCCTCCCCTCCTTAATGAACGCGACCGCCATTTTATATATTACATCGTGGAACAGGACGTCCGCGATAACGAAGAAATGATTGAAATGCTCAAAGCTGAATACAAAGGTCCGGGCGTGCCATTTGTCGAAATCGATTACGATGTTGTTCCCCGTACGATCGTAATCAAGACATCAGAAGAGTTTCGAGACAGAGAATTGCCGGAGGATCATATAGAGCATGTTAATGACGCCCAAAGTGGAAAGATTGTGGTTGGTTTCCAAGCTTATCATACAACAGAGGAATTATTCCATGCGATCGTGACCTATCCATTCAATTGGCTCACAATCTTTTAGATGTTTTATTTAGACCAGCTCATCCTGTCCATTCCAAATTCGCCTTTTATTCAATTGAAGAGTACTATACAAGTGGGACTGTTCTTTGCAGCAGGCAGATTAATCCGATATTTGCGCCCTACTCTATGCAAGACACCTTCCATGTCCGTGGCATTAGTGCTTCGAGGTCCCGGATCTCATTCCTTATGCCCCTCGACAACCGAAGATCTACTTTCGTTATATCAGGTCCTTTGTACACTCCGTCCACAATCCAGCACTCCAGGCGCTTACGAAGGAATGTCCCTACGTTCTTCCCAGGCCGAACGCAAAGTGCTTTGCTTGACACGGAGAGACACCACGTCTCAAGATCGGACATGTTCAGAGCACGACCAACATGGACTCTATCAGTCAAGTCATTGAGATTTATGGGGTAGTTAAAGTACTCCATGAATACGCCGCAAGGAGAATACAGGTATAGGTGCCTGAGCGCGGTGAGTCGACGAATAAACCTCAGGTTGACAGGAAGCTTGTCTTCGTCATAGATCCTTTCGTTGTTCGTGGAGTCGGTATGAACAGTCGACGTCGTATGGGTGTTCGCGCGGTGATCTCCATGACAAACACGGTCGAGCGTGAGCGTGTCAATCTGGCACAAGGGGAAGTGCTCGATGATGCTCTCAATAACGTCGGTGGAATCTGTACACCAAACAGCCTCGAGGTTATTGATTGTCAGGTTGCGGACGGCAGGGAGGTCAAGATATCGGAGCAGAAGTCCAACTTCTTGCGGGGTGGTGTACCCGAGAGTAAATTTATGGACACGGGGAAGAGTGAGCCGCTTGTTAGTAAGGCCAAACACATTCGGAGACGTGTCGGTGGAGATGACACCGTTGAGCTCCAGAATCTCCATGGTATCTACACTCCCTGCCAGGATATCGCGCAAAATGGAGGCCGACGGCCGTTCCTCAAATGGCTGAAATCGGAGACATAGTCTGGTAAGATTCCGGGGGCAGAAGAGATGCCAACGGAAGGGAACGCCGGACAAATCCAACACTTTGAGGGATGGGTACATGTATTGGTTCCACACAATCTGGTCAGCGGTGGATGAAATTGAAGGATGCTGAAGGACGTCGATCTCTCCAGCCTGCAGATCGTCTTCGAAGTCTTCTTCAAAAGCAACGTGGCTCGACGACCGGTGGCAGATCTCGAAATTTTGCAGGCGGGACATGGGTACGTTACGGAAAGCAGATAAGGCGTTGACATGGGAGCTCCAAAATCCTGTATCCATGGAGAAGTGTTTGATGCGACGTGCATGTTGAACGAGGCAGGTGAGAGAGGCTGAGAAAGTGCTTGTCGGTGAAGACCGTATGTGATGGCTGAAGACTCGTAGCATCGTAGAACGGTGCCGATCCTATGCGAATGATTACTTCGATGTCAAGCTCCGACGAACGTTCAAGAAATGAAGCCACTCGAGGGAAGATCACTTGAGGTCCCAAGTCGAGGTCGAGGATGGACGCTGTGGCAGCCGGGCTGTAATCTGGCGAGCATTCGGTAATGTAGAGGCGCGTCCATAGAGGTGGATAGTTGATCATTATAGAACGCCAGCGTTTACAAATAACAGAGAGGACGAAAGGATAGTCAACCCGACCACTGGTCGACACTGCCATAGTAAAAATTTCGACCAAAAGCTCGTTCGGGAGCTTCGCAGTGTAGTCCTTTGACGTTGCTTCGATGATACGAGCGCTATGATGTTTGTCAGAAAGGCAAGAACGTGACGAAGATGTAGACATACTTCAGCATGGCGCGACCAGGCGATCAATAATGTCAGGGGAAATGAAGGGAGAGGAGACGTGTAATTGCCCTCAAGTGAAGCATCTTCAAATAGCGACCCTTGTTCGAAAATAAACAATAAACATTGTGATGTGTTGCCACTAGAACCAAAGTCAAATTCATTGTATGGCCTTGTTGTAAAATAAAGGCCAGCTTCGATCCAGTCGACTTGCACACTGAGGTCTGCTGGGGTTTGCCGAGGGTCTAAGTGGCGTTCGTGATGAAACAAAAACGGTCTTGGCCTGCCGCCTTTGGTTATTGGTTTCGGCAGGTCAAAGCTTCGACCGACGGTATTCACCGCGAGTCGAACGAAGCTATCACAAAGGCAGGAGATTACGGCCATAATGTAATACTTTGCTGGTCCTTGCGCGACGAGAAATTGCGTCGACAATTTATGAACTGGGCTTAGCGGTATGGCGGGCTGTTCACTTCGTCGATGCATTTCTCATCGAAAGCGGGCTGCGACCAGGGATTGTTTTTTTTTTAATAAAGTAGGAGCAGCAACGCCACGCTAATATCGATGTACTAGCTGAGGCGTCTCAATTGAGAAATTCCGATCGATCAATTTCACGAGTTTTCAGGAGACCCAAAATTAGCATGCATCTGTGCGACTTGCTTGGTGGCACTTTTCTCGGAAAACAGCGGAACGGAAGCAACTTACAGCTTGACCTTTTGGGAGAAGAAATCCTGACCCCTGAACTTCGTCTGAAAGAGATATAACCCATCCAGCTCAACACTGTCACCTTGTCGGAACCAGTATGTTACAGCTCCCGACAATGACTCGGACTGACGAAATCGGAAGGCTCTTATCACCAGAAGAGACGACTTGGAAGGTAATGAGCGTCAAGATTGGCAAAAGATAGTTGTTAGACCCTGACGACCACTGATGACTCTGGAGCCTATAGAATTTAACACGCTGCGTCAAAATATTCTCGAAGAGTTGTTCTAATTGCTTCATGGCAAGAACTACACAAGCTGGTTTTACGCCTCGTCCTCCATCAGATCTTCAAGGCACAAGCCGAAGCCAACGTCGCCACCTTCCTCCAAATCATCGTCATCAAGCATCCATTCCAAGTCGAAATGTCTAGCAAGCTGAGTATATTTGTTTTCGATGACTTCTTCCAAAGGCGGATGCATATACTGTGACATCTCCGAGAGCTTGTAGGGCAATATGATGTTTAACGTATCCATTACCACCCCGTGGTAAACCCCGTCTTGTGCAGACGGCCATTGAAACCGGTTATGCAGGAACGTCAAGGCCGGGTCCCAATCCCGGATCTCCCAGTTATCTGCTTCGATGTTCATTGTCTCGACGGTGCTCAAATTGATCAACCGAGCAAGGTCGTCGAGCTTGACCTCATCGTCCCCGGTAACTCTACTGAGCGTCCGTGGATACGTCGCAAAGTACATGAACATGGGGCAAGGAGAGTTCAAGGAGAGTTGCTTGATGGCCGTGAGCTTGCGAATGAACCTCAACGGGACAGGCAGGTCCTCCTCGGCATTGAAGTTTCCTTCAAGCACATCTTGCGACGTGAGGCAGTCTTCTTGGACCTCGAAACGAACATTTGATAGTTTTAGAGAGACGATTTGGTGCAACGGAAGGCGCTTCACGACATGTATAAACGCACGGTCGGAGGCAGGCAACGGTGCTATGTGGCAGTCTTTGATGTTCAGGTGACGAACAGCGGGTAGGTCGAGGAATTGTAGTATGAGTCCGACTTCGTTGATTGTTCTGCCGTAACCAATAGAGAACGTATTGACGTGAGGAAGGATTAGGTGTTCCTGCGGGCCTGCCCCCTCGACATCACGTACGGCGCATACGAGTGACAGAATTTCAAGGGTGTCGATAAGATTTGACAGAGCAAGGCGCAGCTCAGATGTGGTAGGGGAGGTTATCCAACGGCAGACCGACTAGCTGCAGGTCACGGATACCACCACCGAAAGAGAAGCAGCCAAGTGGTATTTCTTGTACAGAGAAGCTGTGAAGAGAGGGGATACATCGCACTGTGCCACTGTTCCAGGGAAAGACATGAATGACCTGGGTATTTCATCAGCGTCAGTCCCTTCGTTCGTAATGTCGAGATTCTCGTGGCCGAAGTCGCAAATCTTGCAAACATGGCATGGGCCTGTTTATGAATGCAGAAAACAGGTTGACCTGGGTAGTCCAATCCCTCGTAATGACATTGAGAGTCCGGATGCGATGGGCATGCGCGCTGAGGAGTAAGGAAAGACACCGGGAGTGCTCGCTGCTGAAGGAGAATGGCTGGTGTCCTTTACAGTCAGTTGGAGCAGTGTACCACGACATCTTGAAAATCTGGCGGGACTTCGGGTGGAGCCCAGATATCGATCTTGACGTCTATATCGCACCCTGCAGAACGTTCCAGGATACGCATGAGTTTTGGGAATGTGGCTTGGGGATTGCCGACTGTAGCCGAGTAACACATGGAATGGTCGGGTGAGAAATCCGTGATGGTGACGCTCGTCCACAAAGTTGGACACGCTTCGATAAGATCCCACCATTCCTTGCATACTAAAGATAGCCTGAATCGGCCGATGCGTTTCCTAGGATCCTCCTCCTCCTCCTCCTCTTCATTCAACACAACAACGGCAAATATCTCTTGAAGGAGCTCGCAAGGAAGGCCGTTTATGAGGTCTTTTTGTAAGTCTGCCACCTCAGGGAACTGTTCCTGAGGGCGAGAGACTTCTTTCGAGGATGCATTCATCCTGAGAGTATGTAAGAAAAGTACTGCATGTCAAGTATGAAAGGCGTACTTACATAGAATCAGATTTCGAGAAGGTGCTTGGAATTTGAAATTGATTATGGGGCAGTGTAGTGGATTCATGGCCATGAATGCGCGATTATAAGTAAGGTGGGAGAGCTTCGCGTCGGGTGGCATGGAATATATCTGCAACAAACCCTTTGTTCAGAACAATGGAAACGATGCACATGGCGATTCCTTTGTTCAAACATGCGTTGCTATGCCCCGATAGGTACCAATATTGTTTACTATTCGTAGGTTCTGTAAGAAGGATAGGTTCTTAGGCTCTAGTCGTTAAACCAAGAGTTTATGTACGTACCTGTAACGGTTGCTATATAGGATGATACGTGCCACTGGTCAAGACTGTCTCATGTAACTATGAAACTGACGCGACGCTTCTGAACCCTGTCCTTCGGTTAACCTCGCTTCAAGACTGCCAGTCGATGATTAGTATCCACACTTAATTCCTCGTATGGATTGAGTCGCCCAATCGTCGCATCCCTGAGCCTCCCGCAAGCTCTACGTGTCTCGACCATATCCATGAGCGCCTTTTCTAGCTTGCGTCCGGTATCCTCTCGTTGCCAAATGAATTCCACCGCCTCGAGGTCTGGAAGGAATGCGGGATTAGCCTCAATATAGTTGGCTAACGCCTGGGAAACTGGGGCAATACGGTATAAAGCTGCCGAGGACTGGATCGCGGAGCTCGAGACGCGTTAAACCAGGAACGACCGAGAGAATGTCAATCAAACTTGAAGCCCGAATGGGAACTTTCTCCAACGTGAATGAACGAAGAGACTGGGAGCACGTGCCGAGGACATCGCTCACGATTTTCGCTACGAGGGGGTACTGGATGATGTTGTTGACGTATTTTAGGGTGAAAGAACGCAGGCATGGTAAAGAGAGGTCGGATAAATAGTACTTCACTTTGCTCTGGCAGGTGTAGTCAACCCAGAGAGTCAAGGAAGTTAGAAGGGATAAAGAAAGTGCCGGTAAGAAGCCGTATTCGTGGAGATCGCCGCGCGGAACTGAGAGTATAACGTCCCGGACATACGGGAAACGCTGAAGAGCGCGTCGTATCGCGACAATGCTGCCGTGACCACCTTCGATATCGCCTCGAGTGGGAGAACCATTAAAGGTCAATGAGCGAATTTTGTCGAAAGGGAAATCAGGGGATGGTGACCCATTCTCGAGGCCATAACAGCATTCATAACCGTGGAGATAGAGGTTGCGAAAGTTAGGAAGCTAGTGCAAAAGCAGGTGTCCCGTAGAGCTCTGTGTGTCCTGGGAATGCTATGGTATCCACCGCCTTCAGACACCGAGCTCCTGTTTCCAACAAACAGCGCAGACTTTGCTCTTGCCCAAACCACCAAACATCCCTACTTAACACATGAATCTCCTTCCAGCCGGCAGCTTGACAGAGCAGGTCAATCTGCCTATCACTCATTGGGAACACCCAATCAGAGGGAGGAGGACCTTTCAACGGCAAAGGTATCGTGGTCTTGCATACGAAAATGCTGATTAACAAGCCCTGCGAACGCTGTATATAGAGATTCGTGATCTCTTCCTGTATCGTGGCATGTTGAGCACGCTCGACGGGTCCTGGTGCGCCGTTCCTCAGCGCTTTAGTTGACGAAAGGATAGTGATATTCGTCCACAGGCGACGGGAGTACAGCGACACCGCACGCCAACATGAGCAGACGAGGGACAGTCGCAATGCGGGATACGCATTTTTAGGATACGCATTGAGGGGCTTTTCTCCACAAACATGGAGAAATATTTCTAACAGAACGTCATCGTTCAGTCGCGAAATGAAGTTCTCGTTGGGCATTGAACAAAGGGCAAAATCTTCCAAATAAAAAAGTCAGCACGGGAGGAAGGTGAAAGGAAAGAATAACGCAGACAGTAAATAGTTCAGAAATGGGGGACCAGGGGTACTAGAAAGGGACAGACTAAGAAAATTTGCGTCACCGGTCCAAACGGGAACTCAAATACTGTGATGCTTAGTCATATGTGACTGCCCTACCAGAACGGGTGATCCGGGCCGCTCCCTACGTTTCAACAATACTTCTGTGCCAGTAGCCATCGATTCACCGTCCTTTTTATCTCTCTTGACCGTTTCCCTTGATACGTGTAGCTTTACTTACAATGAGCTACCGAGGTAGATTATTTTGCGCTTATTTACCTGAGGTGTATAGTTTTCTGGTAAGTATGGTCTTGCCCCTTGCCTGAGACCTGGTCATGATTCTCTAGCTGTCTTTTCCCCCCTTTTAATTAGAATATAGGACTATCACTTGCTGCGGAACTCTAGCAGCACCGAATCGATGTGCTATACTCTGAATCATCTTCAAGCAAGTTACGGTGCGGCGTAACTGCGGTGAACAAAGCTTCCAAGAGCAATTGTGGCAAAGGTACTGACGTCTGCTATTGATTTTCATTTTCAGATCCACTCTATAATTATTCTCCATGTCCGTTCAAACATAGCAGTCTCGATGGGGTATGGGCACCCACTTGAAGTTCGTTCAGATACCACATATTTGCCGTCAACATTAAATTACTGCGTGAGGCGACGATACTTTTTACCAAGAGCGCTTATCGATAAAACCTCTCAATCTTCCATTCCGCTAAGACCTTTATACAGCCCCCTTCCTTCATCTTCCCCGCGGTATGCCACATTTCCTGGAACCAGCGTCTTGTCCGCTTTCGCTCATCGGATCTTTGAAATACGCGCATCACCTCCAATTAGATCGGTGGCGTCGCTAGCACCAAAATTATTCACTACAGTTATTGACAGGTCATTGCAACACCATCAGTCACTGAAACAGTTGATTTAGCCTCCTTCTCCCCAGTTCCGCTGCCTGACAGTGTTGCATAATCGGAGACATAGATATTATGGATTTTTAGTGATTTTTTGGGAATTTTAGCGCTACTGCTGACCCCGTGAAAAATCGAACAGTGATGCAAATTTGGCAGGGGTTTGCCACGTGGTCATTTACCAGTCAATGAAACACCGTAAATTACGGATATCTCAATACTAGATGCTTTGATCCAGTTCATACTTTGTATGGACATCACTGAGTAATATTAAAAATTTTGTGGCTACTTTATTTGAGGAAAAAGACAATGTGTGGTGGATGGGACAAAAAATATTTTTCGGCATTCCAATGACCGGTAAATAACTGTACGCCATCTTCGGAAGCTAAAATATTTCTGTTTTTGTGGTTCTAGCGGAAATACGCTTCTAATTCTATGTTTTGGTGAAACATACTTTCGTTTAAATATCACGTTGCACTGAGATTGGTCGTCATTCCTTCCGCCACCCATGGCTCAGCCTACGGTTTTCGACTTGCGCACCTCAGGTGGTAGGCGGTCTAAATCCCTTTCTTCACCGCCCTCCCGTGTCTCTTTTGCGCGTCCACAAAAACCACGTTCATTTCTTTCTGTTCTCAATCATATTCGTCGGAGGGTAGTCAGCAGCTTCCTCTCCCATCCTAGTCCGTCCCGAATCCCGGTACCAGCACCAACCATCGAACCTAAGATTCAAACTGAAGTGATGGTTATATCGCGACCTATGAATGCCAAAGTCCGGACCCTGGTGCCAAGGAAGGTGCACTACGAGACGGTCCGGCGACGGCAACATCGCGAAGAGCCCGTCCTTCATACTTTCCAGCCTACCCTTACCCGTTCCCGGCGATCCAAGCGCCCTTCTACAGCACCACAGTTGCAGAATTACAGTTCTGCAAAACACTTTGATGGATTCGTTCGAAGGAAGGAGCGGAAGCAAGCGTGGAGCGGTGAATGGAATAGGACGGACATACGGGACGTTATCAATGACCTGAGAAGTTTGAGATGATTTCCGCTGTTTGTTGTGTTTAGTGTGGATGGTGTTAGTGTCGTGTTCTCTGTTGATAGTCGTTTATCCCTTCAGTTGATTTTGCATTGTTGTACTTTTACAGTCTATCCTTTTATTCTCGCCCTTTCTTACTCTTTACTTCATTGCTGCTGTTGATACAGGAAATGTATTGATGCACGCACTGTAACATATGTATATTCGACTTGCACCCGCCGCGACATCTTCCATTCATCATTTGGCAGATTTATATTTCGACCGGTTCATAATCCCGGAGCGATGTCATCTTTTAGTACCAAATGACGGCATATCGCGCTAAAAAAACATCGACCACTATGATGTGACTGATCCTGTCTTATCCTCTTCTATCGGGGTGTCCCCTTCCACATGGTTCTGCGCCTGATACTGAAAGAAGACTAGTCTTATTATAGAACGTTTGGATAAGAAATGGGAGAAACAACCGTCATGCATTCAAACAGAAAGGAAACCCATCGTAAGTATGAACAGGTGGAAGCTACTCCAACGGGCGCTTGCGTCAGAACTACCAATAAGTATACGTACGGAATCCCGAGAAAAGAAGACATACTAGCCCACACAACCACTCAGACATCCGCAGAGAAGGAACGATAACCCTTGCGGCCGCCACGACTCATGGCCTTGATCACCGCTATAAAACATTCACAGCGAGACCACAGCACAACCATGAGTGTTGTGGCGTTCGAAGAGAATACCGTTGGAACCCTAGGATGGTGAGCAGTGAGTGAGAGCAAGGTGCAGATAAAGATAACGCTTACCACCATTCCCTTTTATATCCCGTTCTGAGGCCCATCACGCAACGGAACGCGATAATGTCGATCGGTGTGAATTTCCGGTGCCGAGATTGATTTATTCGGCTACAATTCACATCGGGACATCGGTCCCGCTCAAACTGCGAGTGCGCCATGCCTGCGAGATAAGGACGATGAAAGTCGTGATAGTGAATAGTCAGTAAGGATTCAGTTGCGTGCTGGTTAGTTATCAGATTGGGAGCGTGTTCCATAGCTGGCGACATAGTCATCTGATACATTGCGAGTATCGACAATAGATTTCCAAGGAAACTATCGTAAATCCTACAGGGCCAAATCGAATGTGGCACTTTTTGAGGGATCCATCGTCCATAGTTCACGTCGGTCTCGATCCTGACGTATTAAGGGCCGTGCCGTACAGGATAGGAAAAGAAAAATGGTCGTGTAGCCGAAAAATAGGCAACGAAATGAAGGAAGAAGCATCAAATGAGTAGAAAGAACAGAAGAACATCTGTACACAATGTGGAGGCGGAGCAAGGGTCGTGTCAAAGCGGAACGGAGCATGCTTACTCGTAATCTCTCCGACAGTTCTCAAGGACACTGTCAACAAAACGCCCCGATGGTGCCTCCAGCACCAAGAGAGTGTGCTGTCACCGCTTTTAAGTTGCGATGTCGCTTTAGGGGAAACCGGTCGAAGTACATGGATCCGGGATGAGGTGCGGACGTCCTGAACGTAGCAAAAGCCATTGTTCTGCGCCAGTAAGGGAAATCCTTAAGGATTTCTCTGGGGTCAACATCTTACCTCTATTTTGATTGCATGTTGATTGGTGCCGGCGTGGCTTCGCGACCTGCCGGGAATGCGGGCCAGTACGTGAACATAAAGAGAGCTTCAACGAGTCGGTCCAACAGCATCGCAGAAAGTGCAAGGCGTCGCATCGCGTGTGTGATTTTTCTTTTCTACGTCATCAAAAATCGCAGAACCGTGAAAGAACTAAGGTTTACGAGTGCAAGTCTGGGTAATAAAGAGAACGAAGACAGTCCTAGCATCCTAGGACCTAGAGCTATCAGAGCAGTCGTACATAGCGGAGATTGGGTAGAGAAGGTATTTGCATAGGAAGAAAGAGACCTGGCGGAAACCCGTGGTCCCTGATTTATCCAGGAAAGGGTAGGTCAATTCAATCTCCGCTCGGAGGGTTCTGCCACCTATAAGCTCCGATTGAATGAGCCGGACTTCGGCATCTTATTTTGGTTAAAACTGCCACGACCCCGGCACTAGACCACTCTCCACTATATACAGATACGAATTTCGTGAGTATATAATAAAGCCGGACTTGCCAGGCTATCCACTATACCTACAATTCTCAGATCACGCACCCTCATGCACTCCATAATTTCTCTACAGGTAATTTTTTTTTCGACACAGTACAAATCCCTTTCTCATCGGGAATCGGGGATTCTCTGCTTACTACAAAGCCCCCCGATGCCGTAAAAGAACAACCAGTCGATGGCATATATAAGGCTTACTTCTCGGGCAATAGTCGAACATCAGTATAATGTCTCCCATTCCCTTTGTCGACCTTAATAATGGTACGAAGATCCCAATCATAGGTTAGTACGTCCGTGCACGATTAATATTGCAATGTGTAACACTGATACGTCTAGGTATTGGTGGCGGTCCTAGCGCACTCACAGCCGAGGCATGCGATGCAGCTAAGAAATGGATATTGACGGCGATTAAAGTGAGGGACACCAGCATTTTGCGTCCGATTCATCAATTGAGTGTTACCGAGGCGGGATATAGACACATTGATACAGCCCTTCTTTATGGTCTAGGATGACCTCCTCTTCAACGGTTTTACAGAAACTAAACGATGCTCGTAGGTACGGAGAAAGTCATTGGTGAGGCTATCAAAGAGTCTGGTATTCCTCGCGAAGAATTCTTCATTACGACCAAACTGCCGTACGCTCTGGTGTCCTTTTTCTAGTCCACTACTCACATACTGTGATCCTTAGCTTCAACCGCCAGGATCGCGTCACCGAGTCGTTCGAATTGAGTCTCAAAAATCTCGGGGTGGAGTATGTGGACCTCGTACGTTTTGTTTCCTCGGAGGGAATATAGATCTGAATTATTGGACAACAGTATCTGATGCATTGGCCTATGGCCATACCTTACAAGGGTAGGCCAATGTCGCCTTCATTTAATTCTTGCCTTATCTCGTCTATTAAAGGCCCCTGGTTGGATTTACCTTACGGTGCTGATGGTTCCGTAATCACTGTCGATTCGCCGACTTTCAACGAGTCCTACGCAGAAATGGAGAAAATATATGCCAGTGGGAGGGCTAAGGCCATTGGAGTGAGTAATTTCTCCATCAAGACGTAAGTGTCTCCATCTGCGGCCCATCTTTTCGTCTTGATTTGGAGTTACGCAGGCTTGAAGAGCTCCTCAAAACGGCTACAGTCGTTCCGGCAGTAAACCAGATAGAGTATGTAAACCGTTGATTATCGTCTCCGCAGTTTTAAAAAGTGCACTGTCAGGCGCCATCCCTACCTTGCAGAGCACGATCTTATTGCGTATCACAAGAAAAAGGGTATCACTTACCGAGGCGTATTCTCCTGGAGGTGAGCGCGCCTATTCCGTTTTCATTGACTCAGGCTCATCACATCCATCCACGCAGGTCATAAAAATGCTATCCGGGAAGATCCAGTCATGAACGAAATCGCTGCAAAGCACGGTGTCTCGCCCACGCAAGTCATCCTCGCATGGCACATTGCTGGAGGTGTAATTATCCTGCCCAAGAGCGAAAATGAACAGCGGCAGAAGGATAATATCAATGTAAGCAGTCGCGCTTCACTTTCGCGAAGTGGTTTTGACTGAAACCCTCTTCAGCTTCCCACCTTGGATGAAGATGATTTGAAGAGGATAGATGGATTGGATCGTGGTGAGAGACTCTGTAATAAGATTGATAAGAATGGGAAGGTTTTTGGATGGACGAGAGAGCAGCTTGGGTGGTAGTCACGGTGAAATCACACTGCCTCTTTGAGATAAAGAACTAGAAACGATATATACTAACTCATGGAATTGACTGCTTTGGTCTATGATCATATATCTGAGACATCAAAATACTAAATTTTCGTCTGTCAACGATATGTTTGAAAGCCCGAAAGCCCAAACATTATTCAAATCGGTATGTTACCGAGGATTAGTGCCATACATCTGCTGCATTTAGTCTTACAATTGTCGTGTCCCACGCAGCATTGTGAGAATGATGATGACGAATATTCTTGTCCGTACGGTCTGTCGGGCTTTTTACTCCTTGGTTGACTTCGCATTTGGCTGGGAATATGGTGCGTGAGACTGTTAAATTGAAAGTCTCTTGTAAAGAGCTCAATAGTCAGGTCTTGCAGTCTGGCTACTGAGATTCAAATTTTCAATATTTGAGGCCTCAACTTTTGTCATTTACTGAAGTGAAATGAAAGCTGAAGCTCAAGAGTCAAAGGACTTGAGACTTAACTATGACCAACCTCACCGGAGATCTACTGTCAAATACGAGCTGTATTTACATTTTTTCGAGGTTTTAGAAAGTATTTCAGGAGATATATTGCGATCTAAGGTCAGGAAACGCGTCAAAGACGGTAAATGAACGGGAAATACGTGGACGCGATGTGATCACGTGTAGTTTAACTAACGCGTAATAAATTATTTAAATAAATGATCGTTAACAGTCAGGGGTGTTTTGACTTCTGGGTTAGGGGCTAGGACGCCAGGATTTTTGGGACTTCGCGCACATAAAAGACGCTCAGAGATTGTCGAAAATAGCCATAACTAGCAAAACGTTAGATCCATGACAGTAGCTCTCTTCGCTCGCATGAAATATGCATCACTATGCAAAAACCTCTACTAGATAACGAAGTACATATGAACCGTCCCGACTCCCCATCCATCATTAAGTTGATATTTATCGTTGTCTGTCTAAGTAGTAGAGACCAAGTCACTAAGACTCTCTTTAGAAATAGAAAACAGCGAAAATCTAAAGCCAGAACTGCCCACAAATGCGTATGCATGATGCACAGACCAGATTCGTTTATTTTCAATCCGACGTTCCAGGTGGCAGTATTAAAGGTTACACTCGAATTGCCATCATGATAGTATTAGTCAGTAGTGGACCAGCGGGAAAAAGTTGTTCCCTCAGCTCTTACGTCATATGTCCGCCTGTACTTATTATGCTCACTAAGCACTTGCCCTTTCTTCTTGACCACCATCGTCGCCATCATAATGCCCGTCATCCAAGCAAACTCTGCAGCTAAAGTCCTTGTGTCTGGAGCCAATGGATACATCGCCATCTGGGTTGTTCGTACTCTTCTGGAGCGCGGATACTCAGTGAGAGGCACCGTTCGCTCGACGGAAAAGGGGAAGCATCTTCTTGAGACGTTCAAGGGATACGGTGACAAAATAGAGGTGGTCGTCGTAGAAGATATCACCAAAGTACGTCTTAGCGGGATATATGCTAGGGCAGACTGCTCATTGCGGCCATTTCGTAGGATGGCGCGTTCGATGAGGCTGTCAAGGGCGTCGACGCAATTGCTCATACAGCATCTCCTTTCCACATGAATGCTGTTGATCCTCAAGGTATGTAATACTAGGTATTTACGCGATATCTGACCTACAGCGCCTGGATAGAGCTCATCGGACCAGCGGTGAAGGGCACTGTAGGAATGCTGGCCAGCGCACTTAAGAATGGGTAGGATTCCCTTCATACATACGTTGATCAAGTTCTGACACAAAATCACATTGTAGCTCTTCTGTCCAGCGTATTGTTGTAACCTCGTCGTGCGCGTCTGTTCTGCACGTATCGCCCGAGCCCAAGACTTTCTCTGAAGTCGACTGGAACGAGCAGTCTATCAAGGAAGTCGAGGAGCAAGGAAAGAATGCCCCTGGTATTGTAAAATACCGTGCGTCGAAGACCTTGGCTGAGAAAGGTAAACCTAGCTCTCCGCTCAGTGCTGTAGTTGTTGTTCTGAATTTGGATTTGTGCGGCGTCGTTAGCGGCCTGGGAATTCTACAAGAAGCACAAATCTGAGATTAAGTGGGATCTTTCTATTGTTAACCCTCCCTTCGTACGTCTTATCTCGGCTCACGTTCCCCCATTTGTTCTAATACTTTGGTTCTTCAGGTCTTTGGCGTAAGTACTCATTGGACTCTAGGCAAAACGCCCTGACCTTTTGTAGCCTTTCATTCATGATGCGTCGAGTGTAGACTCCCTCAACGAGTCAGCTCGAGTGTGGTACACCTTCGTTGCCACGGAAAACTCAGGCGGGAAGTCTCCCGAATTCCTCGCGACCCAAGGATCCTGCTGGATAGATGTCCGGGATCTCGCAGAAGGTCATGTGCGCGCCTTGGAGACACCCGCTGCAGGTGATGAGCGCATTATCATATCCGCAGGACCATTCGTATGGCAAGATTGGAGTACATCTTTTCTCTGATGTTCTTTTACGTCTTTCCTGATGATATTACAGTTGATACAGTGAACGAGTTATCTCCCAGCCCCATCCCGTCGCACACGCTCCCCAAGGGTGTTCCCGGAGCGGGGAAGAAAGCCAAGTATGCGGTGGATTACGATACTGCGAAGGAGAAGAAGATTTTTGGACTTGAAGCTGAGGACGAAGGAGGAGACGGCAAAGGACACATTGGCTGATTTCGAAAGGAGAGGATGGTAAGGAGTGCAAAGAAGAATTGACCATGAAAGATTTGTATGTTTTCCTTGTACTAGAAATGCTGTTTAAATGAGTTTAAAGCTTGCTTTACGCAAGTCTAATTGCGGCAAGGGCAGAACGGAGATTGGCACCGAGATACCGAATCAACTGATCCAGAGGACCGGGATCCTCGCACCGTTCGAAGACCGAGATCCTCACGGTGATTTCGACCCGACACTTGCTCGAAGACCGGGTTCTCGCAAGTGGCTTTCGATCAGTTCCTGATAAGACAGTGCAGTGCGGAGAGGAGCCACATCGCTCTCTCACTCATCCTCTCATTGTCCTACCAGGTAAGATTGAACTCTCGCTCTCTAATATATTTTCTCAATGCTGTACCAGACTCGGCGTTGTAGTTTTTCGGTTACCCTCCCTCCCTTCCCTAGTTACTGTGGACTGTTCATTGGACCTTTCATATTCTCCGGACTTTCCATTGAACCTTTCATATTCGGACACATTTCTATCTACTACACAACGTCTAACACATTTTCTTTCATTTTTCCGCTCATGTACTGTATTTACCGGCTCAGACACACGACACGCCGAAATCGATGCTTCAGGGCCCCCTGGAGGCGTTTTACGGGGGGCTGCTTTTGGCTAATGTAGGAGTCCTAAGTGAGCGATGCAATTAGACTTTTTTGAACGACCGCAGACTTCGTGAATCAGTGGTGCACGTTGACTGAGATACGGCTAGCGAAACTATCATGATTTTCGGTCCGAGTATTATGTGAGACGACCGAAATAACGACATTACAATTTTGTTAATCCTGATAAGATGCGCCCGCAATTGATCATTTATACATACTGGCAATGGCCCTGGCTCCTGTTTCTTCGTAATTGCTTCTTCGACTATGACTACCATCCCATGCGCTCCCTCGTCCATCCAAAAACCTTCCCATTCTCATCAATCTTATTACACAGTCTCTCACCATGATCCAATCCATCTATCCTCCTCAGATCTTCTTCATCCAAAGTGGGGAGCTAAGAAGAACGTCAGTTCGAATCAATTCGCGAATGAGAAGCGTGACTGCGTACATTGATATTTTCCTTCTGCCGTTTCTCGTTTTCGCTCTTGGGCAGGATAATCACGCCTCCCGCAATGTGCCATGCGAGGATGACTTGCGTGGGGGAGACACCGTGCTTTGCAGCGATTTCGTTGATCACTGGGTCTTCTCGGATGGCGTTTTTATTACCTGCGTGGGGATGTGGTGAGCTACTTCAATACAATGTAATGTCACTCTCACCTCCAGGAGAATACGCCTCGGTAGCAATGCCTTTCTTCTTGTGGTACGCAATGAGCTCGCGCCCTGCGAGGTAGGGATGTCGCCTAAAGTTGTAATTCTTAAGTTAGAACTGGCTAGACGATGATCGGCCCGTTTATACATACTCTATCTGGTTTACTGCCGGAACGACTGTAGCCGTTTTGAGAAGCTCTTCAAGCCTGTGTAGCGTCACATCAAGACGAGAAGACATGCCGTTGCCAGAGAGATACATACGTCTTGATGGAGAAGTTGCTCACTCCTATGGCCTTGGCCCTCCCGCTAGCGTATATTTTCTCGATTTCTGCGTAGGACTCATTGAAGGTGGGGGAATCGACTGTGAGGAGAGAACCGTCGGAATCTAGCGGGAAATCCATCCAGGTTTCTTGAGGAGAGAGACGTTAGTAAAAGATGATGAAGGAGAGCCATATTGGCTTGCCTCGGTAAGGGACGGTCATGGGCCAATGCATCAGGTACTAGCAGAATGAGAGTAAGACTAGTGTTTTATCGGAGGAAATGAAGCGTACCAGGTCGACGTAGTCCATCCCGAGATTCTCAAGACTCAAGTCGAACGATTCGGCGACACGATCTTGGCAGTTGAACCTAGAAAGCAGTATTCAAGAGTGATATATTTCGAGTCTTTTAACGGGGCGTACGGCAGTTTGGTCGTGATGAAGAATTCTTCACGAGGGATACCAGACTCTCTGATAGCCTCGCCGATGACTTTCTCCGTCCCTGCGGTCATGGTTCAGCATTCATTGGAGAACTACGGAAAAGTATACCCGGACCATAAACCATGGCTGTATCGATGTGCCTATACCCCGCCTCGAGGGTGCTCAGTCGACGGATCGGACGCGATAGCTCGGCGTGCCTCACCTTAATTGCCGTCAAGATCCATTTCTTAGCAGCAACACAACCTTCAGTTGTGAAGGCGCTAGGAGCACCACCAGCACCTAAGCATATAAGCGTTACATTGCACAGTATTGTCGCAAAGAGTCGGACATACTTACCTATAATCGGAATCTTTGTGCCATTATTCAGCTCGACCAGGGAGATTGGAGACATCAGTGTCTGCTGGGAGGTTGTCTGTTTTCTGGGAAGTCTGCCATATATATGGTTGACCTGCGTGGCCAAATCGACATCTTGTTCACAGCATCAGCGTCCTTCGTGGTCAGCAGCCTAAAACCTCCGATTCCCGATGATAAAGGGATTTGTTTTTGTTGAACGTGTATTTATACTTAGCAACCCGGAATTAACGAAGTTAATCCAGAATGCTCGTTTGGGTAAGGGGCACACCCTTGAGAAGGGATAAAACTAAACAATTTGGTCGAACCGGGGGTACTACGCGAGGAAATGCATTTAAGCATTACTATTCAAGTTCGTGTGGGACTCGGTGCCTCCCTCGTGGCCGTTTCCGGCCCGGCACAATACCCACTAAAACCCCGCCCTAATCTATCCAGTCCTCCGGTAAGGCTCTCTCGTCGAGCAGCGCTCCTTTCAACCGGGTCGATAGAACTATCACTTTTTTCAGTGCCTTAGCACCATACCGATACTTATTCACCAGCATACGGTCTATGGTCAATCGTCGATTCATCGCCGCGATCCAAAGATTGCGTACTTCGTCTCTCGTGTGCCAGCTCTCTGGGCTGTCATCTCCTCGTTGAATCCTCCGCTGGCACCTGATCTGGAAGATCAGGTGTACCGTCTCAGTTAGAATTAAATTTCAAGTTGTGATATGTACAAGTATCTCTCGTAACTTCTAAGCTGTTGTACAGTTCAAATAAGTGTTATACACTGTTTGCATCCTCAAGGAATGGACAGGTTGAATTCATAAATGATGATGATTATTGTTACACCCATAATAAGTACTACACTTATGGAGTTCTTTTACCTACTGTATTAATGATGTCCTGGAACAGCTTTGCACCGGCGCTACATCCTCCTGAAGATTTCTTACGTTGACTAGAAGAATCAATTTAAGCTGCTAGTTATACACATGCAGGCAACATACTATCATTCCCAGAGGGACCAAAGTCAGGGAGGACGAGGAAGTCGGACTCCGCAGTGTTGTCCTGTCAGCGACGCAAAGTCCGTCCATACGTACGGTACAACTTCAGGACATCAGTCGGCCGAAGTGGACTCCGGCCCGCAAACGGCCGAAATTGCGCAATCGATCATCCACGTGTTTGTTCGTCGATAGAGACTCGGGTCCGTTTGCTGCTTTCTGTCTCTTCCTATCATCCCTTCTACGCTGTCCGCGCTACCTCTTCACTCACATTTCCACTGTCGGGATCAAGAGTCACTCAAACCATCTCAAAGAGGATTAGAGCTATACCCTAGGACGAGAATGATCTGACCCGGGACTTGGCCGCACATTTTCGAGGATGCAACGACCAACGAGGGACTTTTACACCACTGCTAAACTAGGGCTACTGGTTACGGGAGATCTTCGTGGCTTTGCTGACTACTGTCCATCGCTGTCTTGGCTTGTCTTGTGCTGACCGACTTCATGCAGTTTTTTTCAGATAACATTATCGGGATATCGAGTACGTGGTTTCCCCTCCTTAGTGTCCATCACTGTCACTGACCGTACCCATGTAGTTGTCGTATCGCCTTCAGTGATCAAATATGCTATCTCATACGAGCCGCAAAGGGCCCTCATGCAGTCACGGACAGATTTGATTCAGTATTTATATACTTGGAACATGTACTGTACAGTTAGCCTAGATAATATATTGCTTTGCATACTCTTTCGATGTGTGAATGGTCTAATATGAAAAGAAATACGGAGGATGCTCCTGCTCATTGATATGGGGTTGTAAGCTATCATCAATCCTTATAATCTATATAATAGTTCTGGCGGGTTATACGGATTATCAAAGTTGACATGGCCCCATAATATAATATGAGGAAAGCTGTAATATTATTCCAAATTGTACCGCTGGACCTTATGAGTACCTTATGCCGATGACATTCGGATATAAATCCTTACGTGTTTTTCCCGGATTTAGCGATTCTTATCAGCTGATATCTGGTCCGATCTCCGAAGCTGAGATTGAATCTCACTTTTCTTCCTGCCGAAAGCGATCGGGACATCACTGAGCTAGGCTGCAATGCAATAGGCATCCGGAGGCCCCTTCAAAGTTTTCCATCTTCCCTAAATGACCCATATGACCCAGATTCTTCGATTCTACAGCTCATCGCTGCTGACTAGCTACCAAGAGCCCTCCAATACTTGTTTAAGTACCATCGAAACTTTAATTCGAACTTCACTGGTCGCTGCTGTGCGTTAAATGCTCCTTGGAACTTTTTCACTCGGGAGTAGGCCTTCACATCGAATTCCTTCCAATATTAGCTGTCTATGCTGATTTCCAGTCAAACGTTTTTGCCGTACTATCTTTTCACGTTTTTCCCGCCCGTAGGTGCAATGTTCCGTACGGGTTTACCGGAGCGAGGTACTCGGCATGGAAGGACACGCGTCCTTTTCTATTTTTCAGGGTATATTATCCTCTTCTCTCTTTTCCTCACTCGTGTCATGCCTGCTCTCCAACAACACTCCAACGCGAGAATACTGGTGACTGGAGTAAATGGATACATCGGCTCATGGATTGCTCGCACCTTGCTTGAACAGGGAGCGACTGTAAAGGGCACAGTACGAAGCGAAAAGAAGGGTAAGTATATAAAACAGCTTTTTGCTTCTTATGGGGACAGGTTTCAGCTTGTTGAGGTGCCTGATATCATGGCGGTGCGAACTCGATTGTGATTGTTCATATATGCTTTCCGTGAACTAATAATTGATTTCGCAGGACGGTGCATTTGATAAAGCCGTTCTGGACGTAGATGGTGTTATTCACACAGCGTCGCCCGTCGTCTTGGCCGCGGTGGATCCGGAAGGTGAGATGTTCCGAGCCTTTTGGTTTACTCAGGATAGACATTCAGATTAGAGGTTATCGGGCCGGCTGTCAAGGGAACGCTCGGCTTACTGACCAGCGTTGCCAAGTTTGGGTGAAGGTCCCACAATCTTCCTCCGAAGCAATATAACTTACCAACTTGAACAGAGGACAAGTTCAGCGTGTGGTTGTTACGTCTTCATGCACAGCCGTATTCCATTTCCCCTCCGAACCCAAGGTCTTCTCGGAGGCAGACTGGAATGAGCAAGCAGTCAAGGAGATAGAGGAGAAAGGAAGTAATGCCTCTTTCGCTGCGAAATACTGCGCCTCTAAGACTTTGGCAGAAAAGGGTTAGTGAAAGTTCTTACGCTTGGTATTCCGATCACTGACCGTGTGGATAATAGCTGCCTGGGACTTTTTTGATAAACACAAAACCACGCTGCCTTGGGATCTTTCGGTCATTATCCCACCCAACGTAAGTTACTGAGGAAGGCTATAATTTATATCATTTCACTAACTTTTTATCCAGGTCCACGGGGTGAGTTTTGGGGTAACATTTGTCGATTATCTTCCAGGCTGATCAGCGAGCAGCCTTTTATCAATGAAGTAGCAAATCCTCAATCACTTGGGTATGCTACGAACGAATGGTACAATATTGTCGTTTGCGGGAGCATGAGCCCCGAAGACATGGCAACCCAAGGACACTGTTGGGTTGACGTCCGTGATTTGGCGGAGGCACACATACGGATTCTATTTACCGAAGCCGCGGGAGGTGAGAGGATTATCGTGTCGGCAGGTCCATACGTATGGCAGGACTGGCGTAAGCGCTTTATCTTTTCTACACATTAATGTCTTACATCCACGACAGTCGACGCTGCCAACTCGCTTTCCCCTTCGCCTATCCCGTCGCATCATCTGCCTATGGGCGTTCCGGGCGCAGGAGTTGGGGCTAGTTATTTGATGAGTTACCGCACTGAGAAGCAGGCAACGATATTGGGGATAAATTTCAGAACCAAAGCAGAAACTGCGCGCGACGTCTTGACCGATTTCGAGCGGCTTGGGTGGTGAATCTCTTCTATTTTTGACGGATGACGCAGGTCAGGGTAGTTCATACAGATATTCGTGAGCCGTCATAGCTCTCAGCTCCACGGAATAAAGTAATAATCGCGCGCATCTCACTTGTGAATGTAAATCTGAATTCAGGATGCTATCGTTTGACAACTAATTCGAAGGAAGTCAACGATCAGATTCAGAAATCGTCCCCGCGCAGCCACCTCTGTACCATTTCCAAGGACTCTTTCGGTTTATCGTAAGGGACCTGATGAAGATGAGCTCATCTCGCTTCCTGTAACGCCGAAGAAACCAAACTAACCATGTGGCCTGCTCCATGAATGGTAGCAAACGAAAATCCCTTTGCACTTCGTGTCTTCCCAGCAGGCTTTCCATCAACATACCAATCTCTCAGCTCCTTTGTCGCAAATTCCGTCTGACCACTCCATTCCAACGCAAGTGTCCATCTCTCATTACCGACCCAGTTACATATCCAATCGTACGAGCCTACATATATGAGGACTTTGACGCCGCGCTCGAGAAGAGCAGCAACGTAGTCCTTAGTGGGATGCAGCCTATCCTGGGTGGCACGGAAGTCGTCGCCGACATCAGGATTACATGAAGTGAAGTTGGTGGTCAGTGAAGGATCGACACCGAGTAGAGTGCGAACGTTGGGATCGTCGAGGTATTGACGGATGTATCTAACAGGAAATTAGAAAATGGGAAGGCAGAACCAAAAAGTCACGAACTTTGTCACAGGGTAGCAAGAGGGTCTCAGAGATGTCTCCATCACACTTGCGACTCATGTCGTATGGGTTCATACCTAGGGACTATCAGGAAAGCACTAAGAACGTGGGGAGTGATTATACTGCGTACCAGGTCTGTCCGATAAGGGAGCACTGAGAACGGAGCTACAAAAGGAGTATGCAGCACCGCAGTTAATGGAATCGAAATTGGTCGATACAGGACCCAGTCATCCACTTTTCGCATCTTTGTAGCTGCCAAGACGGTAAGAGGATATGACGAAGGATAGTTGCCTGCGCACCGTGGACTTCATGTACACGCAGGCTTTGATATCTAGAATCGGGGGAACAGAGGCTGGTGTGCACTGCATGTCGAAATAAGATAGAAGCGTTGTTATACTATCCGTTATCCCGTTACCTTGGTTGGGGGATCAACGTTTCTGATGTAGATATGGATGGCATATATGCACACCTATCATTACGGAAGTGAGGTTGATAGGTGTCTCGCCAGCATCCACCAGCTTAGCGTTATTGTCGTATACAGCGGAGGCAAAAAGAGGAAGGTATCTTCCCTAGACATAATAAGCGACGACCAATAGGCATAAAATCCGAAAGCTTACCCCATACGATTCGCCTGACATATGAAACGCCCTTCCTTTGAACTGGTCGAAGTTGCTGAAGAAGATGGTGACAAAGGTAGCTATATCTTGCGCAGCTTCTTCAGACGTACTCTATACAGGAAAATATCTTAGACCATAGACCAAACAAAGAACTGCACCTACAACAGTCTCGCCATACTCAGCATAGGAGAATCCGACTCCGATGGGCTGATCAATGAAGAATATGTTGGCATTGGTATTCCAGGACTCCGGATGGTACTTGGCTCCGCCAGAATCGAGAACACGACAAGGCCCTGCCGGTGTGATGAATTAACCTTATTTCATGACATAAGTCAGTTTACCTAGTTCCATGAATAAACCCAGTGACGACGAGCAACCGGGGCCGCCGTTGGTCCAGAAGATCACATCGTCTTTGTCCGGGTCACTCCTACTTTCGAAAAAGTAGAAGAATAAATGTCGTGCTTCGATATCAATGTATCCGGTGTATGCGCTGGGGTATTCCTCAAATGTATCGGCTATATCATGCAGTGGGGCTCGTACCTTACAGTTTCATCGCAAAAGTCAGTTTTCTTGATCCTCACCGAATGTTCGGGATACAGAGGATGTTCGAGAGTTGTAAATTGATCGTAAGAAAGAAGGGACAGAGATTGTGATTGTGTGGCATGGCCGTAATCTTCATAGTTCTGATACGTAGCAGCTGTTTTGTTCGCTACCAGAAAGGTCTGTAAGGCGAAACTTGAGCAGAACAGCGAAAGGAGGGGCAGGCGATACAACATCATAGATAGCTAAGTAGGCCAACGATAAGGAGATAACATTTGTGAGAATTGCAAGCTTCTGTATTTGATGCCAATATCGCAGGGCTGAGAATCAAAACACAAATATGTCATGAGTTCTGGTCATGACGCGTGCTGCGATAAGAAAATTCCCAGTCAACGAAGTTAACCCAAACCAGTGAGGATACGATATTGCGGCCATGACATAACAGACGAATATTTTGAGAGCGATTCTCCCGAAGCGTCCACTGTAGTGTTCTTGATAAGTAGTAGGCCTGCCGCCTAATGCGTCAGAGGGCCGGAAGGTCCGGGCCGAATATCGTGTCCAACGGAAGCACGTGCACGTGCGAAGCCGGAACGTTGAATTTCAACCGCTTCCACATCTTACGTTCGACTTCAGTCTGGGAAGAGGCAAGAAGAGATGTCTTCAAATATTCTCAAAAGGAAGGCATCTCATAGTCCTCCCAATTCACCAAAAAATTTGGCTGATACAAACGGAAATGTCAGTGAGCAAATAATGCTGGATGCAGAAGAAGAGACTTCAGATGCCCTTCATCCCGAAGTTGGAAAAGGTTCTCCGAGGGTGTCCATAGGTATGTTGTAGCTTACATTACATCTCTTACTGCTCTGAAATTGTCCGAAGCCTCAAGTGTTGGGGGATTTCTTTCTCCACCGAGGGATACTGCGCCTTCTCAACTTGCACTTGATCAGGAAGTTTCGCTTAGACAACGGTGTGGGCAACCGTCCGCAATCTCCTCAAACAGAGTATTCGCTACCGTCACCTTTAAGCGATGCGTCAGGTCGTCGAAGGTAAATTCTCAGTGGCCCTTTTGTTCCCGTACATATGGTTTAATGTCCAAAAATCAGCTCAGCCGGCTACTCCCAAAATGAAGGTCCTGAGATGCTCTGGGAGCGCAAGATCTCTATACTTCTCGTCATGGGACCCAAACCCGAAAAGGGACCTCATAATTCATGGCATGCCCACGAAAATCGTCTCGGAGTTGAGTGGGAGGACATGCGCTGCTCTCCTCAACTTTCGGCGGACCTTCTCAGTGACGAGAATTGTCGTGGTTTCATTTATCCGCTCAGATTGGCCCCCGGGGAACCACCGGTTTTGGCAACTGGGCAGAAATGGGGCCAATGGTACGCGCATTACATGGTAAGCGAATATCGCTATCAGAATCGCATCCTGTTAATTACTTTGAACAGACGCTACTGGTTACTCGCTTCCCAGATACACCCTTCGTCTCTGTTACGAGATGTAGTATCGAATCGTTCATCGACAAAGTCTGCTCTCCATCTGAACTTGAGAAACTCGACCACTATACTTGCATTATAGCGCGTCTAACCGATCCCTCAAGCGATGATCTGTAAGCATACATTTCTTGTCCTGAAATAATCACTGACGTATGAGTCTAGGTCATCTATCCCTTACCTCGCTTCTCCTACCCGTCTCACGACATTTGTCTCAGGAATGCGCCAGCTTTGCAAAAAGACTGCCGTCTTCCCTGATATTGATGAGATGGAATACGCCGCCCAAAAATTACGCGTCATCGAGTGCCTCGACTCTATCGCGCAATCTGTGACCTCGACGCCACGTCCTAAGACTTCCGTAGCAGGAGGGAAAGTCCCGGGACAGATATACAAACGAGAAGGTTCGCACTGCGAACGGCATGTTTTGCTACCGAAACAGATACAGTCATCAAATTACCGTTCGGTAATGAGGGAAGGCCAGCACCCTACGTACCGCTGGCTCCAGCAGGATTTTGTTCCATACAACATCGAATGGCGGGTATTCCTTGTCGGTGGAGAGGTGGTGAAAGGTGAGAGTGTCCAAGAGGAAGGAGCTAGATAACAGTTGGGTTGCCGAAACGCAATACAGTCGGTGTCCTCTTTTTGAACTCGAGTCTGTTTTCATCTTCCGTTCTTCGATCTATTCTATACTGACCATAGTTGAAGGGAGCGACTAAGAGCGCAACCAGAGGATGAGGATGAGTTTCCAGACTTGACCGCTCACGACGAAGAGTCCCGGATCCGCTCTGATGAAGAGCTTATTGGATTTGCCGAGCGTAGCCCTGGCGGCGCTCGTCCAGCGAGAGACCGAGATTCTAGGACACGTTCCGTCTATCTCAATGCTCTGTCGTCTCGATATCTCGGTAATGCGACAACCGACGACCGGCAAATTGCAATACTGGATTGTCAGTGTTGCTAGGGGTGCTAACGTCCCTATCCACGGTATCGATGACAGCTTTGATACTCTTGGGGTCATCGCCGATGAGTTGGTGGATGCGCTTAGGAAGAAATCTGGACCTTGTAAGTTCCTTTTCACTTTCGATTTGAAGAAAAGTATGAACTAGTTCTTTTCACAGCGGACGCCTCCTTTCCCTACTTCCCAAGGAGAGAAATCCCCCCCGCCTGCGGTACGATCTCCACCAGTAGCCCAGAGGGTTAAGTACATCCTGGTGGTACCAGGCCCACCCAACCCGTTCTCTCTAAATGCTAAAGTCTGGGGTAACACGCATACCATCGTCAATTCGAATTCCTTATGGGTGAAGGTCGATTTACCTCGTACGGATGTCCAGCTTCTAGTAACGCATAAAGCCATCAAAGGTTTCATCCATGAGATTCCATTAAGGGACCTCAAAGATGGCGTTAAACCCAGAAGAGGGTATTCGGGCGTCTGGATACACCAGTTGGTAGGTGCTCTCGACCCATTTCTGGCCCGTCGTTCTCATGGTATCCTGCTATAGGTGCTTTTAGGGTACTACTGGTCTCATAGAAGCTCTACAGATGTGACATTCATGTCGTGGACCGACTTTATAGACAGAGTCATCGCAGGGACCATCAAAGCGGATATAATTTGGGGCGGTGTAGATCTGAGCAGTGCACTGTAGGCTATCCACTTTCTCCTTTAGCGCCGTACTCATTGTCTGCACTCAGTGATACGGTCCCTGGAATCAAAGAACCCAGTGTGCGCCAGCGCTTCCTCGACTCTTTGAATAAAATCCCAGCAACCTTTGGTACTGTTGAATGAGCTTCTTCATGCCGGACGAAAATTTGACGTTATCGGGGACCTCGATAACATCGCTCGGTACAACATGGGAACTCCCCGACCAGAGACAGATGTCCTTTCGCTGGATGGTCACGACGACGACATAGATATCAGATCTTGGATCTTCAAACGCGAAGGCAGTCATAACTTTGCTCACGTCCAAGCGTGTGTAACACCTAGCCAGCTACCTGCACACCCCAATTATCGATGGTTGAAGCAGCAGTATGTCCGCTCACTGGATCGCCATGTCGAGTGGCATGTCTTTATGATCAAAGGGAAGGTAAAATGCGTGTTTTATGTGATGCCGATGGACAAAGTCGGGTTGAGGGAGGTGCATGGGATCTCTCGAGATGAAAATTCATACCGTTCTGTGTGGTTGAGAACGAAAGGCTGGGATCTGGCAACGATGAAGTAGGTGCAATCATATCTCCCTATTTCGTATTTCACAAATTCGCTTGCAGCACCTTCGCGCACAGAGGCAAACGCCAGCTTGTACATAGGTCAGGCGGAACCCGAGCTTCACTAGAGCAAGCTGATGCCGAGATGAGGTTATTTGCCGAAGGTACCCTAGCCGAACTGATTCAGGTGGAGAAGCGGAGGTTCGAGGGGCAAACACTCTCGATAGAGAAGTTTTGCCGGATGGACTTGGGAATCATGAAGGATGACAGCGGGCAGTTGCAATACTTTGTGCATGGGATCAGGAGGGGCCCGTTTATTGAGATGTTTCCCTCGGAAGTCGAGGACGGGGTCTTTCGGTACCTCAGTAACGAGATTTTGAAAGTGTTAAGGGAATAAGTAGGAGGAACTGGTTTGAAAAGCAATATCTCAGTTTATGTTTATCTGTCTTGGGATGCCTGATTCTCATTAACAGGTGTGAAAAGCTTTGGAGGATGGGAGAGGACAAGAGCATAGACGTGTCAGTCTCACAAAGTAATCTAAGCCTATAACTGGCGTTGGCCGTGTAGCGTAATGGTTAACGCGCTAGTTTCCGGTATTGTGGACATACATCCAAGCTAGAGATTCCGAGTTCGAGTCTCGGCATGGTCGAGTACACTTTTCTTATTTTCCTTGCAAATGAGTATTGCTTGTGGGGTACGTGTCACATAAGTTCCGTGGGTTTTTCCGCGCTACTGTGCAAGTTCAAATTTTTTTCCGCTTAATTTGCATACATTTGATTATAATCCAGGGTGTTCATTGAGTCCGGCGTCAGCCTGAGCAAAGTTTCTTCATATCTACGCTCCGCACATCTACAATAAATAATTTCCTCGATCTCGTTGAAGCCAGACTCTTATTTTATCTGTCATTCTGGTTACCGATATTTATGTTTCGTTCGGATCGATCCTCAATCGTTTTTTATTGTGACAGATACAGCACGTTCACTCTGGATCCCCAGATTCATGCTGAACATCAAAGTAACAGGCAGTGTCAGCTAATTCTTACTTTGTGGTCCCGCAAATGGCCTAACCCTCCGTAGAATCACATCGTGAGGCATTGGATTCTGCTTTTGCTACTTCAGATTCTTGTCAGATTCAATCCATCAAATTTTCATGAAAATATACTGTCATCTTCGAGCGTATTCAAGATTAAAATTTGGGCTTGAATTGAAGAGCAGAAGCATGACTCATGTGAGTGGCTCGAGCGCTTGCACCTTGAACGCACGGACAATACTCAGAGAACAGGATTTTGCTGATAGAGCGAATCGACGATTTATTCCCAGTATATGAGGATGCCAGCGACCTGCCGAACCTTGCGCTGCCTATCTGAAGTTGTCCAAAGCATTCTCGAAGATGATCATGAGAGCAAAGAGAGATGGACATTTCTCAGCTGTTTTCTGATGTCTGAGACTGTATAAGCAAATCAGATTTAAGAATCGTGTCCCATATCAATATGGGCCAAGAGGGCTCCTCCTTTATTTGAGTCCGAGCAGAAGAATAAGTATGTCGCCATGCTATGAAATCACGACGGTGACTTCCATTTCAGGAAGGTCGCAAGTTCTCTTTCACCGTCAGTCATCGTTCAGACTCAGCCTAGTGTCACCGTGTACCGCGGCATATTTCCGTCCACCTCATTCGAAAGCAGCAAATTTCAAGTCATTGCTGTTCGGCCTTCTTACATCTCACACCAAGCTCACACGGTAAGCCTGAGAACCTTACGGTTACGATCTCTATAGCTTCTCAATCTCATACGTTTGCTACCAGTGAATATAAAACACTGGTACGGATCCTCGAGGAATCTTCCAGCTTCCCTTCACGTCCTGTCCATCGCACCCGCCAGAAAATAGCGCGGAATTATACATCAGATCCTGTTATTGCTATCAAGACCACCGTAAAAAAGGAAGAGCCCTCTGACAGAGATGAGATCTCCCCTCTCCTGTACCCCACCTCTCAAATTTATGATATAAGTGACTGGCAACACCCCGCCGAACTCGAATACTTGGACGCCGTTGATTGGTCCAAAGCTGAAGTCGTCAAATTCCTCATTACACATTCGTTCTCCGTTCCGGGTAGACCGCCCCACCGGGGCCGGTGGACTACCATCACATTGGGAGACTGAATCAACGACGGTCATTCCTACCTCATACCGTATCCCTCTCATGTTCGTTGCCAACTTTCAGTTGACGTCTCTCCAGCTCGTTCTCTCCGTTGACACAGATATTCGGAAAACAGAATTGAACAAGTTCAAGGGAGGGATACTTCACATCTCCAGGCTATGTGACACGCTGTTGGGTGCATCTCAGAGAGCCATGGATGTAGGAATGAAGCAGTACCTGGCGGTGCAAGACGTTCGATAGGGCACTGGTGAGGTATCGCATGGAGTGGCTTCTTTCCGATCCGGGAAAGGTCCAGGAGTTCTGGGATTTGTATGGGAAAGAGGAATATGAGAAAGACCCCGTGAAACTTGGTATGTCCTGAGATCTTCTATCTAATTTTGACATGACGCTCATATGATTACTATCTAGACTGGAAGAGATGCGTTTTGAAAGGATATAACGGATTCAAGCTTGATGAAGAACAAATAGAAGGTGGTATCACGTTGAGCCAGTGGTTTCATGGGCTGAAAGACCATCAAGGTGATTAGGTGTGGGATACTGCCAACGAGTTTCCATCATCTCTCACTGCCCTACAATATCTTGAACGTTGGAACAAAACAGGAATTTGGGACCAGGCGTTGGAAGCATCGGCATCAACAGGTGGGAATCCATCATCCACCTATGTCAATCAGCATTCAAATATGATGGATGTTGATCCAGTGTCGCCGGAGATATCCGTCTCCGTTTCCCCTTCACACAACACTCTTGAAACATTCATCTCTCCCGAGCAGAAACATATTCCAACACCTGCCGAATTCCTCGAAATTCTCAGTCGCTTCAAGACACAAGAACAAAGCATCTTCCAACTCGAGATAGAGATTAGCAACTTGAAACGCGGTGAGATGGACGTCGCATCCCCACAGGGATCATCTCCTCTGCTCACAGAATTCGTTCCTGCCCAAATTTTCCTCATGACTATGTGACCAGGATTGTATAGCAAGCTACTGAAACCATCCGCTCGGACGGTTCTTGGATCCGAAGCGTTTGGAGTATCTAGAACTTGTGGTCATTTCGAGTTCGAAGGCAAAAGAGGCTGCGGACGAAACATCTTTACCTGAAACGATAAGGTCATTGCGAAAGCTCCAGAAAACCGGCAGTTAAAACTCTCAATTCTGAAATGATGTGTTTCAGGCCTTCAAATCAGGACGTCCCTATTTTCTATTGGCACTCGTGAGCTATTATGTGTTTCTCATTTCCCTATCGGCATCGTTACAATTCATGGTCGTACCATCTTCCCAAATAGCTCCTTCATGGGGCCTTCTAAATTTGCAAGTGCTGTTTCCGCTTTCCCGGCTATTTTTTTCATCATCGAAAAGCTCTCCTCCATTTTTCGACAGTCGTTCCTGGCATTTGCCTCTAATTTCCTGGTTTCCTCAAGCTCTCGCTCAATATATCTGTTTTTCTCCTTCAAATTTGAGCATTCTCTTTTTATCGTCGTGACCTCTGCGGTGAGCCTTGTACATTCTGCTTGCATCTCGTCGGCAAGGGTATGGTACGCCGCCCTGATTTTATCGAGTGACTCGTCCAGCATTGCGACAGAGGATGGAATTTGGCTAGAGCGTAGAAGAGTGCTTTCTTGTGAAAGAGAAGGCGTTGCTGATACCATTTGTTCATTAGAACTATCGTCACGCGAGAACCCTTGGGCGTGCATTCTCTGAGCGCTGCGTATCTCTTCCTCTCCTTCCTCTTCTCTCCCACGTTTCTGCTTCCTCAGAGGCGTTTCCGGTGTCATCAGCAGTGGCACGCGTTTCGACGGGGTATAATTCCAACAATCCATCCCTGCAGTCACAATCTGTACCAGATCGAGAAGCTATGCAATACTTGCAGCCAAGTCCCTTGTATTTCTTGCGTCCTTCTGGGGAACAGATTGGCACCCCAATCGCTTTGGCTTCACAGCGTAGTCCGTTTATCTGGCATTTGAAACACTACGGATGCTTAGCACCGAAAGTAGTACAAGGATGTAAATGAAGACTTACGCCTTTGTCAAACGCGGGGGCCTTGAGAGACCAATCACTGATGTTCACAGGTCCATCACGACGCGCTGTTTTCACTCTTTTTTCTAAAGAGCGTAGCCATGGATGCTCCAGATATAGCAGTCGATGAAATTCTCCATATTTCATGGCCCGCGCTGAATAGATGACCTCGTTGCTCTCCTTCAACAGTGCCTCTTTGAGAGGAACCAAGACTTTGTCTGAATAGTCATCCCAGGTTTCCTCGCCATCCCATGGTCGATATCCAAGCCTCTTCTTATTTTCATTCCAAATCCTCTTCAATCACACGCGTTCATTTAGTTGAGTACATGGCAAAATCAGGTAGTATAAACTTACAGTGCATTCATCTTTGTACAGATATACTTCTGCTTTCTTCCTCGACTGAAATAGATGGCGGAAGTCCTGACTCTACCTCGAGTTTTACATTTTGGTTAACGGTTGGGCTGGAGCGAAGCTGAGTATGCAACTGAGTGAGTACGGAGGTTCAGAGTGAGAGGGAGTACTCACTTCGTCGATATCGTCGCCTTCCGAGATCACAGAATTCAATCGAGGCATCGTGAAGCTATGCTCTCTATCAGGAGCTTTCACAGATTGTCGGTCGTCCTCAGTCGTTGTGCAAAACGGTTGCGAGTTGTAGGTGACAAAGAAGGGTGGTTCGTGATAGAAGAAAGCAGGAGAAGTCGTCCATGGCTCGATCAATACAAAACAAATTCTGGAACATTAGAGTGAGCGCTTCGAGTCCCACACAACTTGTTTTAAATGAATTTGATAGCAGACACGCTACCTCGGGTAGATAATATTCAAGAATAAACGGGATCTTCAGACTTCCACGCGGCGGGAATTTGCTCTGCAGCCCTCAGAGGGTCGACGTTAAGGTAACACTGGCACGCAAGTAGTACAAAGAGAGTGGTGGCTCGTGGCCATATGATCCACAACGGTAAATAGCCCTAACGCGTGAGGTTAGAAACATACCACAACGTAATGTCTCTCGTTGTCATGACCACCTTGCCTTGGCGACGGAGCATGGAACGGAAGATTTAGACTTATATTAGGTGGCGATTGAACGTGCGGCGCGTCTCGTATTCCTACCGTGGGATTAGATGAATTATCTTCTCTAGTTTAATAGAAGTGCATAAACCTGAAACCGTTACATCGCGGGATAACTCCTTTCTCTCTGTACAGTGGAGCACAAAGCATGTACAATGGTCCGCTCCCAGATTCCGAGGATGTCGGATCAAAAAACGATGTCCAGCCATCCTGATACAAGTGAGAGCGAATGATCTTCTCAAAACCTCCATGTGACGGGGGGACATAGGTTCCCACCAAGGGCAACTTTTCTACTGACGGGGAAAAGATGTAGGCTGGTAGCGGGTGTTCGGCTGCTATATGCTTCCAGGGAGGTGGGCTTGGAGCTCCCAATCATATCTTGAAACATCCATAAATTAATGGGTTCATGCCATGCATGAGCATGATAGCTCGGATCTTCAGGATAGAATCCCATGCAGTGTCGTACCTGAATTGATATGACATTTACTACCACCAAAACAAATGCCATATGACAAACATATGCTCCGCACGGGTAGAATCTCGGGGAAGTGATTTTCACAGCTCATCGAAGATGGTAAGGTAAATCCGATATCAAACATCAATCATTCTATAAATTCAGAGCCGCATGATGCTATGCATCTCAACGATACTCAGCCCCACAATCGCCAATGGTAGTGATCATTCGACGTACCATTTGAGCGCTCCAGAACTGTCTCGATGGCAGCGCGATCCTCGTCAGTCAAAGTGAACTCGAAGACGCGGCTGTTGTCCGCGGGATGCTCGGAAAGACCCAAGCGCGCTCCTGGAATGTGGAACTGAGACGGAATGAAATCGCAATTCAATATCACTTACCGATGATCACAGCTCCAATGAAGTGATGATCCAATACCCATCGAGTAGCCACATTGGCAATACTCAGACCTCCATGGCGATCACCGATGATACGAAGGACGGAAAGGAGCGATTGGAATAGAGGCCAGTCACCCCATGCCTTCACGATCATGTCGAGGTACTAAATTTCAATGTCCGCGATGAGCCAGGGGTGGAAACACGAAGACAGAACATACTTTTCGTTGAGAGGGCGTAAGGTTACCAGGTGTAGGAATCAGGCTCTGGTTGATTCAGCCACTTATCCGCGAGGAAACCGCCGCACTGAATGTAACCACGCCATCATTACAATAAATTTATATGAAGAACATCACACTTACCACAGTTCCATAAGTCAACAGCTTCAGACCGTGTCTGTCACAGACATCTGACATACCATGAAGCGGGCGCGTATCAATCAACGAGAACTGCAAAGAGTGACAATTAGAAATAGCTAGAAAGTGCGGGGAGGAAGGGTATCACCTGAACCTGATTGGACACAATGACGCCTCGTCCCAGTTGAGTACAAATCTCATCCGTATGGATAGCGTCGAAATTGCAAAGTCCGATCGCCGATATCACACCATTATTTCGAAGGTCTTCAAGGATTTTAAGCGTAGGAAGGTACCCCTTATTCCCGTAATCTTGCCAATGGAACTGTAGAAGGAGAAGTTGGGTAACAAACTGAAACACAGAGGGTCAAACTATACCTGAAGGAGGTCGACATGATCTGTTTGCATCCGTTGTAGGCGCTCTTGCACAGCAGCCTCGATGACATCTCTGGTAGGCGTGATGGTCTTGAACACGCACCATTTGGTCGCTCCAATTATTTCTGACGGGTAACACTGCTTCTGTCGGAATTGACCCTGTCCGAGGGATATTAGCGAGACATGAATCCATCGTGCAGAAGACTTCCTTACAAATATGATCTCCGCACTTCCGTAGTGGTCAGCTATCAAATTATGTGGTTCAATTCAATAATGAAGGGTCGTAGAGAACAGTCGCACCCTATGATATTCGGGGAAAGGGAGGGCGGTGTGAGAGATCAATAAAAGATCAGATGAAGTTATATACCATGTCTACAAACTCAGATCACTGTCGGGTATCAAGAACAGATGCGAAGAAATTACCAAAAGCGGTGTACCCTGATTCGACGTGACGAGCCATCGCTTGTCGGATCTTGGTGACAGAAGCACTTCCCCAGGCGTTACTCGATAGCTGCCATAGTCCGGTCCATATTCGAGGAACCTGGAAGGGACCGAGACGAAATGTTTCGAAGGAAGCCATGGCTGAGAAGAATGAAGAAGCCGTCGATGTTATAAGTAGAGGCGAGGTTCCGCGACGACCGAGAATTCCGGGTCTTTGCAAGACAAGTATTTATATGAAAGCGCTAGGGTGGTCTACCCCGGAGATATCTATTGCGATGTCAAGAACAGGTAGGAAAGGGGTGATAGTCCCGATTCCAAGACAGCTGTTATCAGAATGTCGAGCAGACTTTTGGTTCTGAGATGCATCGCAGTAATCAACGGCGATCATAGATTTGACCGGGTTGGCCTCAATTGCGCCGCGGGATCATGAGCCCATTTGGGGACCGAGATGATAGTACTTCCGGAGGAAGAGCTCCGACACATCACATTGGTCGAACCTATAAGATGATTTAACCCATGAGTGGAATGACATCGATTTTGCAGCATCTTCAAACGATATATCATGCCTGCTCCAGATGCATCTTTGACCGTCCGACCAGCGCTGGGACATGTGTAAGGATCGTTCTCGATGATAACAGTGCTGTAGCTGATATCGATGGTGCTCTCCTAGAAACCTGATGGTAGACACCTTTATCGCAAACGCGCAGGTCGACGAGTCAGTACGAGTCACTTCGACTTGCAGTTAATGGCGCTGATCTGCCATACAGCCTGCGTACAATCGTCCGAAATCTCGTCGGATCCGGACTGCCGAACATTGGCTCTACGTTCTCCGCGGCCGCGCGCGTCCGGTTGCAACAATCTGGTGCCAGTAGCGGGAGTGTCCGAGGGCCTCTTTTCAAGAGAGACGCCCATGACGAAAATATACACCCTTCTGAGAACCTTCAGGACACGTTGCGCCGTGCACGTTGCCTCTTCGGAGCCGGTCTGGGCTTCGCGAGCTTGGTAGTACTCGCTGTAGTTGTCCGTGCGACCATCGGACTTCGATGGGACAAGGAGACCGAGATGGCAGATATTCTCGCCGAAGTCGATGCGGATATTTGTCAAGCTATCCAAGTAGGTACTTCGGCCGGAAGGATATGTTGATGAACACGCTGATATCACGAGCTTATAGAGTTCGAAGGAAGAGCTTGAAGGCGGACGTGTCGATGACCACACAAAGGCTCGTGAAGCTGTGAGAGAGCTCCGGAATGCAGTCAAGGAAAGTTTGTTGGACGTTGAATCCTGGGGAGGAGAATACCCTTTCGAGCGAGCGTCGGCGAGTTTCGAATACTGGAAAGTGTAGATGGCTGGGTAACAGGATACAATATCAGTAACTTTTGATGTTCGCGGCAAGAAGCCAGTGTGGTATAATTCCCAAGCAGGATAAGAGCGCCACAAATAGGGAGCATTTCTATGTGCAAAAGCTCATCAGAAAATAGCCGCAGTTGTAGAGTAGTGGAGGATTCTAACTGAGGTAAAAAGCTGATTCACTAGAGGAACGAGGTAACACGTACGCGCACCCCCAGAAAGATGGTCACTCTTGTCGACGGTCGACAGGAGGATGATATGTCACAAGGTGTGGATGCAATGGATGAAATCAAGCAATGACCAAACAATGTTTGATCTGAAGCAGTGCAAATGCATTTGTCGGGATTCCTCAGTAGTTAGAGCTTCGTCACTAGTGATAATACTTTCCTTCCCGACGAGGAGGGGAATTAGTAACCTCTCCTCCGTTCATACTTCGTGCGTGTTTGAGCATCGGTCATAACCCGAGCTTTCGGCTGTTGATCGGAGATACACACTTTTTGTCTTGGTAAACCTCATTACTCACTGTGAACTGATAATCAGATAAACATACCATTGTAGCGACGGGACGGAACAGGTTCACCTGATAGCGCTAGCTTTGGACCTGAATGGCTTTGACAATCCGGCGAAGGAGGGGCTGAGCGGGCAAAGCGTGCTGGGTGCCATAAGCGAAGCAAAGCCACGACGGTAGCTAAGCAATGATTTACGTCTTCTGTGTTATTGGAGACATCAGTCCTATAGATTCCCAGCAAAGAGCGCGGGGAGTCACACCTTCCGGCGAGATTGTGCTATTCTCTAACATGATTAGCGGCAAATGAAAATTTGACCGAAACATTGATTTACATGGATAATCAAAACCCTAGATTTGAATGAAATAGTCAGCCAATATCATTCGGGCGCGAAGTGGGACCCACGAAAACAGCGTGGCTGAAGCGCCACAATCATGAGAAGATACGGGTGTTGCACGTATTGACGAGTTACCAATAGATTCGCTGCTGAATGTTCTGTGCTCAAGCACGAACATCACGGTAATTACGTACGGATAGCACCTATGACTCTTGACAGAAAGAAATCAGTGCAACATTGTTGGAAACAGAAGAGAAAAACCCACCAGCACCCATCACATCCAGCGTTCCAAGTATTCGATATGGAGATAAGTTTTTAAAAGCCGTTACGGACAGGTAACATGAACAATGAGAAAGTCTGCCGAGCAGAGAAGTTAGCGGGGTTTGCTGTTGTTACCGGCTTGAGGTCAGAAGTAACAGCGTATGAATTTCAAATCGGATGGTATCACGTGTTAAGGCCCGCAACTGCCGTCGGCACTCACCCTTGGTTCAACGTTGTCAACCTTCAACCACATTGCCTCAGAGCGTCCATGCTACGCTTTCCAACGAACGTGAATATCAAAGGGTGGCATGAGAATTCTACTCCGTGAATTGCTTAGACGACAGAGGAGGTGCGGCTGCGAGCAGTGCAAGTTATTTTACACCCTTGATGATGTTGTCTGAGCGCTTATATTCATTAAGATAGAAAGTTGCCGCTGATATTACTCAATAATAGAGATTCGTAACACATCGTGCGGACATAATCATCGACAATGATCAAGGGTTTTCTCCCTCAAGTCCATTCACTAATAATGCGCTATTTTTTTAAGCCGTACGGTTGGTTACACATTCTATGGGTACTGAAGCAAGGTGAGCTGGATCACATTAAATGCGCCGATGGACTACGAAAGAACAATCATAAATGGTGCAATTTGTCAAGAGATGGCTGCACATTTACCTTTGTGAATTAAGCTGGACCGCTGACATCGATGTTCTAGATGGACGTTGACTAGTGCGGAGTACTTCGTATTTAGAACGGTCGGACATCATCTACCCTATACACCTAGATGGAGTAAAGCACCACATAAGCACCTGATTTTTTGGGAACAATCCGAGATTTTGGATATCTTGGGAACGAAATAGGCGTGCCCGATAGCAAAATCTGTGTCCCAGTATAGCCATCGGGTAGATATCCAGAGATCTCCCCGCTGGCAGCGCACACCGATCAAAAGGGATCTTTACGACGGGCGCTTAGAAGAACCTAATACCGCCATGGTCCGGCTGAGATGGATCGATGTGAAGACAACTGCATCTTAGCAGCGATGCAACACACATCTGCATCGTTTGGTCCTCCTCACGGTATACTACACCGATGATACTCTTGACAGGAACGCTTATCGCACCGCCTGCGTGAAGGTTTGATCAGGCAGTGTTCATTAATACCGCGTCTATTGACATAAATTTCAGCCGACCGTTGCACCAAAATCTGATCGATAAAAGAAACAGATGGATGCTGTATGAGTCTCATTCTAACAGTCTAAATTGCACCTCATCTCATGCCGTTTTAAATAAGACCTTCCGTGGGCGCGAATCAGCAGCGTGAAGACCACAAAGTGTAGCGTATCAGATCACACTTCCGGCGCACTGTAAGATTCTTGTTTGTTGATATGCCTCTCATTCACCATCGTTTTATTTTAGGAAAGCGAGATGCGAGCGGCAAGAGAAAGACTACTCTACCTTCTGAGGATAAACATAGAGATGGATGCGTGAGCCAGAATACGGATTACTATTTATTAAGCACAAACCTTTTCCAATATGTAGTTATTATGAAGACAATAGATACACTCGGCAGAAAATAGTTGGAACTTAGCGGTCGCTACCAAAGCAGCCGGACGTCTTACTATTGTCACTCACGCCAATGCAGGGGTAATAAGACAGGTCACCACAACTATACACACTCGCTGTGATATGTATAAGGAAAGGAGGGCTGACGTACTCCAACATACAACGAGGGAAACATTTCGGAGATCGAAGCATTGTCGTTTTTGCGAATGCAAAATGTAATTTGACCAACGTCCGTGTATTCGCAGGGATTTGAATGCATCAGACATATTACTGAGGCGTAGCCGGCAGCGGGCGATAATGCTATATACGCATCACCAAGTGAGAAATGCGAGATGATGTATCACCTACCCGATAAATAAGCTGGGGCGGGAGGGCGGCGCCTTGCTGCTCTAGGACGGCTACATCTCAAACAGTCCAAGTCTATTCTCCACAGAACGTTGCTGCTCATCCTAACCGCGACTGTCGCGTTTATCTGGCACCTTGGGTGCGGCTCATACAGTGATTAGCAAAGGATTCAGTTCTTTCATTTGGGGGGCAAATGAACGGGCGATCAAGTAATTGAAATCCAGGGATTAGTGCCGGTCAGAACGCGACAAACTGCCTTTTTGGGGAGATCCATCTTGCCATCACTACGTGCTTCGCTTGCGAATATTAATGCATTATGTAGGGAGTCGGTCCGCATTTTGTACTCTTATTACGTGCTTACCTGTCAGCGCATCATATTTCGTAAGGACGTAACTTCTCGTGAGTCGCTACCAGATTTAAATAGCTCGCTATTTACTACCTTTATCTTGTTGTTATCAGTATCACGGGGCTTACACTGAAACTTGTCTAGGAGATCACTGCCGAACTTCCCTGCTGAATACATTTTGATTTCCCATATCCATCCCTTCACCGATGCATATTTCCAAGTCCGCGCTACGTAGGATTTCATCAGATATTCACCCACGTTGCTTTACATATTGGATTCTATATATTCTCTCACGGAACTACTAACAGAGCGCGGCAGTTGGTCATCGGTAGATTCCATTCAGAGAAATCATAATTCTCTCCAAGAATTGTTTCTTTTATTCGACGACTTAAGAAACAGTCATGCACAGAGTATTACCATTCGCCGGGATAATATAACACTATTGCAATAGAGTAGTATCCTCGTGATATGAGGTGGATGAGCCCCTGTAGCTGGACCTCCTGATAGAAAACGAGACCCTTGGCTGGAAATCGCCACAGCTCTGGTCGTTGTATGATGGTATGATGGCCCACTGCATCAAGGACGAAACAGAAAGGCATCTGTACAGAAGCTAGAATTATGTAAATGCCTCATCAGAGGACGAGACTGAAGTATAAAGGATGTTTTATGCAGGCAGAGGCGAGTCCACAATAAAAACACCGAATTGCAGCATAAAGGGAATAAGTCTTCACTACGAGATTATTACGCTCCAGGTCTCATCGTTGATTGTGGCGCTAGGCCCTCAATTGAAATGCACCACTGAACATTGAAAGAATAACGCCACAAATCAAAGAACTATTTATCCACAATTGCAAGGCTATTGCGAAATGTAAACGTGCTGGAGTTGAGAGTGAATATACAAGCCGGATCTCAAGCGGATATGAAAGAAACGTACCAGGCCATTTTTACACCTGCTAAAAACGAACTTATTGAAAGGAAAACATTGCCGAAGGTATGATGATGATGATGATGATGATGAAATCCATTATAGTGTCTCGGACCCCTTTATGGGGTCCATGCTACACTGCGTATGTCGTATCGCTACTGTGGGTCGCTAAGAAGTGGGTCACTAGGCTAAACTATTGTGATATCGTAATTGTATGAACTTTTGCGTGGTTATAAGTATTCGTCGTGGGGGAGGTGTTTCTTGTAATCTAGGTGTCTGAGGAACGAGATAAAGGTCCGCTTTGGGTTCGTCTGAGCCCTGCGGTGTGAAAAAAAAGGGGTTTGGTCCTGGGTTTGGGCGGTCGGGCTGTATGGCTGTTGTTGGCGCTTCGTGTATGGAGAGTTGTGGGGCCTGCCAGGACCGGGTTGCGCAATTATTGATAGTAGCTCTTGGTCGTAATAGGTAACGTTTGTTCGCTTCTGCTATTTATAAAGGAAATGAAATCTACTGTCCTCGTAGTCGAGGGTGGGAGAAGTAGTCGCCGAAGGTATCGAGTGTAGTCACATCAACAATTCAATTGAAAACCTACGCCTTATAAACAACGAGTCGACGAACAGACAGGTGGAGCATGTGTGGGAATATATGGAATACTACCCTGATGAGCGCTAGTCCGGGTGCTGAAAAGTGAACACAGCCTCATTGAATCATCAATGGTTGCTGGAAATGTTGTACCGGAAGGAAATTGATAAGTTCGTGATGTCGACCATCATATTTTCACCTCGGGGATAATATTGGGCCTTGGGTTTGTTCCACATCTTGGAGTAGATATAGATACGCCATCTGACTGTAGGAATTGGATAATCGTGATGGTTAGAGCAACGGAAAGACGAGATAAGAACGGTAGCATATGGAGACGGGACCGCAGAACAGATATGCGGAAGGTTGTATGCATACAGGGATCATGCTGCCAAAAATGAGGAAATCAACGAAATACCATAACGTGGAATCGAACTAGGTTCTGGTAAGTAAGCAACCTTGAATCCTACGACCCTTCTCTTCTAATGATCGGAGACTCATTTTCATCTTTCTCGTCACATCGGGATACCTTCCAGGTCTTCGTCAGGACGCGGACCAAATTTAGCCACCGTCTTTCGCGGACAACAGGCCCTCTCGATCCCATGCCAGGTGTCGTAGGCGCGCCGCATACGCCTTCATGCGCTGGAAGAGAAGATACTGGAATAGAAGACATGCGAGATCTTTCGCCATGGATGATGAGAGTAATATCACAAGTCCGCTCATTGTGGGGGTGTATTATCACGGTTGTTGACCCCACTCGATATCGAAAATCTGGAGTCGATCTCCGATAAAATCTACGCCAATGACAATATGGATCATGGCACAAATCCATTTATTATTTATGGGTACTACTTTTACTTGGAAAACTTGTGTAGAGTACGAGCGGTGAACGCCAGGAATAGCCCGAAAGTCGATTACTTTCTATATGAGTGTCTGAGAAGTAAGGTACCGTGAGATGAGGATATCGGAGTCTGACCGTTAGGAGCGTTTCGCTAACGTGTCGATCTACTGCTACTGTCGCCCTGTACACCAGATAAATATTTCGGCTTCCGCATCCAGCAGATCTCCTATTCCGCTGGAACCTTCTATTAGCCCATCTTAAATTGGAGTTCATGGCGTAGTTTATTTTTCAGTTTATTTGATGGAGTGATGGCGGCAGTCCTCCGGCATATAGCGTAGGAAAGCATAACCAAAAATGGATGTTTCGGAAAGTGAAACCTCGCAAGAGGTGCCGAAGCAGCCGACTAAGCACAAAAATTTGAAGTCACCATTTTAGCGCCCATGTATGGATGAGCTGGAGCAATGCCGGACATTGCTACACTCTGGTCAAGCATACGTGAGCCCCTCGTCCTCCAGTATACGCACCCGAGACCTAGCTTAGTTTTTCTCACCACACCAACACGCAGTGTCACCCACTCAACACCATAGTCCTCAAATTTTGTACTGAGAAGTTTATCACGGGCATCAACAAGGTATATGTATTGCAGATTGTGTAAGTAGGTCTTAGCAGAGAATACGTGCAACAACGCCACAGTCGCTGGGCCTCGCCGTCGCGAGTCACAGTAGCTGCCGACGTATCTGAATGCAGGCTTCTCGATTTGGATACCTCTATTCAAGCTCCGCAAAGGCCTTGCCGACGGAGATTGCCTTGACAGCCATCACTCCATCAAATAAACTGAAAAATAAACTGCCGCCCGCAGATGGTCGAAAGATCCCCAAACCCAAAGCAGGAGCGCCTGGTATGAGACAGGACATTTCTATCCCTTATTTGATGATTTTGATCTGAATTTCGACCAGAAAATCTGGAATGCGCACAAGGACTAGTTGGGGTACGACGTTCGCGGTGTCAATGAGAGCATCAGAGATTTTTCTTCACGCGTCCTTGCTCAAGTCAAAGATGGTGTTACCCAGTATAATGGGAACAATAGGTTATAAGTCATCTACAGCTTGAGGGAGATGCCTCTAGAAGAATACAAGCATCTCTTGAAACTCTATTATGACTGGATCAACCCCGATCGCACGACCAAGTTCTATCAGTGGACGATTGATGCTCCAAAGTTTGACAACGCGGTGCGCTGCAACTTTCTATACCTCGTTAAGAAGCATCTCATCCTTGTCCTTCGCGACAGTGCAAGAACTGCGAGAGTAACTCTAAAGTTCGCTACTGCGAGTTCAGAGAGAGCACTCGGGCACAGCGGTGCAAATACTGCTCGTATCATGATATGAATGCTCTGTATCAATGAATTCTACAGAACCTCGTCTAATGGGCCAGAAGACTGTTGTATCGTCGCAGGGCGGTATTGCCAGGGGCAGCGGAAGTGCATCCCACGGCGTGAACACCCTATCCAGCGTGACTGCGGGAGGTGCGAGCCGTGACACAAGCCCAGGCCTTTCTCAGTTGCACACGAAGAAGCCAAGTCAATAGTCAAAAAAACCAAATGTGTGTTTATGGCGATTCGCTCGCGATCTACATGCAGGAAAGACCGTGGAAGTATCAAAAACATTAGAGCTACTAGAGCATGTTTCGTCTTTGCTGAATGTGAACACACAATATCTGTGGTCCCGATTCCGGAGCGATGGTCAACTCGCACATACCTCAAACTGCCTGTTGAATCGATAAAGAGTGAGAGGCGTCTGGAACTTTCTTCAACTCAGACCATAGGGTCGGCAAGGTCGTATCCTTCTTGGTTTCAGGTCCAGAAACGAGACGGATCGACAAAGCCTCGTTTTCGTGGTTGCCTAACCGCGCCACTATGAATCAATGGTAACAGTATAACAAAACAAGCGGTTCGACTCCGTATCGTAGCGCTAGATCCTGAGATATGTTCTTTTGTCTCTCTACTTGAAGAGTATGACCAGTCTGCGGCGGCGAATTCTTCAAGCAATAGCAAGCAAGCAGGACCTCAATGAAGACAAATATCATAATATCAACTCCACGAAATGGGCTGGTATCAACAAATACTTTACGCAGTACTGGATCGTTGATTGCTTAGCCACGAGTGAACGTATACCTGTAATATGGTAGATTAGTATTATTTCTTGATTGGCGCATACACTCACAGAAAGGTGTGGACACTCGGAACGGAATCATGAACAAGAGTCCCATCAGCGGAAGCGAAATTTCCGGTAAACGCTCCAGGGATTTAGACCCATTGGAAGAAGATTTGCGTCGGAGCTGCTACAAAAGGAACATACAATGCTTCGGCGCTTTGATGGAAGCGAGCACACTCCCATCTGTTTCGGACACGCAGCAGTGTTGAATATTATGGGCGCGTAACGCGTAACGGCGGTTGATCCGCATGAGGTTACGGAACTTTGAGAAGGCGAAAGGCAGTGCACTAAGAAGATCAATAAGAATCAACGATGCCAAAATTACTGTTAGCGCAATCATAAGAAGGCCGTAGAGCCGGCGTAAGGCAAATTGGAGATTGAGAAGATGCTATATCAGTTTCGGAGAAACAATCAAGAGAAAGAACAGTGCGTGATCATCTTTTCCGCGCCAAACCGAAATTAGAACAAACCAGCGTCCCGTACGGAATTCGGCAGATGTAGAACCGCATATAAGGAGCAATTGCGGATGTTGAGTGAGCGTTCTTGGGACCAAGGGCATACCGCAGAGTATTGATGGCCGGAAGCGAGATGGGCGCTGAAACGCTGAACATGGCTGCTGCAACATCAAAAAAAGATACGAGAGACGACCCGATGATTTACTAGTATGTCTAGCGAATCAGTGAGACGTCAGACCTTCAGACTTGGAAAAGCAACGTCATTTCCCCCTGCGCGGGTATATGCTGGTTCTCCATTGACGATTCCGTGAGCTAGCGTTCGGAGGAAGCAAGACAAAGCCAGAAGGGTAGCAGATTTGAACGGAATGGCAGGCACGCAACAGATACATCAGAACGTGGTCATACGATGGAATGGCTGTACAAAGACGCGAAATTAGTAAGAAGAAAACCAATGGTGACTGACGATGCGCCGGTATTCTTTCATTGGCACAACTGTCAAACAAGCCATCACTCTGGGTAGTGAAAAGGATCTCCAGGGCCGAGCGGTTGGATCTTGATGGGTAGGCCAGCTGAAGAGCAATGTCAACGGGAATGAGTGCAATAAAGTGAACAACGGCTCACAAATTACGGCATAAGAGAGCACCACCAAGATGACGTCATGTACAGTTATTTACCGGTCATTGGAATGCCGAAAAATATTTTTTGTCCCATCCACCACACATTGTCTTTTTCCTCAAATAAAGTAGCCACAAAATTTTTAATATTACTCAGTGATGTCCATACAAAGTATGAACTGGATCAAAGCATCTAGTATTGAGATATCCGTAATTTACGGTGTTTCATTGACTGGTAAATGACCACGTGGCAAACCCCTGCCAAATTTGCATCACTGTTCGATTTTTCACGGGGTCAGCAGTAGCGCTAAAATTCCCAAAAAATCACTAAAAATCCATAATATCTATGTCTCCGATTATGCAACACTGTCAGGCAGCGGAACTGGGGAGAAGGAGGCTAAATCAACTGTTTCAGTGACTGATGGTGTTGCAATGACCTGTCAATAACTGTAAGACGGAGGGTCGGCGGACTACAAGGTCTTTAGAGAGGGAGAAACTAGAGGGAAAAAAGTGACTCACTACTATCTTCCTTCATAGCTGCTGCATCCTCAGTATCTAACACTCTTTCCAGCCAAGACTTTTCGGGAATAGAGCTAGCGCCATGACTAAGATCATATCGGACTCGGAGGTTTACCGCCGCAGACAATCGACAGGACATATTGTTGAGAGCGGAGAGTAGGTCGACCACAAAACACATCGTTGTATCTCTCGTGGACTGAATAGTAGAATTTGTTCTCGAAAGAGGCTATGACTTCTTCAGACAAAGAAGTGGGGTAGAACATATGACTCACTAGCGTCGTGCGTGCGCTCTGGCACAGAAAGAAAATGGGATTGTGTCGAGCGTATGGATCAAATATATGCGCCATTTCTCATGGAAGCAGCGTCATCTAAGAATGGCTAAGTAAGAATGAGATCAAATGGAAATACCGAGGCGTACCGGTATTCTTTCCGCTTTGCCCGTAAAACGTCACTTTCTTTCACGTCTTGGTGTCGATATGGGCATATAACGGGATAACTCTCCAGAAAATGGGCGAATCGTAGGTGCGAGGGTCGAAGCAGGCTAGAAATAAAATACACGAGACATTCTGAGATCCATGGATATGTGGCATGTATGGCAGTTGCCCTAATAGTAACATGTAGGCATCAGTTAGGAGAAACACAATAGTGACCGACGACTCACGATTATTTGCTCTCCATTGTCTTTCGCGACATTGGGAGAGAAATCATAGGCCCACGTCCGTTTCAATGATTCTCAAAGTCGAGGGCTGGCAGATGCTACGCCCATTTCAGAGTGAGAGAAAAAACAGCAAGGCGATAGATACTCACCAGCGTTACTCAATGTAGATCCTTCTCTCTGACACCCTCGAGCACCATTCTTGCGATAAGGCAAGCCTCGATATGAGTTTGATGACCAGAAAGCAGATTTCGCGATGCGAGCAAGGTTGTGGCCGGAGGGAAAGAAGAGTTTCCCAAAATGGACGGGCAACGCGTACCACGTGATCGACTGGCAGACGCGTCTTGGACGCGTGCAGCGTCGATCGATTTCGGTAGTCGACGACTTCACTCTACAATGTAATTGGGCTGTGTTTACATATAATATAAAACGACACTACGTTCAGAAAATAGAAACGTTCCAATAGTCTACATATGCGCCTTGAAGCTTGCAGGAGTCCCAGTCCAATTCAAAGCCGACAAAGTTTCAAAAAAGGATATGGGAGACGGAATACCATCATGCATGCTTTCGACAGAGGCTGGTGCTGGAGGTAAACCTTGATTTGACATCGAAGAAAAGTATAAGATATCTTGGTCGAGTTCCTTGGATCGGACAACAGACGGGGTCGAACCGTGGCTGCTCCTAGCTCGTCAACAGATTCGCAATTTGGGAACGGACGGGTCACAGTGATAGATGTTCTGTGGACTACTATACAACCCTACAAGGAAAAACCTTATTAGAGAACAGTGCTTATCTCGAGTGCCAGACCTCAGTGGTGATATCAGAGAAGACAGCTGGATGGCATTTATTCTATAAGGATCCCAAGAAAGGCTGAGTGCATCTTATTAGCTACCATATCACTCCTCATATGCCCTAGTGGGATCAACGGTATATCGGCCACAAGTCATCACAAAAAAAAAGTCACCGACGAGACCATCACGGTTCGACTCCGTGCCATGGCAATTCCCAATAGATGCATTCTGATATCACTTTTTTCAAAGTTAATCGAAGACATGAAGAATTGAATTGACCATAGTACGTAGCTCTGCTGTCCCAATTTTCCTCGATCAATTTGGTGATGAGACCGCAGATGTTCTACACGCTGCACCCAAGAAACAGAGGAGCGCACTGGCCGGGTCCACATTGGCATCTTCCTCTCAGTTGTTGCTAGAGCACATCATCATGCTACGATAGATCAACGGTAGATCGTCTCCAACTTATTCATAAGAAACCTTACAAGTTAGGAGGAAATTGCGGTTCGACTCCGTATTGTAGCACTGTGACGTCGGAACTCGGATAATTTTTGTCCCCTTCTCCGTTCAAATAACATTTCACACGCATTCCATTCGATTATTGGACCATTAAGGCTTGTTATAGATGCAACACAAATTTCGAAACGAGAAAAGAGAGAAACAAAACGGTGATACTCACCAGCACCACATCCTACTCGAGTATCTCTCTATTGCCTTCGAGCACTAGTAATAGTCCTAAGAGACGATGCAAATCATCAAGCCTTGCTATAAATTGGATGACCCGAAAACAAATTTCACGATCAGCTAGGTTCTGACGGACGGATAGGTCGCGTTCCTTCTGTGCTCTTTCGATTTGCAAGATGAAGCAGGCTGACTTATCGCGTGTTAGGATCTTGGATACGTTTAACTTGGAATACCACCACCGCCTATGCGTGTACACTTACTTTCATAAATGGGTGCAGGATTCGACCTGAGCCCAAGTGAATATCTTATATGTGAGGTAACTATTGCCGTCAATCATACACGACCTGCGGGAGACCACCGAGGATTGTTCGTAACTATGCCGTCCAGCCCACCTCATACACGCCGTCCACACTCAACTGCAGGTCAGGGGCAATAGTTGCATTAGCCTCCATTGCCCACAGTGCAACAGCGACGGTGCTATGGGTCCGGTTGTCAGATGTCATTCTGCCTTCCGTTTTAAGAAATCGGGCAGGCTCACTTGGTTCCGCTGTAATCCAGAATGCCTTGATGAACCGGGAATTTAGCTTGCGGCCTGGAACGTGGATTGTCAGCTCTGCGGCCAGTGAATGACGTGACGTCCAGTTTACCCTAGGTTTCCCGATGCGCTTGCTCATCATCCATCCATTCACAAACAGGTACGCCCGGTAGGTTTGACCGAGCGGCTCATTGAAGTTGAAAAGACATAGGCACGTCAAAACCTTCTGGAATGTGCAGATCGAATGTCCTCACGAAAGAAGCCAACGCCCTGCTGCAGATTGTGGTAGACCATTATGTAGATCCCCTCGACTCCCATGACGACGTGTCGAACCCAGGCAAGTGCCAGCCTTTACGCTCGCCGTAAAGACCTCCTTCGTTGAACACGCCACGGGTCTTGTCGGGGAAAACTGGTGGAAACATAGCTATGGGCGATATATGTTTTTCACATAGGCGGTGGCACTCACTCAGTATATCCCCCGATTTTCCCCTGAACCCGCCACTGCGTGAACTTGCTGGAGTTGAGCTGGAATCCGCGAATGCCACGAGGACTTTTAGAAGAATCGGGATTTGCTATGCATCACCACAAAGGTTAGACGTTGACAGCTCCTAAGAACAAGGCACGCACTTCCGGAAGTCTCATTCAGGCCCATGTTATCCTGCCAAGAGATACGTTTAAAGCAAATTGTGTAAGAAGTATAGGCGCATACCTGGACTATTGTGATGACATTATCGCCATGTAAAACAGCGCCTTCTGGGAAAGTGAATACGGCATCCGTCTCCTCGAGAATATTTATGTTATTGGTAGAACTTGCAAGTGAACATAAAACATCAGTACCGCAGTACGCATAGATTTACTGAATATCTCACTTTCCATAAGATGTTTTCAAAAAGACATTATTGAGCCAAACACTTGCGGCAAAGGCTAGACCAGGCCGGTATCAGTCTTGCCATCGGGGAAATCGATGAAATCCAACTCTCACCCGAGCCACCGTTTATAGAGAGATTCAGACTCTGCTCTGTTCCCGTCCCATTAAAATTGTCCCCTCCAAAGAACAACATTTTCACAGCTACACGTTGGAGGCATTTCAATGAATAAATCAATTATGACAAGAAAATGATACGTACAACCCGTAGTCACATCCGTACAAAATTGTCCCGTCGGAATAATATGGTTTACGAGGGATATTGGTCGTGGTATGGTTCGCAACGACAAACGAACCATCGTCGAATCTCAGGTAAGCTGTCTCGGAACTTCCATCCCTCTAATGTCGGAGCCACTGCGATGTCCACGGATGCCGACGACAATGAGAGTTCCCCTACTAGGCCTCCGATTGCAGTCAAGGATGAGGACACATTCACCGATAACGCAGCACCATTCCATGTCACAGAGCTAACCACAGCAGGAGCTATGATTGTCAACGGGGTACTGGCATTGAGGTCGCCTTTCAACGCAAGCTCCGTTCCTGATATGCTAGCCAAGTGCACGAGATACGGTCCGCCCACGATGATGGACTGATTGGTCCCCAGACCCCAAAAGTTGCGCAGTGAATCACCTCGCGTCTCCAGCGATGACAGGTGCCCAGAAGGTGGCAACCGTGTCAGAGTCGGCAAATAACACCAACTGCGAGTCCGAGTCGTAGACCTTCAGTCACAGTAGGGAAAGAGAAGATTGTAATGACGCAACTCGGTGTGAGCATGGCTCGGAATGAGGAGATATCATAATTCTTTCTGAAAGCACGACCTGTGAGTAGTAAGGCGATTTCATGTTCCTGGGAAGTATCGCCATAGATGAAGAGGATATCTCTGCCATCGATGACACCAGCGAAAATATTGGTGCTGTGGAATACAACAATTGTGAGGAGCCAAACGCGTAGTTGGTCACGATCACTTTAGACTGTCGTCCACCAAGGATAACCGCTGAAGCGACAATGGGTATCTGAAGGTCACCCTCTGCTGTAGCAACGTTAATCTTGAAGTCGGTGATATCACTATCCGCAAGCGGTGAGCGAGTGGACGGAAAATATTTCAAATTTGAATGAAACCCTTACGTCGAGGTGGAATCGTTATGCCTTACAATGTAGAATCCAGATTGTGTATCAGGGTTGAGGAGGTAAGTCGCAAAGACCGTATCAGACGACAGTATTGAAAGACCCGTGGAGCTGTCAGCAATCCAATCTGTCTTGTAGAATTCCGGCGAGCTTCGGACGAATAGGCCTTGTCTCTTCAGCTCGTCGTATTTTGTCGTCATTGCCGAGATTCATCAATCTGAACCAGTTTGAGTTGTAGTGCACCGGGTTGAAAAAACCTGACTTACGGAGGCGCCGTAGTCGTATGAGGTGTAAACCTTTGCCGAAGTTAGTAGTTTGATTTAAAAAGGCCATCAAGAATTACCCCACTGGTTTAAGAAGTCAATAAGATATGGTAGGAGTAGTTTAGCATAGACAGCTTACTGGAATGGTATTGCTCCCCAAGATGTACCGCTCCAGCATGGCATTAGCCACACACAGTAAAACAATCAATATATTGACAAACCCGTAAAGCATATAGTAACTGAACAACTTCGCATTGCTAGCCCATAGCTGAAGGTAGAAAACAGACATGAAGTCGGTGCCCGTTAGGACGGCGCAAGAAGAATAGCCCAAGATGGCTAGTAAGAAGCCGCTAGTAGAGTACTGCCTTAGCACGTTACCTGGTGCAGCTGGTCCCCAACCATCGACCGCACCTCCCTGGAACTCTGCCCAGTTTAGATTAGCTTAGAGTACGCAGACAAAGAAGCCGTGCGCACCGGGGAAATACCAGGGTTGAGATGGATTGACTTCTTCGTGATATTGATGGTAGTCCAAGGGCACCGCCTGCCAGTCCAAGGGATGAGAGCAATCGAAGCCTTGAGGATAAGAATCGAGTCTAACAAGACAACAATAATAAGTAGAAGATAGTGCTTAAGAAGAAGACAAACTCGTAAAGATCGACAGCACTCTGATTAGAAGCAATTTTGTTAGGATCCACATTTCGAACCTAATCGATGATCACACAAACTCACAGTCCCATTGACGAAGTTGCGACCCTGTCCTGGGTCATTGTAGGTAAGGGGCAATACGATACTTGAATTCTGATAAACTTCTTCAAGCTCAGCAAAATACTCTCCTCCGACACTTTGAGTGAATTCGTTATCTGAAATAGCAGTTCAGCGTCAGTCCTCTTCGAGCTGCAAAAAGAAGCCGACCAATCTGTATAGCTGACAGACGGTGTGATCAGGATAAGGCACATCGAAACACTAACGCACTCACCAATAACTGGCCCTCCTTCGGTAATTTGATACGGCGTTGTTTCTTTGATGATCCCGAGAATATAATCCATCCATGCTTCTCTCCAGTCGGGAGTACTTGTTCGCAGCATTCCAGCTACCTCTGACGTGGCCCAATGTGCTATATCGCCTGCAGAAGTCTCTGCATTGATGTACTAAAAAAAAGGGTAAGCACTTCTCCACACATGAAATTGGAACAATTGACTGGGCCTAGTGATCTCAGTTGAGTGCCCTACAACGACAGAAGAGAACTAGAACGTACCAGGACATAGAGCGATCCATATACCCGCTTCCAAAGCGGCCTCGTATAGCGGCTTCAGCACTCGAAAGCCGTCAAAGTCCACCACACCGCGCGATGGGTTGAGGAGACCCATGTGAACGTAGACACTGACTGCGTTCAGACCCGATGCCTTGACCTTTTGCAAGATGTCGGGCCATAAGGACGGGACAGGTAACCGAAATGTGTGGAATTCCCCGGAGCTACATAATCATCATCAGTACCAGGCACTTCAACTGAATAGAGGATACTCACTGTAAGAAGATCCTTTGACCACGTAGCGACAAACTGTAGTTGTCAAACGAGACTTGGTCGGTGAAAGAAGCCCCAGGACGGTACAAGGTATCGTCATTCTCATGATGAATGGTAGACTTGGCGAGCGCCCCAATATTGCTCCCGTCAAAGAGAACGGAAAGCCACGACCAAAAGAGTAGGGCAATTGTCCATCGTCGAAAGAGATCAGTTGGCATTCTGCGAAAGTCAGAAGAGATGTACATTTTGAGAGATATCTGGTATTATTTTCCACCAAATCATCATCGACGCTTTTTAAGGTGAGTCATGTGCGACCTGTGTTTACACTGGACGGGTCTCGGACTGTCATAGCAACGCGTGTCGAAGCATACAGAATAACATTCGGGCCGCTTATATCTGCCGGGTAGTCTAGAGACCGATGCTGGGTGAACTGGCTTCTATGCGTACCGAGGATTCTCCGCAAAGTATCGAATTCCTGCTACGTTAGTAGTAGGTCTTGGTTGAGTTTTGAGTCTAATTGCCTTTGCTCGTCTGCGTGAATGCAGAGTCTCAGTTCACACAAAGTTAGCCGAGACGCGACCCTGTCCTGAAATTAGCGGCGGGACCTGAGTGTGAGTGGTTATTGCGTGAGTACCGTGCTGAGACACGAAAGAACATGAAACATGAATACAGGAATTACAATAAGAAATGGCCTGAGCAGGGAGACGTTAAAACCAAGCTCGGCCTTGGAAAGTTGCCACTGCATCGGAATAGAAGCTGAATGTTCTAAGTTAAAAATGGATAAGTGTCCGAAGAACCTCGCTAAGTCCGAATCGAAGATAGACGAATGCGGCTATGTAGAGGTAGATTCATCGGAGTTGTGAAAATGCAAGAAAATACACCGGTTCGACGTAGCCGTAGGGGGCACAGACGAGCTCCACTTCAAAGTCGAAACTGTAGCAACCAGTTAATCCTCAGACATTGACAGATCCAAGGACCACGCGAGAAGTGATACCTCACTGGCTAATAAACGGGCTCAATCAGAATGAACGGTTCACCATCCAGAGCAAACGAGGCTCGGCGTTTGTTGAAGGTCCTCAAAACTCGGGGAGGATCAGCAGAGAAATGGAGGTGAGAGAAAGAAGGCGACTCACTGGTATTGCTGTATCAACGAGTATGTGCCCAAGTGCTTCGTCCTAGAGGAAGGGCTTCATAGCTAGAGCGATGGCTCAGTTTTTGAGAGATCGTGGGTCTGCCGGATGCAAACGGGAGCAGGCGGCGAGTTTAATCATCGGACATGCCATTATCTGGTATGGCGGATCTGGTAGCTGATGGAGGCCGTGAAGACTTGACTTATGTAAGACGAGGAAGTGAGAGAAAAACAGACGGCATACTAGCAGGCTCTCTGGAAAGTAGAAGCCGGATGAGGGATAGGGGTACAGTTCACCGGACAGTCGACAGATATTCTTTTCGTCTTGCTTATCAACGTATTACGCATCGTTTTCTCCGCAATGTGTGGGCATACGATCATGATGCGGCATCTACGGCCGGAGTAGGGCGGAAGGAGAACATGACAGACGTTATGAGTACGCGGCGCATGAAGCAGATAGTGTGATACGACACTAGGAGCCCAGTGGGAAGGAAAAAGATAATAGTTGACGCGGACGACTCACCGCTAATCCTGTACGCTGATGCCATCGAACACGTTGTTGTTTCCTAGGGAAGCAGGACAAAAAATGCATCAGTCCCAGAGCACAATAGCAATCCTCAAATTCGAGAGCTGGTCGATACGATGCCAGTTTCAGAGCAATAGAAAAAAAGAAAAAGAGCAATACTCACCAGCACACGGCCACTTCTTGCATCTTACTCACACATCTCTCTACCTCCTTTCATCCTCTGTTTTTCCAAAAATCACTTGGCAGTAGGTCTCTCCATAATTCCAATGGCGCAAAATCAAGTTTCGTAGGTAAAGCAACATGGGCGAACAGAGAGAACGATGACGTTTCCCAAAACGGAAGTCTGATGCATACCACGTGATTATACGGCAGACCCGTCGACTTGATGAGTCGATTCCATGTCCGACGCTCGTCTAGATCCTAAAGGTCGAAGCTAATTCTAGCATATATTCTTTCAATCCATACAAATATGGATGGAATAAATCAAGCTTGAATGAAGAATGGACCTCCCTGTCGCAAAAATATGTACACAAGGACCACTGATATTACATATAGCAACAGACGGAGTCGAACCGCGACTGCTACCAGCTCTCAATCGACAGGTTCACCATTTGGGAACGACGTAATTCTTGTCATAGTACAGAAGGAAAGACGCTAACTTCTAATTGGAGATTACTAGGAGAAATGAGTATGAGAGTCAAAATACAGCTATTCAGCATAGGGAGACATTGGGGAGACGAGGGCTTGAATGGGCACAGATCAGCACCCCATTCAAGCCAAGGAGCCACATTCAAGAAAAGAAGAAAGTTATGATGGTTATAAATCAGAAAGAATGCTAGCCCAACCCGACAACAAGACAGTACGGCATGTGCATCACTAAGCCTTCGATGTATCCTTTCACTTACCCCATATACCACTATCTTCCATGCTACGGTAGATCAATGGTAGATCACATCTAGCACGTATCCGCTCAGAGAGAACGTACACAATGAGACCATGGTTCGAATCCATGTCATGGCAGTAGAATCGTTTTGGTTTGTCGATCTAAATAGCAAGTCACGGTTGGCTTGAGCCTGAATTTGGTTCTGATTTCTAACTCTTTAACTGGGCTTATTCCTTTCAAACCTCGCCTACATTTTTATATCTCAATCTTTTCTTCATAAATCATAATGACTGCGGATTCTCCATACACCCACCAAGCTGCAGGGAAAATATGCCGGATGTGTATCCCTGCCTTTCTCTTCTATGTGGTCCCCTCCCATGGCCGAGTTCGCTTAAAACTCAACCGTCATTGATGCCTCAAATTCAAAACTGAAAGTCGCATAGCCATAAACCACGAAAACATGCATCCCCTCGCACTTGTCATTATACAGATCCAGAACATGTCACAACTCCTAAGATAGCGAATTAATAATGATAACAAGTGCGGTAGCAGTGAACTATAGCTTACAATATCAAAGAGTAATTCACGCAGAAAGCGAGGGAATCGGACCTAGTACGTCTACAAGCATATTAGCGCCCCGTAGTTTCATGAAACCAAAACCACCCTCATATGAATCAAAATTCCGGCTATCCAATAAACGTCGCAGCAATGATAACGAGATATGGAATCACGCACACAGAGTTGTGGACTTAGGTTACAAGATGTATCGAAATTTCCTAAGGATCTCTGATAGGCTCGTCCCCATGGCCATGCGCGTTCGTGGTATAGATCCTGTCGAAATATGCATAACACCTCATCAATGGTCCAAATGCATGGATGGAACGACCACAGAAGCCGCTCCCGGAAACGGCTTGGCATCCAGGCATGGCTACCACAGAAAAGGACGCGACAGAAAGATTTAGCAACTCACTTCGTCATCTTCATTTCGACATATCCTGGACATGCAGAGAATCTTTCGTGGCGGGAATTCTTCGTGAGCACATCGTAGAAAATGACTTAAGAGAAAGGAGTGGAAGAGAACAGGATGACTCACTAGCATACGCTCTAGACAGAAAGGCGGAGAGCTGCTTGCTTGCCTCAAAATTCCAGAGTATACGCGCCAGACACCAGGGTTGTAAACGCAATAGCATACACCTGGTCACCGTGTCATGGATGGGAAAACACGGGCGTCTAAGATGTTCTCTATGAGAAGGCCAGGAAAAGCAGGAACGACGCCTACAGTTGTTCCTATCTTTCCCCCTTGATTTTCAAGTGACATTCTCGTCCACATACGAGCTGAGATAGAGAGCTAGAGAGTCCTGGTCGCCAGAGCAGACTGAAGTGGCGCAAGACAAGTTATGGATGTTGACAGGAACGCGGAAACTGTCTGTAGGCACAGGATCCCAGTGTACAGTGTTATTGTGCAGCGACTGTAGAAAGAGGAGATCTTAACAAGCAGGAAAGCAGTAGAATGACAGATTGCTTACCCACTTACACTACTATTGACACCTCGATGCTGTGTTAATTTCAGAGCATTAAAAAGAGAGAAAAGACGTGTTATTACCTCGCAAAGTATGCTGATTCGGTTCGAGAATCCTCCTTCAAGCATTTCATCTTGAAAATTGCATGCAACTGTAGGCCGTTCGAAGATTTGAACGTGGACGTAAGCGCTGAAAGACAAACAGTGTGGTGGGTGGAGGGAAAGATGAGCTTCCGACAACGGAAGTCTTATCAAGGTCCCGTGCTCCACGTGACTGAGATGCGATGCATCGATCCCTCTCACCTAGGACTTATTAACATTAAACGCTCTGCTTGATAAAAATTTGTCCTAAGGTATAACTCCGATGGAAAATACCCTGGAGATCAACGTGTCGCTTTCCATGGACTATTGCGTGTCGAGGTTCAAATTTGAGAACGACGCGTGGCTGGAATTGATTAGAAGCAGATTTAAGACAGTGGTAGGACATGTCCGACTGAGGTGCGTGCTCTAAGGAAGAAAAAAAAGATTTATTTCCTCCATGAATGGCAACAGGCAAGGTCGAACTGTGAGTATGACTCCTGCAGCCATTGGCAGGTTCACAAATGGGGAACAGAATATTTGGGAGCACAGATATACGACCTCTGATTTATTATCATGGACCTTCTGAGGAACTATCCCTCTGGTAACTTTGATTCTCAGATCACAGGCTGATATCTGTAGATGGCAGTGAGGGACACTGAGATAAATGAGTTATAGTGGTTGTTGCCAGAGAAATGTGAATAATTCCAACATGTGCAAGTTGATAACACAGCAAGGTGTTGGCAGTCGTTAGTCATTTCCTTTCACTAGCCACATCTTACATGGTCTCCATGCCATGATGGATCAACGGTACATCATATGTAATGAATTCCATATGTACAGCAAAAATTGACGGTTTGAGTCCCTCTTATGGCAATGTACGAATGAATACAATATCTTTTTTTTTTCATTTATTGGTCCAGAGTCCGGGCCGACAATGGAATCAGGCATTCTGAGGTGTGATTCTTCTCTGCTTGTTCCCCAGGTTTCTGGTAGCTTTAGCAACAATACGTGCTACATTTCGAAACTCTGTCCTCACAATAGTTCAGTCTTTTCCCCTCAAAGCTTCAGTTCGAAAGATGTCATGCAATGGCAACAATCCCTCCCCCCCTTCGACTTTCTACCATTATATCTATTCAAGAGTTGGTGCAAACATCCTACGTGGATCAGTATGGTGTCATTTATCTGATTCCGAGAGGACTTTAGAAATCTTTCATGTCTATTGCCTGATAGAGTTTTTGGAGACCAGATGACGCTTATGAATAAGAGCCTGACATCATTAAGAAATCCGGATTTTGAGTACTCGACAAGGTCATGATATATCACATGCTGTATTGTCTTTATTTTATGTGATTGAAGCTCAAAGTTTGAGCATCGTGGGTGTGGATTAGTAGTTGGACATTCCACCACTCTTTGGTTCGAGCCCATGTGCTCATACTATATCTGATGGTTCGATTTTTGAACGAGGGATTGCGGGTCGCCGAGTTTCCGCCTGAATCTTATCCTCACTGCTGACAGAAGAAGTGTCTGAGCCAGAATTAATAAAGGAGAAAATGAAGCCCTTCTTAACATGATAATGATGCATGTCTTCCATTCGATGACAGCTCTAACTTCCATGTATTTTCATGATTGATATAGTCCTCTGGAACCGTGGATCAGATTATATCAAGAAATAGATCTTCATGAACCATTGATCAGTAACTGAAATGAAGAATCAATTACATTGTGACCCGAGCATTTTATACATGCTGAGGATCATTGCATTACCCAATTCCTGACCCTCAGGCTATCGCCCCATTAAGACGCAAGCCTTCAAGCTCCGAGCATGCAAAAGATGAACTTAGTCATACTGAAAATGTATCATCATTGCCCTTCTTTCTACTTCATTCCATGAGATGGAAATAGGATGAATGCCCTGAGGACTTGCCATATATGTGCTCGACGCTATTTTGACACCGACACCACCTGTTAGCGACCGATACAACAAACAAGATCAAACAACTAAGCGTGACTCGCACTTCGGTCAGGCGCTTTATGTTGTCCGCAGGTTTGCGTTAAGGGAGCTATCGCTTAGTGGAGCGAGAGTGAGTTCAGACTAAGTTATCGGGTGAATAAACTTTAGTTCGAGACTGAGGTTTAAGACCTGCAGTCGAGCTACTTAAATACAGTTTGGATCGTGCTAAATATAATACAAGTGTCCGCAACGGTACGGTAAACGTACTGGATCCTCATGGTAGAATGCGATCAAGTCCGGAGAATTAGTATAGCGAGATTACGAGAGAGTCGATAAGATAAGATAAGGCGCGAAATCGTAATATTACCCCCCTGTTAAGGCAGTCGTCCCGACTGCAGTATAACTTGGCTTTGGAAGATATGCTCCTACGAGTGACGGTTCGTTTGGTTTTATCAGGTATTCTTGAATTGCCTGAACCAATGGGTGATCTGTTTCCGACTCTGTTACTGATTCGTGTTCGGACCAGGAATCAGACTCGTCCTCATTTTCCCACCAATCCGCTGGGGGTCGAGTGATGAATGAGACTTGCTCAAAGTCTTCAACTGCGTCCCTGGCATTGTCCAGATCTTGTTCGTCGACCCAGGAATTTTCTTCTCGTGGGTACCCCTTCCATTTTACGAGGTATTCGATTCCAGTCCCTCTCCTTCTTCCTCCTCTTCGTGGTGCTCTTTCCCTTCGGTCCACTATTTCTTCTACTTCATACTGTTCTTGTCCGTCTATGAGGTCTGGTGGAGGCGGCGAGGGCTGTATTTGAATTGGGAACTCCGGCGGGTGATACGGGGTAAGAAGCCTTTCATTGAAACGGTCGTGGATTTTCCACGCGGGGGGAAGTCGTAATTTGTATGCGGATGCGCCGTGTTTGGAAATTACCTCAAAGGGTCCGACGCGCTTGTCTCCCAGCTTCTTCATTGGACGAGGAAGGGACAGATTGGTAGAGTCCAACCATACTTGATCTCCTGGTTGGTACTCTATTGCCGCCTGTTGATGTTTGTCATACTGACGCTTCATGGCTTCCGCCGCTTTTTCTAGTGCCTTGGCCGTTTGTTCATGGACCTTTTGTATGTCCGCCACAAACTCCCTGGCGGCCGGGTTGGTTCCCTCCTTGATCGTAAGTGGGGCGAGATGTGGTTTTTGTCCGTGATTAACTTCAAACGGGGAGTATCCGGTCGCGGAATGCTTTCGGTTATTGTGCTGGAAAGCCGCGAGCGGTAACCATTCACTCCAATCATTTTGTCTATGATTGATGAAGATTCTGAGATACTTTTCGATCTCTTGGTTTGCCCTCTCCGTTTGTCCATCGGTTTGGGGGTGATACGCTGTGGACGGGTTCCCTTGTATGTGTAGCATCTCATACAGCTCCTTCATGAATTTGGACACGAACTGTGGTCCTCGATCGGAGATCACCTTTTGTGGCATTCCATGTTTGGCCCAGACGTGGTCTCTAAGGATTTTTGCCCATCCTTTTGAGGTTAGTTCGGTGGAACATGGTATCGGAATGACTTCTTTCGAGAATCGATCGACTATCATAAGGATGGCGTTGTACCCATTTGAATCCGGTAATTCGCCTATCATGTCGACTGTAATGTGTTCCCATGGTCGTGAGGGTACTGCGTGAGGATGTAAGGGCGCTCTCCTCTTCTGAGTGTTCGTTTTCGTCCGTTGGCATGCCTCACATCCTTTTACATATCTCTCCACATCCTGCTTTAGCTTCGGCCACCAATAATCTCGTTGGACTAGTTCCTTGGTTTTTTCGATTCCCGGGTGTCCTGCTGTGATGTGATCATGGTGGGTGGCTATGAGTTCTCCCCGTAGCTTGGCGTCTCGGGGAACGTATAATCGCCCATCGTAGTACATCAAGCCTTCTTGTTGAGTGACTCCTCGGGGATGATGAAGGGATGCCTCTATTCCTTTGTCCCATCGGGTCACGTCTCGCAAAGCGGTTCGTATTTTTTTGTGAATCTCCTCTTCACTTGGCATGATGAGGGCCCTGAACATTTCGGGCTTCAGAACTACCACTTCCGTATTGTCCTCTCCTCCTTGGTCGTGATCCGATCTTCTCGACAGTAAATCCGCCTTTTTGTTTGCCGAGCCGGGTTTGTGATGGAGAGTGAAATGATACTCGGCGAGTTCCGTGACCCACCTGGCTTGTCTACGGTTTAGCTTTTGAGGTTTTCGAAAGTACTGGAGATTCTGGTGGTCGGTCCAAATTTCAAAGTCTTGGTAAGCCCCCATGAGGTAGTGTCTCCAATCCTCTAGGGCGAGCATGATTGCCAAGAGCTCCTTGTCGTATATCTCGTAGTTTCGCTCCGTAACCGTTAAGGCTTTTGATAGGAATGCCACTGGTCTCCACTTTCCTTCTTGTTCCTGGGAAAGGACTGCCCCTATTGCTCCTTCGCTTGCATCCGCTTCTACCCGATACTTCCCTGTTCGCGTGGGTATTGCCAGGACTACTTCTTCGGCTAACTTCCTCTTGATTGCTTGGAACGCGTCTTCCTGCGCGGTTCCCCACCTCCACTCCGTCTTTCCCGTTAGTTGAGTTAGGGGTCGTACGTGCTTGCTGTAATCACGTATGAATCTTCGGTAAAAGTTGGTGAACCCCAAGAACGACTGTAGTTCTCGTTTCTTGGTGGGTTTGGGCCACTCGGTGATTCCTTTAACTTTTACCGGATCCATGCGAATTGATCCTTGGCTGATGATTACCCCGAGGTACTCTGTTTCCAATACCTCGAATTCGCACTTCTCCGCTTTTAGGAACAGGTTGTTTGCGCGTAAGATGTCTAGGACTTCTCGCACCACCGTTTGGTGCTTGTCTTTGTCCTTGGTGCAGATTAGGATGTCGTCCAGATATACTGTGACATCTCCTCTTGCGATCTGTTCCTTGAACAAGTCGTTCATCATCCACTGAAATGTAGCCGGAGAATTGGTGAGTCCGAAGAACATCACCATGGGTTCAAACAATCCCCTATTCGTTCTGAATGCTGCCTTCCATTCATCTCCTCCCTTGATTCGTACGTTGTTGTATCCCCACCGGACGTCTAGCTTTGTGAAGTACTTGGCATCTTTGAGTTGATCCATTAATTCTCCTATTAGCGGGAGAGGGTATCGGTTTTTAATGGTTAACTCGTTGAGCTTTCGATAATCCTGTACGGGTCTAAGTTTTCCATCTTTCTTTTTGACAAAGAAAAACGGCGACGCCATGGGGGATTTGGAGGGTCGAATCCTTCCTGACTCTAGATTTTCGTCTAGGAACTTGTCTAGCTCCTCCTGTTCCATGGGGTTCAGGGGATACACCTTGCAGTCTAGACTGGCTTGCGCGTTGGGGATAAGTTCTATAGCGTGGTCCCATGGCTTTCGAGGGGGTAACTCGTCAAAGTTTTCTTTGTCAAAGACGTCTTTGAAGTCCCGGTATGCTTCGGGGACTACTTCTTCAAACGTCTTCGTTTTCTTTTCCTGATTTGCTTTGGCGGCTAACTCGTTGGCTTTGCTTCCCATGGCCCGTACTTGAAGGGCTTCTTCAAAGTCCACTATAAGGATAGTGTCTCCTTCTTCTACTTCTGTTCCCCAGCCTTGTTCGGGGTCTTCATCGGGTAGTTGGAATGGTATTTTGCGGCAGGAACATCGGGCTAACGTTACGGCCCCGGTTTTCCAGTCGATGATTGGATTGTGGCGCTTGAGCCAGTCATGTCTGAGGAATAGGGGTACGTTTCCTAAGTCCACGACGGCAAGGTCGATTTTTTCATGGTGGTCTCCAATCGTCATTCGGAGTTCGACGACCTCTGTGATGTCTCCTCCCTTGTTTCTGCTGCCATCCGCATTGTATACGGCCTGTGCTTTTGACAGCTTTACGGTGTTCATCCCGTTTTCCTGCACGAACGTTCGGTTTATGCAGCTCCCGGTGCATCCGCTGTCGACTAGGGCATCAACTGCTCGTAATTGCCCCGTGTCTAGGGTTTCAAGTTGTACACGGATGTTAACGCTCCTTCCTCTTCCTCCTCGTATGTATTGGGGGGGAGCGCGCAAGTTTTCCATGTCCTGTAGGCATTGTTCTCGTTGACGATAGCTCTCTTTGGAGGAACCGATGAGGTCTAGGACAAGGTCCTCGTCCACTTCGATCAATCGCCTGGGGTGTACCCACATGCGAAGAGTGGCTAGCTTCCCGTCCATGGTCTTTTCTTGCCTCATCTTTCTCCTTACCCATTCCGCGCTGTGGGGTTTTAGCCACCCCTTGTCCCATTTGTCATTATAGTACTCTTCTTCCAACTCCGTTACCTCATAATCTTCCGGGTACTCCTCGGCGTGGATCACCGGGTCTTCCCCTTTTGTCTTTAGGCTTTGTTGGTAACTGTAGTCGTCTTCCTCATCGGGTACTTCTTCGATAGAAACATTCTTTTTATTGCAAATAGGAGAATCACATAATGGTCCCACCGACCCGCCCACCGGGGAACACGGGCCCCCGGTGCCATTATGTGTTAGTGATGTCGAGGGAAGACGCACCACGATTGGAGGGGGGGTGATGATGTCCCCGGTTGTCTGGACTGTTGTTTGCGGGGCAGCGGTTTTCTTGATGGGGATTCGCGTTCCCTCTTGCGGCTCCGTCGTATCGGGGTAGTTGGCCGCATAGGGCAGGTGCGTACGTTCCGCCTTCGGGCGAGGCCCTGCATCGTTCCTCTCCCGCCTGGAGGCGCCTTCGCCCACTACTGGCTCGGCCGCTCTTCCTCCGTTTTCTGCGCCGGTACCTACCCTCCACGGAGCGATGTTGACCTTGATCCCGTATGTCCCGCCGCCTTGCGCAGCCTGCGCCGCTTGTGCTTTCGCACCGGTGGCCAAGGAGCTTGAGTGGGGTTCTTCTTCGAGCACGGTGGAAATCCCCTGTACACCGTTCGTCTTCTTATGCGACTTGGTAATTTCATTTTGTGATAGCGTGAAAGATTTGTCATTGCCTCGAGGTACTACATGCGGTACATTAGTCCGACCAGCGGGGTTCTGTGACGCACCACTAAATGAAATTGTGTCCTTTGCCGACGCGCGTTTGTCGCTTACGCCGCCGGCTCGTCTTTTACCTCCTCGACCTTTGACGTGGAGGCTTCCCCTTCTTCATCCTTCAATACTTGCTGATACATTGCGCGGATTTGGGCGCGCGAAAACTTGGGCTGGTGTTTGACGAGCCAGGTACTTTCGTCCTTGGGGCATTTGTTGTCCTGCTTCCGATGGCCCTTGTGACCGCAGCGGAAGCATCGTCCTTCCTTCCGCAGTCGGTCTATTTCCATCGGTTGCCCTTGGCCCCCGTAGGTGGTTCCCGTTCCCGTCTTCTTATCACCCTGGGAATTCCCGGAGCTTCCGGCTTTTCCCGTGCCCTTGTTCTGTTGTCCCTGCGTTCCTTGATTTCTGCCGGCATCTTCCGCTAGCCCCACTCGGTAGTTGTAGTCCATTTGTTCTACGCGGAATTTCCATTCCGCATAGGTTCGTGGCAACGCGGTTCCGGTGGCGTGTATTGCGGTCTTTACGTTCTTCCGAATAGCCGGTTTGAGGATCTCGATCATATACTCCTCATTGCGGCGTTTTCCGGATTCCTTGGCCAATCGTTCGAAGTCGCGGAAGAACTCCTTTGCCGATTTGTACGTGCTTTGTCGAAGGCGTTTGAACTCTTGCAGCTTGAGTTCTACTTCCGCATCTGTCCTGAACTGATCTTCTAGAATTTGTTTGAAAACATGCCACGCGGGATACCGCAGGTATCCGCATGTTTCATCGTAGTATTCGTCCCTGGCGTGATTCCACCAGTGTAGGGCTTTGTCGGCGAAACGGAACGTGCAGAACACCACCCTGTTAGGGCTTTGTCCGTGCGTGTTCATCGTGAATTGTTGCGGGAATACGTTGAAGTAGTCCTCGCACTGGTTAATGAATCGATCCACGTCGTTGGACTCCCCTTTGAACTTTTCGGGGGGATCCGCGAGTTGTGGTTTCACTTGTCCCCACGGATTCGTGTTAGCCACCCCCACGATAAAGGGTGGTGGCGTGTTCGGTGGTTGTACGGGGTCGGCGGGGATAGGGATTGCCGCCGGTCGTGGCAGTGATCGTAATGCAGGGTTGTGATGTGGGGAGAGGGGTCCTGGAAGCGCGGGTGCGGGTACTGCCTGTGCAGCTGCTGCGGCTGCGGCCGCAGCACCCGCGCTTCCTGGCGTTCCTGCGGCAGCGAATAGTCGACTAGGGTCCACGTATCCTGTTCTCTGGAGAATCGATAGGTGATTTAGATCCACCGTGCTCCCACTTGTTTCCGATGGGGTGGGTACCTTGTACCGTTCTCCGGGGTCCGTGTAGTCGTCCGGGTGTACTTGGTTCCATAGCATGTTGGTGTGAAAGATCGTTTCTCGGTAAAGCACCTGGGCTCCGATCTGCGATCTTTTTTCCTTCTGGAAGTACCTCCCTTGCGGCGAACTATTCCACGACAGTTCTCGCGGTAGCTTTTCCTCCGTCCATCGCAACATTTCTAAATATGTCATATTTTCTAGCTCGTCCTCAGTAGGTTCCCGAGCTAGATCCTTCCACGAATTCGGGGATAATATCCTCCTCTCCGTATTCTCCGACCCTATGCTGCTGCTGTAAGTCGAAGTCCGCCCTATTCCAGGGTTCTCGTAGATTTCGCCTTCTTCTAAGTCCGATGGGTCGGACTCGCTCGAAAGGCTCCGTGCTTCCCGTGACGATACGGTTCCAGTTTCTGATGATTCGGGCCCACTCATTGACCCTGAGAATGACCTGATCGAAGTCGGGTCTTCGGGGTCGGTCCCATACCCAAGGTGCGATGTATGGGACGGGGACCGCAAGGGGGTGTTCGGCCGCGAGTGGGTAAATGGCGTAGGGGACGACGGACGCGGGGGGTTCAATTCCCTCGTACATTCTCCATGCGTCGGCGTAGTCCTGTATTTGTCTGCATATATCGCAGCTGGCGTCGGCGTCGTATGTGGGCTCGCATTGGTCGAGCTCGGTAGTTGCTTCCCCGGCCCTATCGTTGATGATGATTGGGGTGTTGGGACGCGTGACGAGCTGAAGGTAGCTTCCTTCGTCGTCTGAGGAGTCGCTACGGGCGTAGTAGTAGCCCCACGTTTCTCCTCGCGAATCGAGGCGGGGAGGGGACCAGTTGTTGGGCGGTCCTGGGAGCTCTTCGCTGTCGTTGTCCTCCTCTGTATCGCTGCCTTCTTCATCTGAACTGCTTCTAGCTCCATCTTCAGGCGCTCCTCTTTCTCCCAGATGATATCTAAGCCCTCTTTGATAGAGGCGCTGTCCGTCTGAATCATATCCAGGGTTGGCGGCTGAGTTTTCGGTTGATGTTGGGGAGGGAGCGTCCCAGGGATCACCTCCTTCGCTTTCCCCTTCGCTTTCTTCTTCGGTAATGGGAGAGAGAACACGCTGGTCCACCCCTTGTTCGTAGACTCCTCGCTCTTCTTCTTCTTCAACGACTGGGCCTCTTTGTGGGGGCCATCCTTCCATCTCGGTGTCGGACTCACTGGACTCGGAGTTTTCTGTGATCCACTCGTCGTCTGTGATGAAGATGAAATGGATAATGGGTTCGGGTCGGTCGTCGACGTAGTCGGGAGGGGGTGTATCCGGTCGTCGAGCCTCCGGGTTGGGGGCTTCGACGGGGATAGTTTCTTCGGAGGCTGGCTCCTGGTTTCGTCGGTACTCGTATCCATATAGGAATGCGAGGTAGGCTATGGCTATGAAGCCTTGAAGTCCAAAGAGGTTGGTGAGGTACTGTTCGATAGGGTTCATTCGTTACTGTTCGTCAACGTATTCGTTGATGAAGAGTAGGAAAGTCTCGAACTAATTGTTAGCGACCGATACAACAAACAAGATCAAACAACTAAGCGTGACTCGCACTTCGGTCAGGCGCTTTATGTTGTCCGCAGGTTTGCGTTAAGGGAGCTATCGCTTAGTGGAGCGAGAGTGAGTTCAGACTAAGTTATCGGGTGAATAAACTTTAGTTCGAGACTGAGGTTTAAGACCTGCAGTCGAGCTACTTAAATACAGTTTGGATCGTGCTAAATATAATACAAGTGTCCGCAACGGTACGGTAAACGTACTGGATCCTCATGGTAGAATGCGATCAAGTCCGGAGAATTAGTATAGCGAGATTACGAGAGAGTCGATAAGATAAGATAAGGCGCGAAATCGTAATACCACCAGTCTGTGCCCTGATCCCTGTATTTGAATATCATATCTGAGTATCTTTACAGAAAAAACACACTTATGGAATCAAGTCCTACGACTCGCCGGGATATCCAGCTGATGGGGAAGCATTAGAGTATTGACTTGTGGAAATGAGTCATTTGTTCTCGCTTCAGTGAGGACTCCAATCATCTGGTACCGGCAAGATGGGAGTGTTATCCATAGAGTAATACATGTTGGATATTCAGAAATCAGCTGGTCATAAGAGAATAACAGCTTACAGGTCCTTCCATCTCCCTATCACATCTTGGCTTCTTGCCTGCATCCCCGGCGAAGCATTCTCCAGGATTTCTATTTTATCATGCATTCCGCCTCCCTCTACTGTTCCACTGCTCTTATCGAAGCTTAAGATTCCCACCAATAGTGATAGCAAGAGCTCTTTGTCAGATAAAAGACAGTAAGCCATGAATCAGATCAAAAAAAAGGATGGGCATACCCTCTACCTTCTCCAAGAACTCGGAAATACTGCTGCCCTTCCTCGTCGCAGTCTCCATATGCCATAATGTCCACGGAGAAAGCGGAGGATAGTGAAAACAATGCCGTGAAACTGGTGAAAAGGTACGTGAAGCCATGAGAGGGAATACATTACTTGCTTATTAAAAGAATGAGAATGAGTTACAGTCCTTATCCCAAGAGCGGAAGGCCATGGCCTTGTTTCGCTTCATGTCCCTGCAAGAAGTTTAGAAATGGTCTGCATAAATGATAAGAAGAACACAAAAAGCCGGAAAGCACACATACATGAAACAGCGGGTAATCAGGAATATGATGCTGCTCTCGTGTCTGGAAATTTATTTCTGCATTGTTGGTGGTGACTCAACATTGAAGCATTCATTATGATATCCTTAAGGCAACATAGGATACCCACCATGGCACGGTGTTCGCATAATAGTATAGTTTCGCCTAAGAAGAAAACTTCACATGAAAGGATGCCATACAGATTTGAACGATGCCGACATGATAATGGAAGAGTTTTAGCATGTGAACGATCGAATTTACATCCTCTTTCAGCTGAGTAAAGATGAGGAGCTAACTCTCTTAGAGTTGACCTTGAATCATTCGAAAAGCTTGTGTGCACATCCTTCCAAGGTGCACAAGTTGAAGTGTCATTGAATGTGGGGCTAGTCAGAAGAAATTTCTTAAATTAAACGGCCTGGCTGATGGAGGAAAACAGTAAGCCAGCTATCTCACATGAAGACGCAGGTGCTTACTGAGTCGTAGGTGGAGAGTGGCATGCAGAGATTGAAGGCCGATCAGTGAATGCATGAATGCGACTTAAACATGCATTATCAGGACAATAATCTTTGTCAGTCTCATCAAATGAGTGAAAAAATAGAGATATGATCAATTGAGTCGATAACTACATGAAGGATAGTTATGCATGTCATGAAAAAAAAAAAAAAAAAAGTTCAGGTCTCAGGATACCTGGAACGTTCCTGCCTGCAAGCAGAATCCCTGGCCCTGTTACCATCAGCAGGTCCAGTTTGTGGTGTGCCAATGTCTGCACCAGAAGTTAGCCGATAGCAGACTGTGAATGGGGGAATACGCACCTTATCAATCATCCATGCACAAGTCCCAATCTTCAAACAGCTCCCAGAGCCCATATCGATGTGATTCCTGCAGTTGACCTATAACGCGTAGCTGCATTCCTTCTGGTGTTGGGATTCTCATGGTTGCAGAATCTGGACTTGTTGGCCTGATCGAACAGCTGTTCAAAGGTACAGCATAGTAATAGTGGTGATGGATGTCGGAGCGAAGAAAACATGGAATGGGCAGTCAGAGCATATCCACTTGGCGTATTACTTGTATCCCGCATCCTGGAGAAGGAATGATAGGCCCCTTGAAATCCTGAGATGCAGCATCAGAGGATTGCTGAACAAGGATCAGGGTGACGATTATCGATGTCGATGTGCCCAGTATGTAATTTCCCTATGTACAGAGATTAGTTGTTGCCTATGTTGTAGAAGGGTTCAACGCCCCAGACAGCCGAGCTACCTGAAGTAAAATGACCAGAATACTACCAGATTCCCTTAGCGACATGCAGCCATTCATACCAATGACCGAAGCAAGTGGTTTTCCGAATGTTCTCAGAAGCTTGAAAGCTAGAAGACTACATCATAGGAATCAGAATAGGTGAACAGTTACAGAAGCATGAAGCAGCTGAGCAGGATATGAGTTGGAGACAACAGCGATGGCGGGGAAAGACAGCAGCAACTGGGATCAAGAAGCACCAACAATTAAATCGGGGTCCTGGCATCCGGTTAAAGTCCTACCCGGTTACCGGTATCATCCAAAAACAGATACAAATTCGATCCTTTTGTCGTGTCCTCTTGAATCTTGGTGGTAGACTACAACAGCCCTGACAACAACAACAATTCACTCTGAAAGCTATAGCTAACAGGCTGCTTTTCATCGTCGCCTCCACCGTCAGGTAGGCCCATGCTTCCTCAAAGAAAAACTCCTTGCTCATCAGCTCATTGTAGGTATGGCACTTACTGGTGAATGGTCGACTCGACAAAATTAGGCTTTGATGAGGACCCGTCTCTCATTCTGACTTGCTGCCTCAAGAAACAAACATCGCCTCACAAGGCCCGCAAAATATGTCTCTTCACTCACCTGCTAGTGACCCGCCGATGAAGCTAGGTGTCTATCGTGTACTTTCCGCCCAAGCTGGCGTGAGGATATCCCCCATGATGCTAGATGCGATGTCAGTCATAAATTGGTATGTTTATGCTGTGAAACACCATCCTTGATCTCACAGGTGCTATAGGAAGCACTAGGGATGGGTTCGATGAACAAAGAGTCTAAGTAGTTTCAAACTCCTGGACCCATACTTTGATATGGGTGGCAATTTTATTGATACGGCTAATGGCTAGTATGTCACATCTCGCGTATTATGTTACCCTGCTTATGATACTTCTTTCAGTCAAGATGGATCCTCCAAGGAATTCATTGGGGAATGTGCTGAACAGCGAGGCATTCGGGATTAGCTCGTCATAGCAACCAAGGTTCGTTCCTTCCATTGCGCATCATGAATGGTATCCTCATACAACACAGTACATTGCTAACTAAAAATGCGACGACGGTTCTATTGTGCAGAAAGTCAATTATGTCAGGAACAGCTCCAAGTCCTTATACCTCAGCGTCGAGCCAAGCCTTAAGAAACTCCACATGGACTATAGCAACATACTTTATCTGCACTGGTGGGACTGTGATACATCCATTCACGATCTTATGGATAACCTACATTACCTCGTCTCACTCCGCAAAGTCTTATACCTGGGGATCTCAGATGCGCCTGCTTGGGTAGTAGCTCAAGCAAACCAGTGCACATTGGACTACAGGAAAAAACCATTCTTGGTATACCAAGGCTGGTGGAACATCATGATGAGATCATTTGAACGGGAGATCATCCTGATGACCAGGGTGTTTGGGATGGCCCTTGTTCCGTGGGATGTACTCACTGCTGGGAGGTTCAGGACAGATGAGGAGGATCAGAAGCGAAAGGAGACAGGAGAGAAAGGGAGGACGATATCTCATCCGGATTGGGAGAGGAATGAGTTTGAAGTGAAGGTTTCGAATTGCTGGAGATCGTTGCAAGTGAGGTTGGCGTGCAAGGCAATACCAATGCTGGTGTGTTTAACCGCTGTCTCCTATGCAATTCTCTGTTGTTTTTGCTAGTCGCAATCGCTATGTCATGCACAAGACTCCATACGTCTTTCCGATCATTGGAGGCCGAAAATTCTCCCAGGCAATTGGACACATTGAAATCTTGATAGCCCATGAACACAGCCTAGAACCTGAGTGATATTGCATGAACATTGCCACTGTAGATCACATTGCTGTATTTTTAGAGCTTCATCTGTTCATTGCAGAGATGGTTCGTCCAGAGCGTGATGAAGGGAGGTTAAAACATGTGTCATGAGCCTGATGAAATTGACACGGATCAGTTTTGCTGGGGTGTGATATCAGAATTATCACAGTAGTTCGAAACAAACCCTTTGTAATGATATGCTGTCAAGTTGCAAGTTGCAGAGATTGATGTATAAGCCTCAAATGGAGCCATTACACAGCTGGTAGGGTGAAGTCTGGGTGTATTTATGGTTACATTGACATCTGTATAGTACCAAGCACAGGAGTCAAATGAAATCACTCTTGGACTTCGTAATTGAGAGGTCCCCCTGGGTCTGAATGGGCCGACTTATGATTGAATGAGTGACTAACCCAAATCTCAGAGAGTGGGATGCCAATATCCTGCAGGAAAGACTGAATGAGGAGTCGAGACAATGGCTAGTGATATCAGTCTAATACACACACTGTTTCTTGGGTATCACCTTCTGAAGTGTGCAGTGTGATCCTAACGATGGTAGGAATTGAGTGTTTTGAACGCTCTGCAACAAATTGGGTCGATGGGCATTTAGGCCAGTAATTAAGCCTACAACGATTGAGCTTCAGGTAAAAATCTCAAAAAGACAACATACATAGCAAGCAGGGAGTTGACATAAACTGAATATATTTGTTAGCCCTTTAAATGGTTAAGAAGTAAGACTCACATTTTGGCAGAGCAAAATCGATGCCAAGGAAAATAAGAGACTTGGGCCACACAATGTACTGCAGATATTCATGAGTTCCTTGCATAATTGAAGCTGGAAGACAACTAACTGCAATAAGAGCGAGCAGAGAGCATGCACTGTCATTTTGATCAGGAATGATGGTGACTAGAATAAAAAAAACATTTTCACCTTGTAGCTAACCCCGAGACAAGAATCATTCACATTAGAGTAACAGTGACGGCAGAAGTTCTACACAGATATAATTCAGAGCTAGAAAATATGGTGAAGAAATCAACTCACGAAGAGAATTGTGTATCTTCTCTGACCTTATGCAGATAATAGCACATCATGAGAGCTATAATGAAATCTGTTGCAGCTATCACAGAGAAGAAGGTGTAAATCGATCTCTATATTATGTATGTAAAAATTTGTGACTTTCCGGAGTATGGAAGACCTACTTTGATGATGGAGATGGACATGATGTTCGGCGTGATATAACTATTCAAATTGACCTCAATGCTATGTGAAGCTTTGAAGTTTTACTTACATATCATAGGTTATATCTGTAACCATCCCCATCAGTAACATTGTAGCAAGGGAAAGAGTAGTACTTTACATATTCCTGTGCCTGAAAGAAACAGAAGATGCATAATGAGGGAAATGAGTGGAAGCAAGAAGAGCGACCCTTTTACCAAGTGATGCTGCTACTGTGAGAAACTATTCAATAATAAGAAGAGATAGGAGATCCGGGTATTTAACGCCATACTTACCATGAACCACGAGAGTATTTTATTAAAATGCCATCCTACTAAGAAGAAGAGGTTAGGCCTTGCCATGATCCTTAACTTCAAGTAGGGTACGCACATTTCCACAGTCAGATAGCATATAACCTTGAGGAATATAACAGTAAGAATTTGCATTCTGCATAGCAATGGCATCCCAGCTCTTACCCTTGGACATACATGACAATCACCACATTTATGGCCAGTTGTAGCTGGACATGAAAGCTATCATAAGAGCTGCATGATCAGAACTGCGAGTAAAGTTGTACCTTCATGCTCCTGTAATGATGAATCCTCATTGAGGTTACTGTGGTGCTTCCTCCAGAGTCTCAGGATGTACCAAGTGTTATTCCCTAGGGCACCAAGCAAGGTGCCATGCATATCGATGAGATAGTAATACAGGGCATAGGTGCTTAAAATCACATGAAGAGCATCAAGCAACCTATGAACATAGTAATAAGTCACCATCACATCTGACAGGAATGAGCAAACAAACCAAAGTAGTGTGACCTATGCTGGATGATTTAGTGTGATGTTGACATTGAAAGCATTCTGACGTACAGAGTAACGGTAGAGTGACCAATCATCAGGGTAGCTCTTGTAGTAGATGAGTGTGTGGAATATTGATGACCCTGTGGCTGTGTGAGCTGGTGCGATGTCCAGTTAGCCCGAGTTTTGCTGAGTAAGGATTTACTAAGAGAAAGAAAGTACTAGAAGATACAAAATGGTATTTAAGTAACTAGATTTCATAGTATTCTGTACTCATTTGCCTTCTAAGCAAACATTAACTACTCACTAGGCAAACATGCCTGAGCACATGGTGCGCATGTTATACAACAGAGTGTTTGTAGATTCGTTATTCCGAATAACCTATGAAATGGATGAGATGGCATTTCCCAGAGTAAAGAAGCGTACATAGAGGCAATAATAGTGCCAATAAAGAGAGCACCGAATGTATTCCGGATGGTTGGCATATCTCTCAAGTATTTCCAGGACATTAGGTGTAAAAAAGAAAGCTGGTATGTTTCCTTGACTTATAGAGGAGAACATACTCCTATCGCTGGGGAAGGAACAGATGGTTAAATGAGCAATCAACATGAATGTTGATGTAACTCACCTCTGGAAACCTGAGCTTGATATCTCAGCACTATGATTGGAGCTCCAAAGTCAACATTGCATGTACCTCTGGAGGAGGTCAATCAGAAGCAATTTCAAATGGGTGTAGAAAGCAGATGCAATCCTACTTTTATTGGATGTGATACACTATGAAGCTCCGAAAGATTCAGCGAAGGATGCTTGTATTGAGAAAGAGCGCATCACCTTGGCCCAAGGGATATTCTAGACCTGTGACCTACCCCCAACACTATGCATCAATATGTGCTCACTGTAGTGTATTTGCAAGATCTAGCCCTGCTCGATTCTTTTCTGCAAGTATGTTATTGTAATCATTCGTACATTGCGGAATTCTGCTTGAAATCATACTGCAATGTGAATTCAAGCCTTTTCCAAAGTCGAGGAGAAGGCTGAGTAGCAGAGCGAAGGTACGGTTTTGGTTCGCCCCTGACATCACACTGCAAAACACGGAGGTTATGCTCATTGCCAATCTTGGCTCGATGAATGGGCTGGTGAAGTACTTGATAGCAGCATCTCTGCCACCTTCTTGTAACTTTACAGGGATTCCTCAATTCTGATCTGATATGCCTGGCTAGAAAAAATCACGCTTCACTCATAGGATCGTGAACCGATGAAAGTCCGCAATATTTACAAGGAATCAAACACTCAGTCATACATTCCATAGGTTCCTGGTGATATTGTGCCTAGATAACACTGCACTGAAGAGTCAATGGTTGGGTTGTGGCAATTCAGGTGAGCATAGAATGATACATTTCCCATCTAGCTGGACGAGTTGGCAGCACCTGTAAAAATAATCCTCTGTTATTTAAAACTTGGGAAGGCATGTCTGTTCAAGCTAACAACTGCTAAGATATCGATAGTGAGTGTAGTGAAGGCACTAAACTTTCAAGCAGAGAATAGTCGGGATAACTCTATGGTGCTGTTTCTCACGTTGAAGATATAATTCAGGTAAGCAGCCTAGGCATCGAATATCAGCTCCAGACCCCCTATGAGATGGTAAACTGACATCTAAGATGTTCTTGGTGTGAAGGCCAGGAAAAGAGGGAATGATGCCTACAGTTGTTCCTATCTTTCCCTTTTGCTTTTTGAGTGTCATTCCTGTCCAAGGAACGATCTGGGATCAAAAATTCAGAAATCCTGGTCATCGGAGTAGCGAAAGAAGAAAGCTTGACAGGGGCATACAAGATGTATATGAACACGGATCACGAGAATAATAAAGCGCTATGTTGAAAGACATGATCTCAATAAGAAGGGAAACAATAGTGTGACCGACAACATTTCCTGCCCGAACAATTGACCAGTGCTTCTGCTCTATTTTTCCTCTACAGATATATAGATTGCTTGAGAAGAGGGTGCACTGTCTGAGTCCCAGTGAAAAGTGCCTTGAAGGAGATGCATTGACATTGATTTATATCAATGTGGTGCAGCCAAATAGAAGCAGCTCGAAGCAAAACAGTAGAGACATAATTTGATGTTGTTCTTTGACTCCTTTAACCACTTATTCTTGTGGCCATCTTTACAATGATTTTTTTTCTACACTGGAAATTTCTCGTGACTTGGTGCCACTGCAGGCTGGCTCTTGCATCAAAAATTTCTATTCTGGCTTTTTGGTGTCCACACCTTCGGCTTCCTCTTAGTGAAGTAATACTTCCCACAGCTCTCTGCTGCATTCAGAAACACAATTCTTGTGATGCCACCTCCACATAAAACCGAGAATAGAGTCTACTGCCAATGCAAATCCCATAACTGCGTTGCCGAGAGTGCTCTTGGCAAACTTGTCACACCTCAAACCCGGAGAGATCACCAAAATTTGGACAAGCAACTTGGGAATGACAACCTGAGCGACACTGCCACTTCAAGTCAATGTTATGCTGCCCAAAAATGATTACATGTATCCAGCAATTCTGCTAATGTTCACGATGAGTCAGACATTCATAAAGCCAAGCATGGTCGGCTGGCCGAGGCAGGATGGGAGACCTTGCAAGGTGGTAATTATAGTAGTGAGGTGGCTCTAGTTGATAGTGAAAGCTACAATGAGGTGAGTAGTTACTCTAGGGCTATAACTTGAAGTGCTGATTTTCTCTTAGATTCCTACCCTTCATTCACATTCTCCTGTACAGTCCGCCTCCAATACAGTTATCGATTTTGATGATCAGATGGAACTTGATGAGAACATTGCAGCTCCCATGCCTGCTGGATTCAATGGACTAAGGGATACTGAAGAACTTGACAACAATGACAATTTTCGTGATCCTGGATGTCTAGATGATCTTGACACAGATGAACCTGAATCTGAGGAACCTCCAATTCATGGATCTCAGGTGCCAGAAACCTCCCAAACTCCACCTAACCAAGCATGCTTGCCTAGTGACAAGCCACATACCCCTCCTGAGCCCGCATGGTCTGCGATCAATGATGTGAGAATTGCCCAGAAGTTCATTTGGGAGCTACAGAATGCAATGGCAGATGACTGTGATGCCAACTTCATAGACAACCTTTGATATCCGCCAACTGAGCAGTTATCCGTTGATGATCCATATCATCTTCTTTCGCTTGACATCTTTCTCTCTGTATATAATGCCTCTGAACATGCGTATACTTCTGTATGCAATTCAATTCAGCGGTGTTTCCCTGATGTTGAGCTTCTCTCATTCTACTGAGTGAAGTGACTGGTCGAATTATTGAGCAGCATCATACCATACCAATCAGTACTGACATGTGCGTAAATTCCTGCGCTGCATATACCGGACCTTTCAAGATGCTCCAATGCTGTCCCTATTGTGCTGAGCCTCGCTATACATTGGAAAACTCATCTATACCATGCCAACAGTTCCATACGATGCCCATTGGTCCACAGTTACAGGTAATCTGGCGAAGTCCTGAGGGTGTGCAAAGCATGAAATATTGAGAACAGTGCATGCAGATCATCCTCCAAGAGCTTCAACATACTGGGGGGGAGAAAATCTCTGCATACCAGGATTTCTTTGATGGAACAGATTACCTTGAGGCCGTTCTTGATCAAAAAATTAAATCGGGTGATGCAGTACTCATTCTCTCAATCGATGGAGCACAACTGTATCGAAACAAGATTTCAGACACATGGATCTACATCTGGATCATATTAGACAGAGATCCAAGTGTGCGATACAAGAAGAGTGTTCTGCCAGGTGGTGTTATTCTGGGGCCCAATAAACCCAAAAACATCGACAGCTTCATGTTTCCAGGCTTGCACCATCTTGCCATCATTCAGAAAGAGGGACTTGTTATCTGGGACTCGAGCAAAGCGGGTTTAGCATATGAAGTTTCTCCTTCTCCATCTGATGCATGTTTTACTTCAAACTCATTTTTGGCACTTGTTACTGCAGATGGGCCAGCCCAAGCCTCTCTGAGTGGTTGTGTGGGGCACCATGGCAAGTATGGTTGTCATTACTTTTGCCCTCTCAAAGGCAGGCATAAGCCTGGTGGAACACACTACTATGCTGAGCATTACAAACCTGATAATTTTGATGTCCCTGGATGCTCTCATGATGATGTTGATTTGCGGAATCTACTTTCAACATTCGATGCTTCATCTTGCGAGCTCCGATACAAACAAAATCTTGCCTGGGTCATTGCCTCACCAAATAGAACTCAGTATGAGGCATGTCGCCTTGAAACTGGTATCTCAAAGCCTAGTATTTTCTCAGGTCTTCCACAGGATCACATGCTCCCTATGCCAACTTGCTTTCCTGGTGATATAATGCACCTTCCCTGCCTTAACCAGACAGATCTCTATCTACCACTTTGGTGTGGAACATTTGAATGTGACACCACCACGGATGATCGAAGTTCGTGGTATTGGGCTGTGCTGAAAGGGAATGTGTGGAAGGAACATGGTAAGCTGGTTGCTGCAGCTACACCTTGGATTCCAGGTTCTTTTGATCGTCCCCCACGAAATCCAGCAGAAAAGATTTCAAGTGGATATAAAGTTTGGGAATATTTGCTCTACTTTTTTGGCCTTTCTCCTGCACTTCTCTATGGCATTCTTCCTAACGATATCTGGGAACACCACTGTAAAAATGTCCGTGCTTGGCAAATCATGCTACAAGATGAGATACAACCAGACAAACTTACTGAAGCTGACACCCTATTCACGGAGGTATCTGATGACTTTGAAAGAATCTATATTCAGCGATGTATGGATCGTATACATTTTGGCTGCCAAAGCGGACATTCCCCTAGTCATCTACCACAAGGAACAACAAGAAATGGACCTTCTATCATATATTCGCAGTGGCCAATGGAATGAACTATTGGTAATCTAACTGAGGAGGTCCATCAACATTCCACTCCATTTGCCAATCTCAGTGAGCATGCTCTCCATCGCTGCCGTGTCAATGTGCTTAAGGTGATGCTTTCTGAGCTGGATTATGACACTTCGAAGAATAGTATCCCACGAAATGCACTAGATCTTGGTGGAGGTTATGTTCTTCTCCCACGAGTTGATAATGTCTGATGTGATATCCTCGAATGTGAACAACATGCCATCAAATCATACCTGCAGGGACTTGGATACAGATTGGCAGCAGAATGGCAGTGTCCTCAGGTACACCAATGGGCAAGACTTCACCTTCCCACTGGACAAAATGCCTGCTCACTATGGATTGAAGCATGCAAACCTTTGAGCTGTTTGCGATCCTCAAGACATGTAAAGGTATATTGATCAGATTTAAATCTTGAGGAAGTTCTAACAAACAATTCATATCCAGATTTACATGAATGGCCAGAGTTGCTTTGGTGAAGTGCAATATTATACCCAGCTAACTCTTGGAAAGCAGGGCACCATGAAGGCCATTGCCATAGTCTCCTTATTTTCAATGCCAAATGCAGAGCTTATAAGGCAATCACATGGTCAGTATGCTACATTCCACCATCAAGGAGATCTTTCTGTTCATGCCATCGATGTGCATGATATCGAATCTGTTGTAATGATGGCTCCAGACCAACACTATGGATTATTTCATCAAGATGGGACAGAGACAAATTGGTGGTACTTGATGGAGCGGCCAAATGTCAAGCTGGCATCTATGGAAGGGTGGTGTTACGATTTATTCATTTTTCTTCGTTTTACTCAGCCTGATTATGTCTATGCGATCCCTGCGGATCATTTCCCACAGTACTATTTTTAGCATACTCATTTGTATTTAAGTAGAGCCTCAGCTGGTCTAAACCCCAGCTTCGGCTAAGGTTTAATCTACCTAACATCGAACTCCGACTTCGTGACTATCTGTCCCATCGACTTTTGTCGCCTTTGACTTGCTAGAGTATCGTCTACCGAAGTGCAAGTAGCGATCCTAGTACGATCTAAGTCGATTATAGTTAGTGGCTAACATTTAGCCGAAGCTCGTCCTACGTTGCCCAATGACGTACCATTGCCCAACATTTTCCCAATCATCCTTTTAATTGTCGTCGCACTCTCCGTGCTGCGATTTCTTCTCAACGATCCACTCGGACTGGTTGTAGTAACCATTCTCCGAGTCTTCCTTGCTTGCGTATATGTCCCATCCCCACTGTTTGCAGGATTCCTCCTGCTACTCTGGGTCGGATTTCTACGCCATTATTAAAAACATGAAACCCTTCATTCTCGCCCTCCAGCTCACTTCTCTGCTAACAATTTTATTGTTGGTACTAACGAGCACCTCCGAAAACTGCGAAATCCTGTTGATGAACGGCTCCAACTACGAGACCGACCTCAGCTTGGTTATCGTATTCCTTATTGTCCTCACCGTACTTGCTGTCTACCAGCTTGCATGGTCAATCGTCGACTTACGCCAAGGATAAATCCACTCACGGATGCCCTGGTCCGACAACATTCTCGCCGTCTTCGCGACTTTTATACTCTTTTTCTTCTCCATTATTTTGTACCGACTACGCCATTGTTTTCAACAGAGGCGAGTCCGCGCACAACTCCCATTCCATTACGTTCCCAGCACTCCGGCGTACCCTCCGCCAGTAATCCACATCCCCGCGGCATCCCAGCAGACAGTACGAGATGTCGAGTCCAACGTCTCCGAGGGATCTGGAGGATCCCTCTACACATCGTCGCGACCCAGATCGCAATCCTCAGAGTCAAGCACAGACTCCTACAGAAGCGCCTCCAGCGCAGCAGTCGACTCAGTCGACATCACCGATACCAGGAGCGTACTCCTCGACCGAGGAGACTCGCCCTTACCAGGTCTCTTTGACCAGTCTCCAGTTGAAGGCGAGTCAAGTACCGACCGAGGCCGAGGACAAGGCACCAGGCCTCTGGACGAGGGTGAAGAAAGCCCTGACACCGAGTTTGAAGGGGACGGGCTCACAGAGTGGGAAAGAACCCGACTCGACGAGCTCCTCGACGACCTCTACCCGAATGAGGAGGAAAATGCGGCCTATACCGGAGACAACCACAGTGGAAGGTCAGGAACTCAGTGGACAGACGTGGTATGGCAAAGCGAGAGCAGGAGATATAGGGTTGCCCAGGAGGATGACTACGAGAGCGATTCCAGAGAGCTTGGCCTCGGAGCCTCCGCGGCTACCACCCATGCAGCTGAGCCACAGCCTCTTCCAAGGTCCTGGCCGACCGATAGGGGAGAACCTGTCGGTTGGCACCCCAGCACCAGCTGGGTCTACGCAGACCGGCAAGAGACTGCTGTGGCCGGAGTCGCGCCCCGAGGAGAGCCCGACTCGATCCCTGAGGGGCCCGAGACCCGTACGGTCGACCCCGCCGTCACCACGCATGAGCCGATGGATGGGGAGCTTTGGGGCAAGTTCCCAGACTACGACGCCGAGGAACTTGGAACAGTTACCGTTTCCGAGCGACTCGCCGGAGTCACCAACTGGGAACCGTCGGTACAAGCAAGAGCCTTCGCTACCCCCGTCCCGGCCTCCCAGCGTCCATGGCCCCTACTCTATCACACGTACGTCAAGTCCCTCGGACTCTCTCGAGCTGCCCGGCTCGCCCCAGAAGTCGAGGCCCAAATGGAGCGAGGCCAAGCGCATGACGCACGCATTCGACGTGCCGAAGAAGACGCACTCCAAGGACCCGGAGGCTGGTGGGACCTCCCCCTCGAGCCCGACGCCACCGACGCCGAAGTCGAGAATCGAATCCGCGCCACCGCAGTCCGATACTCCGGTGCCACTCGAAGAGCGGGCACCGATCTCGAGGCTAGAAGAAGAGCCTGGAACGCCTACCAGGCCGAGATCAGCAATGAGGATTCAGACATCGCGAGGTGGAGAAGGAACCAAGAGCTCGACCGGATCACCCGAGAGAGGCAGGAGGCCCAGAATGCCGAGTCGACCGCCCAACAGCTCCCTCGAGACTGAGGTGATGAGGGCGGTCCGAACGATTCTGGTGGACCCAGCAGCCCCGACGCCGACAATCTTTAATATCCTTCCATGGCACGGGCTGTACAAAATCATGATGGAAGACATGGAGAAGGACTCCCAGTGGCTCCTCACGGAGGCGGGAGAAGATTATCTATATGCTAGAAGCATGGGGGACGTATACCTCATGAAGAATATCTTGGAGGTGGAAATGTGGCACAAGGCCGCCGTAGTGTGGAACCAGGTGTTCCCACACGACCAGCAACGGGGCTGCGAACCTTATCGCCGACCACAACCAATGCCCAATCCTCTCGAGACGGAAGCCTTCTGGGCAGGTGTGGGACCCAAAGATGACGATATGGACGACCCAGGAGCGGGACCCTCGGACAAGGGGAAACAGTCCACCGTTCCCCCTCGGCCGCCGTCGCAACCCCCGCGACGACCCGCCTACCCGGGCGATTACCCTCCGCCCGGGGAAAACTATCGTCTACGGTCACTACCGCGACCACTGAACCCTCCAGTACCGCCCTGGGCGCCTTCGCCCCCGGACCCCATTCCGCCCTGGACGTTATTGACCGGAAAGGATGGCAACCCCTGGAATGACGTGAAACCCAAGTTGATCACGCAGCCAGAGTACTTCACGGGAGAATCAACTGATATTAATCGGTTCCTTCACCATTGTGAAATGTACTTCCAGGTGTTCCCGCAACACTTCACGATGAACGATCAGGGCCAAAACCCCTACCGCATAACTTTCGCGCAAGGGTACCTCCGGGAGAAGGCCAAGGAGTGGTGGGGCGATCAATACTATCGGTATCGGGACGAATTGGGTCACTGGAGATTCCCCACATGGGCTGAGTTCTCCAACGACATCACCGTGGAATTCTGAGAAGTAGCGGAGCTCGCAATTTGGAAGGCAGAGTGGAAAAAGGTCCGGCAGTCGGAGTTCAAGAGCACAGTCGAGTTCTTCGCGAAGTTCGAACGATTGGCCCACAAGTGCGGAGAATTCGGAGATGAGAAGCAGATGTTCGAAGCGATAGAAGCAGCGATTAGGCCGACAGTGTGAAAAACGGTTATGCATGGGGACAACGAGCGCCCCACAACCTACGCACAGTGGAAGGCGTGAGTCCTAAGGATCGATGCCAACTACAGGTACGACGTGGCCCAGGGCCTCGCCAGTAAGACCTCCCCAAGCCAAAGCGGCTCAGGTCGAGGCAACCAAAACCAATCGAAGGGGTCAGGTTCTGGTGGCGATAAGAAGGACACCACAGGAACCACGTACGGTGGCGCGGGCCAACCAATGGAGATCAACAAGCTTCGATCTGACAAGCGGTGCTTCAAGTGTGGGAACACCGGGTGGAACCGTGACCACAAATGCCCGACGGACAAGTCCAAGTGGCTTCCCGTCAAACTCCCACCTCGAAAGAAGAAACCCAACATCGCCTGACTCTGCCAGTTGCTCGAAGAAGCCAAAAGAGAGGAGAACGGGAAGGATACGAAGGTTGAGGAGGTCAAGGAAGAGAAGTCGTCAAAAGACGAGCCGGCGTCAAAGTAAGCGATTCGACGGCGTCGGCAAAGGACTCAGTTTCATCTGGTGCGCAATCCTGTAATACTAGTTGGACTTATAATACGTATGTAGGTACTCTGTTCGAACAATATACCAACTTTTTCGCCGCGTTACCAATCGAAGGAACTGAGAGTGAAGAATCGCAAACCGCCAATGGCGTAGGAGGGGATTTCTGCCGTTCTACGCAGTCAGCGATGGACAATGAACCCCTAGGGGCTGGTCCACCTCTGACACCCCCGCCTGACCGAATGGGGAAAGTTCTGGAGTACCCAGCGAGCGCCTCAGGTCAGGACAAGATGGACGCCAGACGTGGTGGTCATCGCCCCGGCAGGGAGAATCGGCCGACGACTCCGACGGCAGGGCCTCCCCGTTCAGATGTAGAACGGGTTGTTCCTCCCGCCAGTGGTGGAAAAGCAGCTGAGGCCGGGACTCAAGGGGACCACCGGCATTTAGTAGTGGCCTCATCCACAAACGATGCTGACCCCCTTGACGAGTCAATATGTGTGTGCCTACCTAGGGTTTCCGAGAGTACCGCTGGTGTTAGGAATGAGGATAAGTACCGGATTACCGTGGAGGTTACAATGCCACGCACAAGCGCCCTTGGCCAGGGCCGAACACAGGGCAGTGAGCCCTCCTCCACCCACTCGTCGGAAGGTGACCAAGTGCCGCTGAGGGGCCCTAACGACCGGCCCGGTGACCAAATGCCACTCACGAGTAGAAAACCCCGTGTATCCGTGGAGGAAGTAGAAGACGAAGAAGCCCACCTGCGGTCCGATATTCCGACCGTTACGCCCAAGGGGAAGTCTGCTGTGACCCCCGACCGTGTGCCCGAGGTAAAAAGGGCGGTCCAAGACACGTATTATGAACCCTTTGGCCCGCATTGGACCCGAAGGGCATTACGACTAGCTCCCAACGAATCAGCCGCTTTCGCTACCCTCAACCGATGGGTACACCCCCGACGCAAGGGAGAAGTAACGATTGAGTTATGGGAGGCACTCAAGGAGCAGCCGGAAACGGCCACTGAAGCCAGAGACAAGTGGGAGTGGATGGAGGATCTCACAAAGCCGCCCATGTACATACGAGGGAGGAAGGGACGCAATGTATCGATTACGGTGCAATTAGAGACGTTAGACACCTGCGAGACCCATTCGGTAAAGGCGCTAGTAGACAGTGGGGCCACCGGCAGTTCCATAGACCGGGCCTAGGCCCAAAGTCACGCGCTTAACCTCAAAAAGGCAGCCCGACCCATCCCAGTCTATAACGCTGATGGCACCCGAAACAAGGGTGGTGACATCACCGAATATGCCGAGGTACGGCTACGCATTGGAGACCATGTGGAACGGATCGAACTAGCCGTAGTGGACTTAGGGTCCACTCCCTTGTTCCTAGGACACGACTGGCTACAAAGGCATAACCCGCTCATTGACTGGGATACTGGCGCAGTTATGTTAGCCCGCTGTACTTGCCGCAAGATACCCTTTTCACTACCTGACACGGACTCTACCTCCCGCTGGGACGAATATGAGGAAGGTGACACCATTCTAGTAATAGACTTTGAGGAAGCCTTTCACGTTCGGGCAATGGGAACTAAGGCTAATGAGCTAGCCGCCCAAGCCAACGCCCGTAAAACCACCAAGTCTTTTGAGGAAATCGTGCCTAAGGAGTATCGAGAATTCGAGGATGTCTTCGCCAAAGAGAACTTTGACGAATTACCGCCCCGGAAACCGTGGGACCATGCCATCGAGTTAATCCCCAATGCCAATGCCAACCTAGACTGTAAAGTCTACCCTCTCAATCCCACCGAGCAGGAGGAATTAGACAAGTTCTTGGACGAGAACTTGTCCACCGGACGTATCCAGACCTCTAAGTCCCCTATGGCGTCACCATTCTTCTTCGTCAAGAAGAAAGATGGAAAACTCCGTCCAGTCCAGGACTATAGGAAACTTAACGAAATGACAATTAAGAATCAGTACCCCTTACCACTGATCGGGGAACTGATGGATCGATTAAAAGGGGCCAAATACTTCACCAAACTGGACGTACGATGGGGTTACAACAACGTTAGAATCAAGCAGGGAGACGAGTGGAAGGCCGCCTTCTGCACCAACCGCGGTCTTTACGAACCCCTTGTAATGTTCTTCGGACTCACGAATTCGCCTGCGACATTTCAATGGATGATGAATGATATCTTCAAAGATCTCATCACTGCAGGGGAAGTGTCGGTCTACTTGGATGATATCCTTATTGCATCCAAAGACAAGAAGGACCACAGACGTATCGTACGCAAGGTACTCCAGATCCTGCATGAGAACAAGCTTTTCCTTAAAGCGGAAAAATGCGAGTTCGAAGTAGAGAAAATGGAGTATTTGGGAGTACTCATCAGCGAAGGGAAGATACGCATGGACCCCGTAAAGATCGCCGGCCTCCTCGATTGGCCGACTCCTTCGAAGAAACAAGAGTTGCAGTCGTTTTTAGGCTTCTGCAATTTCTATTGGCGATTCATCCGCGACTATAGCAAGCATGTCAAGCCGCTTACTATCCTGACCGGGAAGGTGGAGTGGCAGTGGGGGAAGGCCCAACAGGAGGCGTTCGAGAAGTTAAAAAGGCTGTTCCAGGAGGACGTAGTACTAGTGATCCCGCTAGACAAGGGGAAATTTCGGGTAGAGGCCGACTCCAGTGAAGGAGCAATCAGAGCCGTATTATCCCAATGGCAGGACGAGAAGTGGCGACCAGTCGCTTTCCTCTCGAAATCCCTCTCGGTCACCGAGCAAAATTATGAGATTTATGACAAGGAACTCCTGGCCATCATGATTGCCCTAGAAGAGTGGCGACAGTACTTGATGGGCGCTCGGGAAGACTTTGAGATTTGGACAGATCACTCCAATCTCCAGTACTTCCGAAAGCCCCAAAAGCTCAACCGACGTCAGGCCCGCTGGGTTACTGAGCTGGCGGAATACCAGTTCACTCTACACCACAAACCGGGGGCCCAAAACCGTAAAGCCGATTTACTCTCTAGACGGGCGGATCACGACCAAGGAAAAGATGACAATCGGGATGTGACAGTCCTCAAGTCGGCTCACTTCCGTGCTCTTATTATGCCTACCGCAGAGGAACTACATGAGAAAATCAAGCTGGCCATGCATGATCCACGCAAGTGGGACCGAGGAATCTCAGACTCCCTTAATCATGAGAAGAGGGTCTCCCGAGACCAAGGGCTACTCTGGTACGACGGTCGGATTTATGTACCCAAAGATCGACAACTGCGGGGCGAGATCATAGCCCTATGACATGACCATGTGACCACAGGACACCCGGGCGTGGAAAAGACGAAAGAGCTCATCCTACGAGACTATTGGTGGCCCCGTATGCACTCAGAAGTGGAGGCCTATGTGAAGGGGTGCGACGTTTGCCAACGAACAAAGGCGGATCGCTGACCCAAAAAGGCCTCCCTCTATCCGAACGAGGTTCCAAACCGGCCGTGGACGCACATTTCAGTCGACATGATCACCAAGCTCCCTGACTCGAGGGGAAACAATTCCATTCTCGTCATAGTCGATAGATTTTCCAAGACGGTAATTCCGATCGCATGCACCGAGGAATTGTCATCTCTCGGTTTCGCAAAAATCTTATGGGACTACATCTATGTGCCGTACGGTGTGATGCCGGAGAAAGTAATCTCGGACAGGGGGACCGTTTTCGTGTCCAAATTCATGAAGGAGTTCTACGCTCTCGTTCATATAACGGGGAACCCTTCAACCGCGTATCACCCGCAGACAGACCGACAGACCGAAAGGGTCAATCAAGAAATTGAAAAGTACCTTAAGATGTTTGTGAATTACCGCCAGGACGATTGGAGCGATTGGTTGCCGCTCGCCGCGTTTACTCATAACAACTGAAAACATTCGGCGACAGGCTTCTCTCCCTACAAAGTAGTCTTTGGACGAGATGGGCAGGTTATCAAAACCACTCAACACCCTGGCGCGGTACCAGCCGCCTCCAAGTTGGTTCAAGGAATACAGGAGGTGCATGAAAAGGCAAAAGAGTCACTCGAACGGGCAGCAAACTCGATGAAGAAGGCTTACGACAAGCGGAAAGGAGAGTCGAGAAAGTACGAAGTCGGTGACAAGGTGTGGTTGGATTCCACCAACCTAAATCTCCCTCGCCCAACGAAGAAGTTGGGGGACAGATGTTAGCCACTAACTCTAATCGACTTAGATCGTGTTAGGATCGCTACTCGCACTTCGGTAGACGATACTCCAACAAGTCGAAGGCGATGAAAGTCGATGGGGCACTTAGACAGAAGAACGGAGTTCGATGTTAGGTAGAATAAACCTTAGCCGAAGCTGGGGTTTAGTCCAGCTAAGGCTCTACTTAAATACACGTTGGTACAGACTAAAAATAGTACGGTGAGAACGTCCGATCAGAACCGCAGTCCCGCAGCAGCATAGCGTAAGCGTCAATGCGTAAGAAAAGAAAAAAGAAAAGAATAAATCGTAACATTACCCCCTCCTCAAGACTCGTTCGTCCCGAATGAGTTCTGACTCTCCTCTCCGCTTCGCGCTGATTGACTGTAAAAGGACCAGGTATCGTCATCATCGTTGTCATCATCTTCGGAGTCGAAGTCCCAATTTTCGTAGACTTTTTGTAAGTTTTCGAGGTCGAGTTTGGAGTCTTCATCGTCTGATGTTTCTTCTACGATGGGTATTCCGTCTGCTTCTTCTGCAGTTACTTCTCGCATTTCCATCGAGGATTGTGCGTCGGAGTGTCTCGGGTTAGTGCATTCGGAGGAGAAGACTGTTTCCACGTCCGTGACACATGGAGTATCCGGGTTGTGGTATGGTGTTCGAGCCTCCCGGGGTATGTTGTCGTCTCTTCCGACTGTTTTCCCGTATTTGTTGACTTCCCAGTGAATCCGTTGGAGACGTGCTTCGTACTCGTTTACGAGTTCCTCTGCATTTGCCATGTCGGAGCGTTTAACCCAGGAGTTTTCCTCTCTCGGGTACCCTCGCCACTTTACTAAGTATTCTGTTATGGCGCGGCGAGTTCGTCCTCGGCCTATAACTTTGTCCCGCTGCTCCACTATTTCCTCGATTTCGTATTCTTCTTCATCGTCAATCAGTTCTGGAGGCGGTCTCTCGGGACGCGGTTGATTTGGGAAGGTTGGAGCGAGGTAGGGTGTTAGGAGCGACTCGTTGAAGCGGTTGTGGATCTTCCATTTTATCGGTAGCTTCAACTCATAAGCGGAGGCCCCCTTCTTGCCCGTAATGGCGAAGGGGCCAACACGACGGTCCCCAAGCTTCTTGGTCGGCCGAGGGAGATGAAGGTTGGTCGAGTCGAGCCATACCTTGTCTCCTATTTGGTATTCCACTGCGACGTTCTTTCGTTTGTCGTAGGCCTTCTTCATGGTCTCTGCCGCCTTTTCTAATGATTTCTTGGCCTCTCCTTGTGCTTTTTCTATCTCCTCCACTAGTTTCCCCGCTGCTGGAACGGTTGCAGCTCGTTGAGGCTTTTTAATGACCTCTCCATCCCTCCCAAAGATGACTCGATAGGGGGAGTACCCCGTCGCCGAATGCTGGCGATTATTGTGAGTGAAGGCCGCTAGTGGCAGCCATTCGCTCCAATCGTCTTGTCTGTCGTTTACGAACATTTTCAGGTACTTTTCAATTTCCTGGTTAACCCTCTCCGTTTGTCCGTCGGTCTGTGGGTGATACGCCGTGGAGGGATTTCCCTCGATATGGAGCAGTCGGTAGAACTCCTTCATAAACTTGGACACGAACACTGATCCTCGATCCGAGATTACTTTCTCGGGCATCACACCATAGGGCACATAGACGTAGTCCCTCAGGATCTTTGCGAACCCGAGGGAAGTAAGCTCTTCGGTGCAAGCAATAGGGATGATGGCTTTAGAGAAGCGATCGACAATAACGAGAATGGAGTCGTATCCATTAGAGTCCGGGAGTTTGGTGATCATGTCGACCGAAATGTGGGTCCACGGACGTATAGGTATTTCATTAGGGTGCAGGGGGGCCCGTTTCGGGCGGCGATCCGCCTTGGTTCGTTGACAGACCTCACATCCTTTCACATAGGCTTCTACATCTCGGCGCATTCGGGGCCACCAGTAGTCGCGGAGTACCAATTCTTTGGTCTTTTCGATACCTGGATGGCCAGCGGTGACATGATCATGCTTGAGGGCAATGATCTGTCCTCGGAGTTCATGGTTTACGGGAACGTAGATTCGTCCGTCATACCACAACATCCCCTGTTCTCGGGATACCCCCTTTTCATGGTTGAGAGAATCTGCAATCCCTCTGTCCCAATGTCGAGCGTCATGCGTGGCGATTTTAATTTTCTCGTGAAGTTCCTCTGTGGTGGGCATTATCAGCGCCCTGAAATGTTCGGCTTTGAGGACTGTCACGTCTCGGTTATCCTCTTTTCCTTGATCGTGATCCGCCCTGCGGGATAAAAGGTCGGCCTTGCGGTTCTGAGCCCCCGGCTTATGGTGTAGACTGAACTGGTACTCCGCCAACTCAGTAACCCACCGAGCTTGTCGTCGGTTGAGTTTCTGTGGTTTGCGGAAGTACTGGAGGTTGGAATGATCGGTCCAGATTTCAAAGTCTTCCTTTGCCCCCATGAGGTACTGACGCCATTCCTCGAGAGCGATCATTATGGCCAACAACTCCTTGTCGTAGATTTCATAATTGCGCTCAGTGATGGAGAGGGCCTTGGAAAGGAAGGCAACCGGTCTCCATTTCTCGTCCTGCCATTGAGAAAGTACTGCTCCTACCGCCCCTTCGCTGGAATCTGCCTCCACTCGGAATTTTCCTTCATCAAGGGGAATGGCTAGGACAACGTCCTCGCGGAACAGCTCTTTGAGCTTTTCGAACGCTTTCTGCTGTGCTTCTCCCCACCGCCATTCTTGCTTCCCCGTCAAGGAGGTTAAGGGCCTCACGTGTTTGCTATAATCACGGATGAAGCGTCGGTAGAAATTGCAGAATCCCAGGAAGGATTGCAGTTCCTGTTTCCTCCGAGGGACCGGCCAGTCGAGCAGTCCCGCGATCTTGACCGGGTCCATACGGATCTTTCCTTCACTAATGATCACCCCTAGGTACTCGGTCTCTTCCACTTCGAATTCACACTTCTCGGCTTTTAAGAACAAGTTGTTTTCTCGTAGTATCTGGAGGACCTTGCGTACGATCTTCTTATGCTCAGCCTTGGTTTTTGAGGCAATAAGAATATCGTCCAGGTATACGGATACTTCGCCCGCAGTGATGAGGTCTTTAAAGATGTCGTTCATCATCCACTGGAAGGTGGCGGGAGAATTGGTGAGTCCAAAGAACATGACAAGGGGTTCATAGAGGCCGCGGTTGGTTCGGAACGCGGCCTTCCACTCATCCCCCTTCTTGATTCGCACGTTATTGTAGCCCCACCGAACGTCCAGTTTGGTGAAGTACTTGGCCTTCTTCAGCCGGTCCATGAGTTCTCCGATAAGCGGCAACGGATAACGATTCTTGATAGTCATCTCGTTGAGCTTTCGGTAGTCCTGAACGGGTCGTAGTTTCCCATCCTTCTTTTTGACGAAGAAGAAGGGGGAGGCCATGGGAGATTTGGAGGGTTGGATACGTCCGGTGGTCAAGTTTTCGTCCAAAAACTTGTCCAACTCCTCCTGTTCCATGGGATTGAGGGGGTAGACTTTACAGTCTAGGTTGGCATTAGCGTTGGGGATTAGCTCGATGGCATGGTCCCAGGGTTTTCGGGGAGGAAGTTCGTCGAAATTCTCTTTGTCAAAGATGTCTTTAAAGTCCCGATAGTCCTCGGGCACAATTTCTTCGAATGACTTGGTGTCCTTCTTGGCGTTAGCTTGGGCGGCCAGTTCGTTGGCTCTTGTTCCCATGGCTCGCACGTGGAAGGCTTCTTCGAAGTCAATTACTAGAATGGTGTCCCCTTCTTCGTACTCGTCCCATCGCGCTGAGGGATCGGTGTCCGGGAGGGAGAAAGGGATTTTCCTACAGGTGCACCGGGCCAAGGTCACGGCTCCGGTATCCCAGTCGATGAGCGGGTTATGACGTTGCAGCCAGTCATGTCCTAGAAATAGGGGAGTTGAACCTAGATCGACTACGGCCAGCTCGATCCGTTCCACGTGGTCCCCTATTCGTAACCGTACCTCGGCATACTCGGTGATGTCCCCTCCCTTGTTTCGGGTGCCGTCGGCATTGTAAACCGGCACGGGTCGGGCCGCCTTTTTGAGTTTAAGGTCGTGTTCCTGTGCCCAGGCCCGGTCGATAGAACTACCGGTGGCCCCGCTGTCTACTAAGGCGCTTAGGGCGTGGGTCTCCCTCGTGTCCAAGGTTTCTAATTGCACTTTTATTGAGACATTACGCCCCTTCCGCCCCCTAATGTACATGGGCGGCTTCTGCAAGTCTTCCATCCACTGCCACTTCTCTCTGGCCTGGGCGGCAGTCTCGGTCTGCTCTTCCAGCTGGTGACAAAGTTGATCGGTTACCTCCTCGCGTCGTCGCGGGTGTACCCATCCGTTGAGAACGGCGCGAGCCGCCGCATCTCCTCGAGCAATCCGTAAGGCCCGGCGGGTCCACAGGATCCCATGGGGTTCGTAGTACATTGCCGCGAACACCTTCTTGTCATTGGCGTTCGCGGTGAGAGACACGGCGGGAGACGTCGGCCTTCGGGGAGTTACTACCGGTATGTCGGACCGCAAGTGGGCTTCTTCGTCTTCCACTTCTTCCAGCGATACGGAAGGGGTCTTCCCTCGAAGTGGCATTTGGTCACCTGGACGAGAAAGGTCCAGAGGCGGCACTTGGGCGCCTTTGGAGGTCGAGGTGGTGGAGGAGGGCTCGCTGCCCTGTGTTCGGCCCTGGCCTCGGGCGCTTGTGCTCGGCGTTGTAACCTCCACAGTAGTCCTGTCTTTACGGCTCTTCCTGGACCCGGCGGTACTTCGGGTAACCCTTCGCGAGCGCACACATGTTGGCTCCGACGGGGGGTCTGCACCGTTTGCCGCAGCATTGTCCTTGGCTACTAAGGGCAGGTGGTCCCTCGTCTTCACGGCCTCAGCTGCTTTCTCGACGCCTCCTGCTGGAACAGACGGCCCTGAGGACGCAGGCCCAGCGGGTTGGGTTGTCGACCTTTCTCCCACTCCGGGGTGACCTCCCTTCGTCAAGGGTGCAGTCGGGACACGACCTAGGGGGCTCTGCCCTCGAGGGGCTTTCCCTGTGCGGTCGGCCGGGGGTTCCTGAGCTGGGACAACCCCTAGGGGTTCGTTACTGAGCACAGACTGCGCCCAGTGGCGGGAATCCCCTCCTACGCCGTCTTGGTTTTGCGATTCCGAATTTTTGGTTTCTTCTACTGGTAACGCGGCGAAAATGTTGTGATATTGCTCAAACGGAGTACCTACGTACGTAGTATAAGTCCGGCTAGTAGTACATGAATGCGCACCAGTTGAAACTAGGTCCTTTGCCGACGCCGTCGAATCGCTTATTTCGACGCCGGCTCGTCTTTTGACGACCCCTTCTCCTCCTTCACTTCCTCAATTTTGGTGTCCTTTCCTAGATCCTCCTTCTCGGCTTCAGCAAGCAATTGACGGAGGCGGGCGACGTTGGGTTTCTTGCGAGGTGGGAGTTTGACAGGGAGCCACTTTGCTTTGTCATCGGGGCACTTGTGTTTCGGGCTCCACCCGGTGTTCCCACACTTGAAGCACCGCTTGTCGGACCGCAGCTTGTCGATCTCCATTGGTTGCCCTGCTCCACCGTACGTGGTTCCCGTGGCATCCTTCCTATCGCCACCTGACCCCTGTCCACCCTTCTGTTGATTGCCTCTACTCGAACCGGTCTGGTTCGAGGAGGACTTACTGCCCAATCCCTGGGCGACTCCGTATCGATAATTGGCGTCTATCCTCAAGACGCGGGCCTTCCATTGCGCATAGGTGGTGGGGCGCTCGTTGTCCCCATGCATCACCGTGTTCCTCACCGTTGGTCTAATCGCTGCCTCCACCGCTTCGAACATCTGCTTCTCATCGCCAAACTCCTCGCATTTGTGGGCCAACCGTTCGAACTTCGCGAAGAATTCGACTGCGGACTTGAAGTCCGCCTGTCGGATCTTCTTCCACTCGGCCTTCCATATCGTTAACTCCGCGACTTCGCGGAATTCTTGCGTGAGGTCGTGCGAGAATTCCTCCCAGGTGGGGAATCTCCAATGACCTTGCGGGTCGCGATATCGGTAGTATTGATCGACCCACCACTGCTGCGCATCCCCCCGTAAGTACCCTTGAGCGAACGTGATACGATAGGGGTTGTGCCCCTGATCGTTCATCGTGTAGTACATGGGAAAGACCGCAAAGTAGACTTCGCAGTGATGGAGGAAACGAGTGATATCGGACGAGACCCCGGTGAAGTATTCAGGCTGGGTTACCAGCTTGGGCTTCACGTCGTTCCAGGGGTTGTTCGTTCCTCCGGGTGCTAGCTGCCACGGCGGGATTGGATCCGGTGGCGACGGTACGTGAGGGGGTGCCGGCGGGTTGGGCGGTCGTGAGAGGGACCGCAAGTTTCGATTTTCCCCTGGAGGGGGATAGCCAGCAGGGTCGGGGTATCGTGGTAGTTTTGGCGGGAACGGGGGTACCGTGGACCCCTTCCCTTTGTTCGTCGTGGACGGCCCTGCGCCTGGGTCGTCCATGTCGTCGTCGTCCCCACCTGCCCCTCCGAAGAATCCTTCGGGGAAAAAGTCCGACGTATCTGTCGGATGGGGCATTGGTTGCGGCCTCCTGTAGGGCTCGCACCCTCGCTGCGGCGTGGTGGGGTTCACCAGGTTCCAGACGATCGCCGCCCGGTGCCAGGTTTCTACCTCGAGGATGTTCTTCATTAGGTATACATCCCCCATTTGTTTCGCATGGCGGTAGTCTTCGCCCGCCTCGGAGAAGAGCCACTGCGGGTCTTTCTCCATGTCTTCCATCATAATCTCGTATAATCCGTGCCAGGGTAGAAGTTCGAAGATGCTCGGCCTAGGCACTGGGCCCTGAAGAAGGACCTGCTTCACCGCCGCCATTACCGTCGGTTCCAGGGCCTGGTTTGGAGGCCGACTTGGCATCCTCTGCCTCCTTCCTCTCTCTGGCGATTCGGTCGATTTCCTTGTTTCTCCGCCACCGCCCGATGTCGGAGTCCTCGTTGGAGATCTCCTCCTGGTAGACTCTCCATGCTCGGGCTCTGGCTTCGAGATCGGTCCCGGCCCTTCGGGCATACCCTGTGTAGCGGACGGCGGCCGCTCGTATTCGGTTGTCCACTTCTGCGGGAGTGGCGTCGGGCTCAAGGGGTAGGTCCCAGAAGCCGTCGGGTCCATAGAGGGCGTCTTCCTCGGCGCGTCGGATGCGTGCATCATGCGCTCGGCCTCGGTCCATTCGGGCCTGGACTTCTGGGGACTCCCGGACATTTCGAGGGAGTCCGAGGGACTCGATGTACGTGTGGTAGAGAAGCGGCCACGGGCGCTGGGCGAGGGGGACGGGGTCCGCGAAGGCTCGCGACGGGACGGACGCCTCCCAATTGGAGACTCCGGCGAGGCGCTCGGCGGCGGTAACTGTTCCAAGTTCCTCTTGATCGAGGTCTGGGAACTCGCTCCAAAGCTCCCTACTCGTCTGCTCGTGCGTGGCGTCTGTGGAAGGGATCGCTGGGGCCTCGGTCCTTGCAGCGACCGGGTTGGACTCTCGTCTGGCCTGCTCTCCGGCCACAGGAGCCTCTTCCCCGTCGTCGGCGTAGACCCAACTGGTGTTGGGGTACCAGGCGACCGGGGGCCCTCGATCGGTTGGCCAGGACCTTGGAAGAGGCTGTGGCTGAGTTGTACTGGTGGAAGCCGCGGAGGCTCCGAGGCCAAGCTCTCCGGAATCGCTGTCGAAGTCGTCTTCCTGGGCGACTCGGTATCTCCTACTTTCACTCTTCCAGACGGCGTCTGTCCACTTGTTCCCAGACCGGCCGTTGTAGTGGTCTCCGGTATGGGTTGCATCTTCTTCCTCATTCGGGTAGAGGTCGTCGAGGAGGTCGTCGAGTCGGGTTCGTTCCCACTCGGTGAGCTCGTCCCCTTCGAACTCAGTGTTAGGCGTTTCTTCGCCCGTGACCAGATGCCTGGTGTCTTGTCCTCGGCTTCCTGCGTCGCTTGACTCGCCTTGGACTGGAGAGATGTCGAAGAGACCTGGTAGGGGCGTGTCTCCTCGCTCGAGGAGTACCCGCCCGGTATCTGTGATGTCGACGGATTCTGTTGGTGCGCTGGAAGCGCTTCTGTAGGAGTCGGTGCTCGACTCGGAGGATCGCGAGCTGGGTCGCGACGATGTGTAGAGGGATCCTCCAGGTTGTCCGGAGGCGTTGGACTCGACATCTCCGATTGTCTGTTGAGAGGCCGAGGGAATATCGATTACCGGCGGCGGGTATGCCGGGGTGTGAGGAATGTAATGGATGGGAAGTCGTGCGCGGATTCGTCTCCGCTGGCAACAACGGCGAAGTTGGTACAAAGTAATGGATAAGAAAAAGAGTATAAAAGTCGCGAAGACGGCGAGAATGGATTCTGACCAGGGCATTCGTCAGGGGATCTATCCGTGGCGCAAGTCGACGATTGACCATGCAAGCTGGTATACCGCAAGAATGGTAAGAACGATCAAGAGCGCGATGATCAGGCTAAGGTCGGTTTCGTAATTAGAACCGTTCATTAACGAGATTTCACACTCGTTGGAATCAGGGGAGCTTGTTACTATCAACAAGATGATTGTCAATAGCGATGCAAGCTGGAGGGCGAGTACGAAAGGTTTCGTGTTGGGATACGTGGTTCCTAAACGAGACGGGGATATAGCGTATACAGGGCGACTAGCAGGCTTGCTAGCAACACTGCCGATACTCCGAGTCCGATTAGGGCGAAGGTAAGGGTTACAGTTACAAAGACTGCGAGGATAAGGTCGTCGTAGAGGATGAACTCAAAAATCAAGGCGAACACAAGCAACAGGAGAAGTAGTCGGAAGGGGATTACCCAAAGGACTACTGCAATGATGAAGTGTATCGGATGAATCTTGAAAGTGAGTGCTTTTCCGTTGGTCCACTCGCTATGCGCTGACAAGCACCGGGTTGTCCACGCGAGCGCAAGCGATGACCTCTCTGGTCAAGCGAGGTAATTTTCTCGGAACGAGTTGGGCAGCGTTCTTTCTCGGAAGTGACGCTGAGCAACGTAGAGCGAGCTTCGGCTAAATGTTAGCCACTAACTCTAATCGACTTAGATCGTGTTAGGATCGCTACTCGCACTTCGGTAGACGATACTCCAACAAGTCGAAGGCGATGAAAGTCGATGGGGCACTTAGACAGAAGAACGGAGTTCGATGTTAGGTAGAATAAACCTTAGCCGAAGCTGGGGTTTAGTCCAGCTAAGGCTCTACTTAAATACACGTTGGTACAGACTAAAAATAGTATGGTGAGAACGTCCGATCAGAACCGCAGTCCCGCAGCAGCATAGCGTAAGCGTCAATGCGTAAGAAAAGAAAAAAGAAAAGAATAAATCGTAACAACAGACGCGTAGGGCCTTTTGCAATCACGGCCAAGAAAGGAGCTTCAGCATACGAGCTCAAGCTCCCCGTGAAATGGCGCATCCATAACCGATTCAATGAGTCGTTGTTAACTCCATACCATCCTCCCGAGTTCCCAAACCAACCGCGCCCTGAAAAACCGCCCCCAGACTTAATTGACGATGAAGAGGAATATAAGATCGAGGAAATTGTCGAGGAGAGGGATCGTATCATTGGTCATGGGAAGACCCGCCGAACCATTATGGAATACTTGGTACGGTGGAAAGGATACCCAATCGAAGAAAACTCATGGGTCAAACATTCCGACATGGCCAACGCGGAAGAACTCGTAAACGACTTCGAGGCGCGTGTCCAAAAGATGATATGGAGAGTTAATGACAAGGGAAAAACAGTCAGGAGAGACGACAAGATACCAGAAAACCTTCCACTCCATTATCATGATCCTGACACGCCGTGTGTCACTGACATTATCACCGTTCCCTCCTCCCAGTGTACGGCTTCTCGTCACTCCGAAGAACTTAATGCGGTAGGGGAAGTAGCCGGGTCAGGCGCAGGCCGAAGCGTCGGGGTAATATCCGTTATGTCGTCCAACAAAGAACGGATGGTCGAAATCTCTGAGGAAATGGATCGGGCACTCTTGAAAAAGAACCAGGAGTATATGCACGACCACCCTAGTGAGGCAGGCCCCCTTCAGCCCTACCCTCGACACCGTCAAGAACTGGACACATATGGACCACGGGTATGGGATTCCTACTTAAAGAGAAGGAAATCCGAGATTGAAGCCTCACGATGGGACAACCGACCTTATAAAGACCCTCCGATTCTCCTTGACCCCCCATCGGATGACGAAACTGACGTCAACCATCTCCAAAAAGTTGCAGAAAACTGGGATAAAGACGAAGATGATGACAACGATGTCGACGACGACGTTCATTCATTCTACTCCGAATCCCAAAATTCTTCATTGACCTATGAGGATGGGGACGAGTCTAATGCCTCATTCGGGACGAACGAGTCTTAGGGAGGGGGTAATGTTACGATTTATTCATTTTTCTTCGTTTTACTCAGCCTGATTACGTCTATGTGATCCCTGCGGATCATTTCCCACAGTACTATTTTTAGCATACTCATTTGTATTTAAGTAGAGCCTCAGCTGGTCTAAACCCCAGCTTCGGCTAAGGTTTAATCTACCTAACATCGAACTCCGACTTCGTGACTATCTGTCCCATCGACTTTTGTCGCCTTTGACTTGCTAGAGTATCGTCTACCGAAGTGTAAGTAGTGATCCTAGTACGATCTAAGTCGATTAGAGTTAGTGGCTAACAGGTGGGCAGATGATATAAATGAAGAAGAGCAGAATGTGTAGAAATACAAGTTCATAGTATTTTGGCTGAACATGTGAGCAATATAAATCATGTGTCAAACACGTCAGAAACACTGCCTCTCTCTCTTTTCATCTCTCTTTCCTCAGTTGGGCCTCCTCTATCACACAATCACTTCTCCTTTCACACACCAGCAATGTTGTCGGGAAATCTCTACCTGTCACAGAATGTGATGTCATCAGACTCGGCTTTTGACAACTATGATGTTCTGCAGAGTTTCTCTAGCCATTCTTCATGGATGCCATCAGTATCCTCAAATTACACATTGGAGCTACCACGTTTTCCGAGCTTGAGCTCAGACGATGATTTCTATGACAACGGTTCGGACTGGACTCCCTATCAGCCAAGCCATCACCCTGCCACTGCAAATATTGCCACCAGCTCGAATTCGATCCTTCATACAACAAACCCAGTAACTAACAGCCAGATAAATGCCTGGTTGAGCCCCGACATGCCCCAATACAACAGTAGTGCATCACTGCAGTTTCAGGTCAAGCAGTTGAAGATGCGGTTAAATGAGACTACACTGCGACTTCATGAAGCAAGTGCAACAAATAGAAGTCTGAAGTACATACCACATTGAATATTTTCCCTTCATATCTCTCAATGCAATCTTGACCAGATATGCATATACTCAGCTTCTTCAAATCGTCAAATCGCACGTCTCTAACGGTACCACCAGTGAACAAGGAGCTACAAGTCAACCAGCAAACAGCACTGGTGATCCATACCCCGAACCTAGCCAACTGGACCATAAAGATCCTCGCTACAAGCATGTCAAGTTTTGGTTTATCTCTGACTGGAAGACACACATGGCCAAATGAAAAGGCAAAACTCATGTTGAAGTTGATTCAGAAAGCAGCGACAAGGACAACATGGACGTTAACAAGGATGATCCCAAGACTGCTGCGGCACTTCGTCTGAAGACCAAAGGCAATGTTCATGCCAGCCAAGGTATCAATGTGGCTATGCGATATATCTGTGACATCAATGGCAACATAATTGATGGTCATCGGGCTTCCGCAATTCATAGCAAAGCACGCGAAATCTGGAACGAGCTGTGACAGAGAGATCTAGCACCAGCTGTTTGGGGCAACCTCAGTACCTCGGCAAAAAGCTATTTCCTGCATCATATGTATCAGAGTTTCCCAGAGCTCTTGTTCTGCAAAGGTCACTGGAAAGTGCTGCGGATTGCTACAAACAACTACTCACAATGGCATAGCAAAGCCCTCAAGAAGCAGAAGGCTACTAGTCGCTCAGGACAGGATCGTTCTGCACATGGACACCACCACCATTCTTCAAAGAATATCGGAAAACGTGTCATCTCACTGGCAGATCGTGAAGAAGGTGCGCTTGAATTGGCTCCGAAGAGAGTTCGGACTGAGTCTTCCACCCACCATGATGGTGAACATCCGAGTATGGAACTTGATGATGTTGAGGATTGCCATGGATCTCAGGTGCGCCGTGTTCAAGTAATCTGTTCTCTGACTCTCATTTGCTTAGCTTCAATTTCAGGGAGATCTTTCTTCTAGGTACCAACACCGCGAGGAGCCTTCAACACCACAATTAAACCCAGGCATGATCTGGCAACTATCACCGCAACCATTGACTGAGCTGTCAGTACACCCGCATGGACCTGTCAATGAAAATCCCGAGCCCAATTCTACGAACAAGGACACTAACCAACCAAACTCAGATCTCGATGACTATCCCCCACCAGAACAAACTAATAGCGCTAACTCGGATCTCGATGGCTATGACCCACAGGAACCTGGGCCTGAGCTGCCTAGTTCCTCAGTCATCAATATGGCATCCTTGAAGACAATGCTGGTATGTTAGGACAAAACTGTTAAATGTATTGCAGCTACTGATATCATAGACTTGTTTACTTCCTTCAGTGCATAAATCCTTTGTAAGCATTCAGTTCTACGTGCTCAGAGATGGTGATGCTAACATTGGTATCACACACCTTAGATACTGTCATCGCAACTCCGAGTCTCAAAGCTCCGAGCCATCTCAGGAACCACCTCATCCACCATCAGTAATGCCAACAGAACCTGTCGCAAACCCTGGAACCGACACATTGGACTCACAGGCACCCAGGAAGAAAAAATCAGATGGGCCAACAGCACGGTACATTCTTCGCAGCAATGTCATTTATCTATATTTATGCATTCAACAGAGCACTATGCAAAGAAGATTGGATGAAGCGGAACCCTGCTGGCAACTGGAAAACCGAGTTCCAGCCATACTGGAAGTCCCTTACGATGTTGCAATCAGCAGAATACCAAGTAAGTGCTTTACCAAATGCCAGGACTTTCTGATCTCATCTCTGCATCGTATATAAATGGGTCGATGCATCAGCGGCAGCAAAAGCAGCCAAAGAACAGGTGCATATTAGCCTATAAATTAAATTCAGATGACTTTCATTGACTACTACGCTATCTAGGTGGCGGCTGTATGACATATATAGTGCCTTGGGGTATTACATAGATGACATTAGATGTACTTAGATAGCTCAAAATGATATGTAATTTTTCTCCTTCGATATGATTTGATATATTCTGGGTCGAAGAAATTTGGGACCATATATGCCAGTCGAAGCAAAATATATTCATTTGAACTACTTATAAATCCTTCGATGTGGTTACAAAGAAGCGATACAAATGGCAGAATGGTCAAGGCACGTCGAAGTAGATACGTCTAATTGATTGTCTTCAATCTCCTTCGAGGCACTTTTCGCTGGGTCTGAGTCCTCATTACCATCTCTCCTTTCAGTTCTTGCCATGGCACATACTTCACGCTACGATAGATCAATGGCAGATCGTCTCCAACTTATATTCGTAGAAGACATCACAAGTTAGGAGGAAATTATGGTTTGACTCCGTATTGTAGTACTGCGGCACAAGAAGATACTTTTTCCTCTTCTCCGATTATACACAGGTCTGAATCTCAACACACAAGAAAGTCTCGAACGTAGAAAATCTCATTGTATAATTGAAGTCACCTAGGCAATGGTAATTCTGGGATTAGAGCAGAGACAATAGGACCCGTTATTACATTCACCTCATATCTGCATGTAATCTGGTTGGTTGGTGTTATCTGTGAATCAATATATACATATAATAAAATGATACAGAGCCTGTAATGCTCATGGGTATCGCTGGAGGCGCATTAGCTACTATTAGCTAGCTTGTAGGGTCTGAATCGAAGATAGGCGAACCTGGCCATGCAGAGATCCGATCATACAAGTCGTGAAAATGCAACAAAATACAACGGTCGACGTAGCACAGACGAGCTCCACTTCAAAGTCGAAACTCTCTTTAGCAACCGGTTAATCCTCACACATTGATAGGATCAAAGGCCACACAAGAAGAACTGGCCAATAAGTGGGGTGAAGCAGAATGAAAACCCCTCAAGTGAATGATGGCTCACCATTCACAGCAAATGAAGCTCAGCGTTTCCTCAAAACTCGGGGAGAATCAGTGGAGAACTTGCAGTGAGAAAAAAATGCGGCTCACTTGTATTGCCGCATCACCAAGTATGTGCCCAGGCGCCTCATCCCACAGGAAGGGTTCATAGCTAGAGCGAGCCACAGTTTGTTGAAAGACTGCATGGCTGTATTAGGTGTTGAGGGGATCGTGGGCCGGCAGGATGCAAACGGGAGAAGGCGGCGAGTATGGCATTATCTGGTATGGTGGATCTGGTAGTTGGTGGTGGCTCAGATGAGGAAGCGAGAGAAAGATGGACGGTGTACTAGCAGCATCTCCGGCAAGTGGAGGCTGGATAAGATATAGGGATACAGTTCACTGGAGGGTCAACTGATGCTCATCTTGTGTATCATGCATCGTTTTCTGTGCATGGTGGTGTAGATATGATGATACGACCATGATGCGGCATCTACAGTCGGAGTTGGGCTGAAGGAGAATGACATTAGTACACGGTGCATGAAGTGGAGAGTGTGATACGTCACTAGAAGCACAGCAAGAAGGAAAACAATAATAGCTGAGCCTGACGACTCACCGTTATCCTGTCCACAGCGCGCCAATGCCATTGAACATGTTGTTGTTTCACAGGGTAGGAGGACCATGGAGGCATCAGTCCCCAAGCAATATAGCGACCCTCAGGCCTCGAGAGCTGAAGGACACCACGCCAGTTTCAGAGCAATGGATGAGAGGAAAAAGGGTGATGCTCACCAGCGCCACTCCTTGCATCCTACTCACGCATCTCTCTACCTCCTTCCTTCCTCTGTCTTTGCTGTAGGTCTCTCCATAATTCCGGTGGCACAAAATCGAGTTTCATAGGTGAAGCAACATGGACGAGCGAAGAGAAGATGGGGTTTCTCAAAACAGAAGTTGAATGCATACCATGTGATTATGTGACAGACGCATCAACTTGATAATTTGTTTCCATCTCATAGCCATAGTCTAGTAATTTTTTAGCACTACCACGTAAAATTCAGGGATGAATGACAATCGGAAAATTCCCAGATAACTGTGTCATTCTCAAGATTGCTTGGTAATGTGTAAATAAAGTCCTCATGCTCGTGTAGATCTTACCTAAACACCAATGCTCAGTGTGGCTATTCCAAATATTTATTCATTCAGTTCATATGAATGTGGATGCGATTAATGAAACTGAAGCATAGACTGCCTTGCTGCAAAAAGATGCATCGGACTCACACAGGGCAACAGACGGAGTCGAACCATGACTGCTACCAGCTATCGTCAACAGGCTGACTATTTGGGAATGGAATATTTCTGGTCATGGTACAGGATGGAGGAAACTGTGTGGATTGGATATTACGAGAGGAATTATCATTGTCTCATTGAATAACCGTATTTTGGCTCTCTTACTTTAGCATAGCGAGACTGAGACTCGGAGGCATTGGTATCAGCACCATTTTCAGCCAAGCGACTGCGTGCAGGAGAAGAGAAGGGTTATAATAGGGGAGCTCAAAGTTGAGTGAACGAGTCCTAGAACGGCATTCTCGTTCACTTACATAAAGTCACAATTCCTAATTCAGTAGTCACACATCTATCGTGTGATAATACCATCTCCCTTGCATTTCTCTTTCATCATGGCTCGTAAGACCTATCATTCTCTTGTCACACACAGCTATATGCTACATATGATCATCCGAAACATGATGAAATTATCTGACCATGATCAAGACTCAGATGAATCCAGCAATAGTTCTGGCAGTGACTCTGATGATGATCTCCTGCACTTTGAAGAGCAACTGCTCCTCTTGCGGTGGGATATTCTAATGCTACAGTGTATTAAAAATACATGCTACCTACGCTCTCCCCCCCCCTGTTCTCAAATCCGGCAATCTTCACCTTGCATTTGATTATGCACAGAATCCCTCTGATCATGATCGCTTTATCAACATGCTGCGTGTCTCTCCAGGTGTATTCCAGGTCCTTCTCAGTCTCATCAAAGATCATCCTGTGTTTCGGAACAACTCCAACAATGCTCAGACCCCTGTTGAAACACAGCTAGCTGTTACACTTTTTTGAATGGGGCAGTATGGCAATGGGGCATCATGTGAGGACATTGCATGTATTGGTGGTTGCTCTGAAGGCAGTGTGGAGCTCTTCACAGAGCGATGCTTTGATGCCATAGAGTCTCTCCATGATCTCTTTGTTTGGCCATTGACAGAGGAGGAAAAGGAGCAGGAGAAACAGTGGATGGATAATCACTTGGGCTTTCGAGGGACATGGCGTGAAGGCTGGGTGATGTATGATGGGACCATTGTTGTTCTCTATTCCAAACCTGGACAGAATGGTGATGCCTACTATACCCAGAAAGCCAATTATGGCCTAAATGCACAGGTATAGTTTGAAGTCATATCCAGAATATCTCCAAGCTGATTTTGTTTGATTGATAGATTGGCAATGTTCCTTCCAATCTGAGGATTGTGGACTATGCCCATGGAATGACAGGATCTGCCCATGATGCAGCTGCATTTGCTCATACAGCTGCCTACAAACATGCAGATTGGTTTTTCAAGAATGATGAATTTGTGTGAGGGGATTCTGCTTATACCATCACTCCTCGGATGATTGCAGTCCACAAAAAACCTGCTGCTCTTCTTCCTGAAAACACACTCTTTGACCAATATCTTTCTGGCCTCCATGTGCGATCAGAACATTGTATGGGTGCACTCAAGGGTCGCTGGCAGTGCTTACGAGGATTACATGTCAACATCAACAGCAATAAAGATCATGTTGCTGCCTGCCGATGGATTACGATTGCAATCATTCTTCACAATCTTGTGATTGATGTGGAAGGAGGTAGCAGTGGTGCCCAGTTTCAACATATTCATGACCGACTACAGGAGGAACAGGATACAGGTTTAGACAATCAAGACATGGAGACTATAATTGAAGGAAGTGGTGAGGAGAAAAGGTGCTATCTGGTTGCTGAGATTCTCGCTGTAAAACACAGAAATGAATAATTACAATGATATGTAATACTAGCTTGTAATTTTGCAGAATGCCATTTAAATATCACAGTTCTTCACCTTCCACATCACCTTCAAGCTTGTCCTCATCCCAATCAGGAGAGTTTGCTCGGGGCACCAAGGGCTCTTTGTCTTTACCAAGTTCTTTGACCTGCTCGCAAAACTCTTGTTATGGTTTATTCATTTTTCTTCGTTTTACTCAGCTCAATTACTCATATGCGATCGCAACGGATGGTTTCCCACAGTACTATTATTAGTCTACCCTCGTGTATTTAAGTAGAGCCTCAGCTGGCCTAAACCCCAGCTTCGGCTAAGGTTTAATCTACCTAACTCAAAGCTCCCCGCTCTGCGACTATTTGCCTCTGCTACACTTGTTCTACAAGACTTTGACCTCTATCGTATCATCCACCGAAGTGCGAGTGGTGATCCCTAGTTGATCTAAGTTTTGAGAGTTAGTGGCTAACATTTAGCCGAAGCTTGACTTACGTTGCTCAACGTCGTGCATTGCCCAACATCTATCCTGTCCTCATACTCGCTGCAGTTACCCTTTGGGTTCTGCCTTTCCTATTGCAAGACCCGTTAACCTCAGCATTGACGAGAGTGGCAATCACCATCGCCCTGTGTCGATTCTACATCCCGGCCCCCCTACTCATGGCCTACCTTGTAGGACTGTACATTGGGATCATTCGACTTTAAACCACCCTTTCCTTTCAAACTGACGCCAATCACGGTCATCGTTCAAGCGGTTGCTATCTCAGCCATCATCGTGCTGATTACGACCAGTGAACTCTATCCCGTCCTAACAGTTGCATGGTTAATCATAACCGTTGGGCTGTACGAAGAATAGATTCACGCACAGATGCCCTGGTCTGAAGTCATTCCCACAATCTCCACAATTTTTATACTCTTTTTCTTGTCCATTTCTTTGTACCAACTACACCGCTGTTGCCGACAACAGAGGAGGGTTCGCGCTCAACTACCCTTCCATTACGTGCCCAGCACACCCGCATACCCCCCGCTGGTAATCGTCATTCCCGTGGCATCTCAGCAAACCCTACACGATGGCAGACCCATCACACCCAGAGGACCTGGAGGGTCCCTATACGGATCGTCGTGGTCCAGCTTGCGATCCTCAGAGTCGAGCACCAACTCCTACAGAAGCGCCACCGCAGAGTCAGTTGACTCCGTCGACATCACCGATACCCGGGGCGTACTCCTCGACAGAGGAGACTCACCCCTACCAGGTCTCTTCAACCAGTCTCCAGTCCAAGGCGAGTCAAGTACCGACAGAGGCAGAGGACAAAGGAGCAGGTCTGTGGATGAGGGTGAAGAAAGCGCTGACACCGAGTTCGAAGGGGATGAGCTCACAGACTTCGAGAGGACCAGACTTGAAGACCTCCTCGGTGACCTCTACCCAGACGAGGAGGAAGATGCAACCGATACCGGAGACAGCTGGAGCAGACGTTCCCAGACAAGGTGGTCCGATGCAGACTGGAGCAGTGAGCGAAGAAGGTATGAGGATCGAAGGACCAGAGATGACTACGATGAAGATTCCAGAGAGCTTAGCCTTGGGGCCTCCACCGCGACTACCGCCCATGCAGATGGAGCAAGGGCCCATGGACCTGTTTGGCCCACAAACAGGGGCCCTCCCATTGCCTGGAACCCGCGAACCAGTTGGGTCTACACTGACCCAAGGGAAGAGGCTCCTGTGGCCAGAGAGTCGGCCGAGCGGCCCCTCCCTGCCATACCAGAAACCCCTACGCTCCCTCCTGCCGTCCCCAGGGCTGAACCGACGGATCAGCAGCTCTGGGCTGAGTTCCCGGATTATGACCCTGAGGAACTTGGAGCAGTTGCCGGGGCTGGAGACCTCGCCCCCATCCCCGCTTTCACACCGTCAGTCGCAGGTCGAGCATTCGCCAACCCCGTCCCTCGCTACCAGCGGCCGTGGCCTCTTCTCTACCACACCCTTGTCGAGTCGCTTGAGCTCCCGTGAGATGCCCAGCTCGCCCCAGAAATACAGGCCCGAATGGACGTTGCAAGAGAGAACGACGCACGCATCCGAAGGGCTGAAATTGCCGCCCTCGTCGGACCCGACTACCATGATCTCCCCCTCGAGCCCAATGCCACTTCCACCGAGGTCGAAAACCGCCAGCGCGCCGCTGCCCTTAGATATTCCGGAAACGTACAGTGGGCCAGAACCGACCTCGAGGCCAGGAGAAGGGCATGGAACGCATACGAGTCCGAGATTAACAACGAGGACTCCGACATCGGGAGGTGGAGGAGAAACAAGGAGCTCGACAGATCAGCCTGAGAGGGGAAGGATGCTGAGTAGACCCCTGAACGTGGCCCTTGAGAAGCAGGTGATGGATGCGGTGAGGGTGGTCCTCTCTAGGCCCGATGTAGCGGTCCCGATGATATTCAATATCCTTCCATGGGAAGGATTGTATGAAATTATGATGGAAGACATGGAGAGAGACCTGCAGTGGCTCCTCACAGAAGCAGGAGAAGATTACTGGAGCGCGAAGTACATGGGCGACGTGTACTTGATGAAGAACATCCTAGAAGTCGAGACCTGGCACAGGGCCTCCCTCGTGTGGAACCAGGTACACCTGGAGGCGGCAAAACGAGGGTGCGAACCCTATCGACGCCCTCAGCCGATGCCGAACCCCTTGGAAACCATGGAGTTCATGGCCGGCGCAGGGGGCCCGGACGATGATGACACCTGGGATGACCCGGGTGCCGGACCGTCAAGCAAGGGGAAGGACCCCGAGGTCCCAAGGCAACCCCCGTGAGCGCCGCCATCGAGGTATCCAGAAGGGTATCCACCTCCCAGCGGTAACCTGCACCTGTGGTCCTTGTCGCGACCACCTAATCTGCCGGTCCCGCCAGTGATACCCCTGCCTCCTGAACCCATTCCCCTGTGGCAATTAGCCCCGGGAGTGGTCAACAATCCGTGGAACGACATCAAGCCCAAGTTGATCACCCAGCCGGAATACTTTACCGGGGTGTCCTCCGACATTACTCGTTTCTTACATCATTGCAAGATGTACTTCCAGGTGTTTCCCCTCTATTACACCATGAACGAGCAAGGGCAGAATCCTTATCGCATCACATTCGCCCAAGGATACCTCCGGGGAGAGGCCCAGGAGTGGTGGCATGACCAGTACTACCGGTACAGGATGCCGGAAGGACACTGGAGATTCCCCACATGGGACGAGTTCTCGCGAGATCTAACCGTCCAATTCCGGGAGGTGGCCGAGCTCGCCATATGGAAACAGGAATGGAAGAAGGTGCGACAATCCGACTTCAAGTCCACGGTGGAATTCTTCACGAAGTTCGAGAGATTGGCTCATAAATGCGAGGAGTTCGGAGACGAGAAGCAGATGTTCGAAGCGGTAGAAGCGGCAATTAGGCCAACAGTCCGCAAGATGGTTATGCATGGGGACAATGAGCGCCCCACAACCTATGCGCAGTGGAAGGTGCGGGTCCTTAGGATCGACGCGAATTATTGGTACGATGTGGCCCAAGGACTGGGCAGTAAGACCTCCTCGAACCAAAGTGGTTCAGGTCGAGGCAATCAAAATCAATCGAAGGGCGGAGGTCAAAGTTCCGGCGGTGATAAGAAGGATGCCACGGGAACGACGTATGGGGGCGCTGGGCAGCCGATGGAGATCGATAAGCTGCGAAGCGACCAGCGGTGCTTCAAGTGCGGAAATACCGGGTGGAGCCGGGACCATAAATGTCCAACGGACAAATCAAAATGGCTCCCTATTAAACTCCCACCTTGCAAGAAGCCCAACATCCAGCGACTACACCAGTTACTCGCAGAAGCCAAAAAGGAAGAGTTAGGAAAGGACACGAAAGTCGAGGAGGTCAAGGAGGAGAAGTCATCAAAAGACGAGCCGGCGTCGGCAAAGGACTCAGTTTCTTCTGGTGCACGATCATGTACTACTAGTCGGACTTATACTACATATGTAGGGACTCCATATGAACAATATGCAAACTCTTTCGCTGTGTTACCAATTGAAGAAACTAAGAATGATGAATCACAAGATGCCCATGGCATAGGAGGGGATTCCCACCATTCGACGTGGTCTGCATCAAGCAATGAACCCTTAGGGGCTGGTCCACCTCTGACACCCCCGCTTGACCGAATGGGGAAAGGTCTGGAGTACCCAGCGAGCGCCTCAGGTCAAGACAAGATGGACGCCAGACGTGGTGGTCATCACCCCAGCTGGGAGAACCGGCCAACCACTCCGACGGGTGGGTCTTCCACACAGGTTGATCCTCCCATCAGTGGTGGAAAAGCAGCTGAGGCAGGGAATCAAGGGGACCACCTACATTTAGTAGTGGCCTCATCCGCAAATGATGTCGACCCCCTTGATGAGCCAATATGTGTGCGTCTACCTAGGGCTTCCAGGAGTACTGCCAGCATTAGGAATGAGGATAAATACAGGATCACTGTAGAGGTTACAACGCCGCATGCAAATGCCCTTGGCCAGGGCCGAACACAGGGCAGCGAGCCCTCCTCTACCCACTCGACAGAAGGTGACCAAGTGCCGCCGAGGGGCCTTACCGACCGGCCCAGTGACCAACTGCCACCTCGAGTCAAGAAACCCTGTGTCTCATTGGAAGAAGTCAAAGACAAAGAAGCCCACTTACGGTCCAATATCCTGGTCACCAGACTTCAGGGGATGTCGTTGGTGACCCCTGAGTCCGAACCAACCCCCGAGGTCACGAAGGTGGTTCTCGACATGTACTACGAACCCTTCAGGACACATTGGACTCGTTGAGCCTTACGACTAGCCAAGGACGAACCCATGGCCTTTGCCACCCTGAAACGATGGGTACACCCATGTAGGATGGGGGAGGTCACCCCCGAGTTGTGGGACTCTCTCAAGGAGCAACCAGAGACTGCCGGAGAGGCTAGAGACAGGTGGGAGTGGATGGAGGATCTGAAGAAGCCCCCCATGTACATATGAGGGCGAAAGGGGCGTAATGTATCAATAAACGTACAGTTGGAAACACTGGATACCCAAGAAGTTCATGCCTTAAAGGCGCTAGTGGATAGCGGGGCCACCGGGAGTTCCATAGATCGCGCTTGGGCACGGGACCACGCCCTCAATCTTAAAAAGGCGGCACGACCTGTCCCAGTTTATAATGCCGACGGCACCAGGAACAAAGGGGGGGACATCACGGAATATGCCGAAGTACGACTGCGCATTGGAGACCACATGGAACGAATAGAGCTGGCGGTGGTGGACTTAGGAACCACGCCTCTTTTCCTCAGACATGATTGGCTCCAGAGGCACAATCTGCTTATCGATTGGGACACTGGCACTGTTACCCTCGCCCGCTGTGCCTGTCATAAAATTCCCTTCTCTCTACCAGATACTGACCCTTCCTCCCATTGGGATGAATACAAGGAAGGAGATACTATTCTGGTAGTAGACTTCGAAGAGGCCTTCCATGTTCGAGCGATGGGCACCAAGGCCAACAAATTGGCCACCCGCGCTAACTCAAAAAAGGCAACTAAATCCTTTGAAGAGATAGTGCCAGAAGAGTATAGGGAATTCAAGGATGTTTTCGACAAGGAGAATTTTGACAAACTTCCCCCTCGAAAGCCGTGGGATCACGCCATCGAGCTAATCCTGAATGCTAACGCTAATCTCGACTGTAAGGTCTACCCTCTCAACCCTTCCAAGCAAGAGGAGCTAGACAAATTCCTTGACGAGAACCTGTCCACAGGTCGTATTCAGCCCTTGAAGTCTCCCATGGCATCCCCTTTCTTCTTCGTCAAGAAGAAAGACGGGAAACTTCGGCCAGTCCAGGACTATCGAAAACTCAACGAGATGACGATCAAGAACCAGTATCCATTGCCGTTAATCGGAGAATTAATGGACCGACTCAAGAAGGCGAAATACTTCACCAAGCTAGACATACGGTGGGGGTACAACAATGTCCAAATCAAACAGGGGGATGAGTGGAAAGCGGCCTTCTGCACCAACCGTGGGCTCTACGAACCCCTGGTGATGTTCTTTGGACTCACCAACTCACCGGCCACCTTCCAATGGATGATGAATGACATTTTTAAGGATCTCATAGCGGCCAGGGAGGTATCAGTGTACTTGGACGACATACTCATTGCATCTCAAACCAAGGAAGATCACAGGCGTATCGTTTGCAAGGTGCTGAAGATTCTTCGGGACAACCATCTGTTCCTGAAAGCTGAAAAATGTGAATTCGAGGTAGAAGAGACTGAGTACCTGGGGGTCATCATTAGTGAGGGAAAGATTCGTATGGACCCCGTAAAGATTGCAGGCCTGCTAGACTGGCCAGTCCCGTGCAAGAAGCAGGAGCTGCAGTCTTTTCTAGGCTTCTGCAACTTCTACCGACGATTCATACGTGACTATAGCAAGCATGTCAGGCTGCTGACAATGCTCACAGGCAAGACGGAGTGGAGTTGGGGGAAGGCTCAACAAGGGGCATTCGACAAGCTGAAAGAATTATTCTGTGAGGACATGGTGTTAGCCATACCACTTGACGAAGGGAAGTTTCGAGTCAAGGCAGATTCAAGTGAAGGGGCGGTAGGAGCTGTATTGTCGCAACTGCAGGATGACAAATGGCGTCCAGTCGCCTTCCTTTCAAAGGCGCTAGCAACGATGGAGCGGAATTACGAAATCTATGACAAGGAGCTCCTAGCTATTATGATCGCCCTGGAGGAGTGGCGCCAATATCTTATGGGCGCATGGGAAGATTTCGAGATCTGGACGGACCATTCCAACCTCCAGTACTTCTGTAAGCCACAGAAACTCAACCGACGACAAGCGCTGTGGGTAACAGAACTGGCGGAGTACCAATTCACGTTGCACCATAAGCTGGGAGCCCAAAACCGTAAAGCCGATCTGCTATCTCGGCAAGTGGACCACAACCAGGGAAGGGAGGATAACAGGGATGTGGTCGTCCTGAAGGCTGAACATTTTAGGGCCTTAATAATGCCAACGCAGGAAGAGCTGCATGAAGAGATTAAACTGGCTACCCACGATGCTCACAAGTGGGATCAGGGAATCTCCGATTCCCTTAACCATGAAAAAGGGATTTTGAGAGATCAAGATTTACTCTGGTACGACGGGCGTATCTATGTCCCTATGGACAAAAGGCTATGAGGAAAGGTTATAGCCCTCCGACATGACCATGTAATTGCAGGACACCCCGGAGTGGAGAAGACTAAAGAACTCATTCTTCGCGACTATTGGTGGCCCCACATGCATCGGGAAGTGGAGGCGTACATGAAGGGGTGTGAGGTTTGTCAACGAACTAAGGTGAACCATCACCCCAAAAGAGCACCCCTCCACCCAAATGAAATACCCAACCACCCATGGACCCACATCTCAGTCAACATGATCACCAAACTCCCCAACTCTAAGGGGTTTGACTCAATACTAGTAATTGTCGATCGATTCTCAAAAACGATCATCCCGATTGCATGTACCAAGGAGCTCACCTCGGGTTTCGCCAAAATCTTAAGGGACCACATTTATGTACCCTATGGGGTGATGCCCAAGAAGGTCATCTCAGACAGAGGGGCCATCTTCATATCGAAGTTCATGAAGGAGTTCTATAAACTAGTACAAGTCGAAGGAAACCCTTCCACCGCCTATCATCCACAGACGGACGGGCAAACAGAGCGGGTCAACCAAGAGATAGAGAAGTATCTCAAAATGTTCGTTAACTATCGACAGGATGATTGGAGCAACTGGTTACCGCTCACCGCGTTCACCCACAACAATCGGAAGCATTCAGCTACCGGTTTTTCTCCCTATAAAGTGGTATTCGGACAAGATGGACAAGTCATCAAAACAACCCAACGTCTGGACATAGTCCCTGCCGCGTCGAAACTGGTCCAAGGGATTAGGGAAGTTCAGGAGAAGGCCAAGGAATCCCTTGAAAGGGCGGCAGACTCCATGAAGAAAGCCTATGACAAACATAAGGACGATGCGGTGATGTATCAGGCAGGTGATAAGGTATGGCTGGACACAACCAACCTAAACCTTCCACGACCGACCAAGAAGCTCAGGGATCGACGTGTAGGACCCTTCACCATGATAGCTAAAAAAGGCGCATCTGCATACGAACTTAAACTCCCAGCGGCCTGGAAGATTCACAACCGGTTTAACGAATCCCTCCTTACTCCATACCATGCCCCCGAATTCCCAGACCAACCACATCCTGAAAGACCACCTCCAGAATTGGTCGATGATGAGGAGGAATACAAGATTGAGGAAATTGTGGGGGAACGAGGCAAGGTCGTTGGCCGCGGACAAACTCGCTGAACCATCACCGAATACTTAGTAAAGTGGAAGGGATACCCGATGGAAGAGAACTCCTGGGTAAAGCATTCCGACATGGCCAATGCGGAAGAGCTCATGAATGACTACGAAGCTTGCATCCAAAAGGTTATGTGGAAGGTCAATGACAAAGGAAAAATGGTCGGGATCAACACCAAAATTCCACCAAACACCATATCGAAGTATCACAAACCAAATACCCCTTGCCTCACAGAGATAATCACAGTACCATCATCTCAGTGCACCGCGATAGCCCATTCTGAAGAAATGGATAGGATAGTCAAAGGAGAGTGGCCGAAAGGGACCACAGATGAGGCGGATGGAACGCCAATAATAAATGACGAAGACGACACCGAGGAGGAGGTAAATCTTCAAAACCTCCAGCGCATTTACGAAAACTGGAACGGGGATGAGGAAGATGATGAAGACGATACACCGTCTTTCTACTCTGATTCCAAGCATTCAACCTCAGATGACGATGACGACGAGTGGGGATCTAATGACTCATTCGGGACGAACGAGTCTTAGAGAGGGGGTAATGTTATGGTTTATTCATTTTTCTTCGTTTTACTCAGCTCAATTACTCATATGCGATCGCAACGGATGGTTTCCCACAGTACTATTATTAGTCTACCCTCGTGTATTTAAGTAGAGCCTCAGCTGGCCTAAACCCCAGCTTCGGCTAAGGTTTAATCTACCTAACTCAAAGCTCCCCGCTCTGCGACTATTTGCCTCTGCTACACTTGTTCTACAAGACTTTGACCTCTATCGTATCATCCACCGAAGTGCGAGTGGTGATCCCTAGTTGATCTAAGTTTTGAGAGTTAGTGGCTAACAACTCTTCAACAGTCCAAATACCAACTTGAAACTCAGCCAAGAGAAGCTTGTGCTTTTTAAGCAACAGGGCTTCAGCCTGACATTCACGGAGACTCTCAAATTGTCTCCTAGAAAATAATCAGCTTGACAATTAAATAAAATTCATAATAAAGATCATACTGGGAGTCCTTGAGCATAGCATCTTCAAAGGAGCACTTTCGTGGTACCTTCATAATCGAGCCTGAGGCCTTAGCAATGAGATCCTGTGAAAAGGATGATGGCTTAGGTCCATGTTTCAGCGATGAAGATGGTGCCACGTTTTCCTTGGAAGATTCATGGGATAGAGTCCGTCCTGATGCAGGAGTCTGTGGAGCAGGGATTGGCTGATCCTGAGGAGTACTGAGCTGGAGAAGAACAGGATCAATGTTACTGTCATCAATGTGTGACATCTGGTTAGTCAGAGCCTGCATGACAACAGTCTCATGACCATGGGGACCAACACCAGTAGTCACCGCAATTGGAGTGATGTTGGGGCGAGTTGACATGAAGCTGTACAGTTCAGGGAAGTATGGCCACTCCAGGGCAATTTTCTCTGCAATATTTGGTCAGATGGACACAATCTTAATGAGAATAATATTACTAACCCCATAGATTCCTTGCCGCAGGGCTAGTATCATGATCCGGTCCAGTTGCAGGTACAAAATCGGTCTCCTGTGGGCCCTGGGAGTTCTCATTGTTGATGCCTTCGCCAGTTTGTCGAAGTTGCGAGTTATACTTTTGAAAGAGAGAAGTAAGCCTGTGAGAGACTATTAGCATATTGCCATACTAAATATACATATATATGGCAATCAAACCTTCCAATCTTTCCTTTGACATGAGCCCCAGCAGCAGTTGGATTTTTGGCATACACTGCTGGAATGACAGCTGCAGTGATGCGCTTGTGAACCATGACTTTTGTCTCCCCGGACGTGTTCTAAAGCGGGTGTAAGTGGGAGATCAAATTATCGATCAAAGACATGCCTCAGACTTGTCCTTCTTTCCATATAGAACTCTATAATTCTCATGCTTCTTCATTTCAGCAATTAAAGCCCACACAGTCGGCTCATCCCAATCTACATCATCGATGGGCTCTCCGGTTGTCTTCTTTTGTCTGCCAGCCATGTGGAATATTATCAGTTTGAATAAATGAGTGTGGAATGCGGTGCAGCAGAAGCAAAAGGATTCAAACAGAGGAAAGGAACAAAGGTGACTACATGTGACATTGTATGACTAACTATGTGACCAGCTTTTTCCGGGCATTCGCAAACACCGTTCTAGGACTCGTTCGCTCAACTTTGAGCTCCCCTAATGTTCATAGAGCAGAACAGACCATCGCCTGACCTAATAAGAATGAAAGCACAAGACCCTCACCATCAAACCCTCCACGTATCCTTTCACTTACCACATATACCACTATCCTCAATGCCACGGTAGATCAATGGTAGATCACATCTATGACATATTCTCTGTAATAGGGTGTTTACGATGAAATGATGGTTTGAATCCATGTCATGGCAGTCACATATTCCCGGTATGTAAGAATTATTTTAGTTCGTCAATCTGAACAGCAAGCTGGGGCCCAGGGTTGACTTGAAATTGGCTCTCTCATCTGGTTTCTAACTCGTGTTACTATCGACAAGCCTCACCTATATTTTTGTATCTCAAGCTTGCCTTCATAATAGCTCCAGATTGTCTATACAGCCACCAAGCTACATGACTCATGCAAAGTGTTTCCCTGTCTTTCTCTTCTATGTAGTGCAGCCATCTCTCATGGCCGAGTTTGCTTAAAAATCAACCATAACTGATTGAAAACTGCACAATCATAAACCAAGAAAACATGAATCCTCTTACGATTATCATTAGATCACACACCCGCAGGTCCGAATTATGTCACCACTGCAAAGATAGAGAATTAACAATGATAACAGGTGCAGTAGCAATCAGATATAGCACACTCTTTCAATGAGCAGTTCCCAGGAATGGAGCAAGGGAATGGGACCTACGTCTACAAGCATATCAGCGACAACATCTCAGTTTCAGAAAACCATAACCGACATAGTATGAGAAATTTTGCTTCCTGATAATACTTAGACGGATACTGAGTTGAAGAAGTGGAAGTACGTTCAGAGTTGCAGATGTTAGGTTCCGAAATGCAACTACATTTTCAAGGAAGCCTCTCCGCCCATGGCCAGGCTGATGTGAACGGATGGAATGACCGCAGGGGCAGCACCTGGAGATGGAGTTGATGATTGCTCAGCGTAAAGTAAGGATCTGGAGGTTACACGATCAATAACTCACTTCGTCATCTTCATTCCGACGTATCCTGCATGCTGTCCCCGAGAGAACAAGTGCTAACAGTTGGTTTCTGGAAGCAAAGACAATTTTAGAAACAAAATTTCCATGGGAAACCAGAGAGATAGTTGCCTCAAGATTTCAGAGTGTATGTGCCAGACATCAGGGTCAGAAACACAATAGCATGCAATGGTCTGCCATGTCATATGGAGAGAAGCACCGGCATGTGAGAAGCTCTCAGTGAGAAGGAAGATGAAAGAGGGAACGATGGGTATCATTATTCCTCTGTTCTCCCCTGGGCTTTTGAGTCTTGTTTTCTTCAACATAGGTAATAGCTGGGACAGAAAATTGGAGAATTTGGATCGTCGGTGCAGACTGAAGTGGCGCAAAAGAAGAAAGCTAATAGACTGGAACCACGAAAGATGTATATGAGCACAGATACCAACTACCGAACATAGATTGTTATATGTCAACTGTAGGAAGACGCCATCTCAATAAGAAGGGAAGTAATAGAATGACCAGCGACCGACCATTATCCTTCTCAAGTTTCACTGGCATGACCACTGAAATCTCTCATCTCTCTGGTCTTGACCTCAGGGACCTGTAACCAGGAAGATATTCGCCTCTGTGCATAAAAAATGTTATCAAGATGATGTTGAGCTAAGTTGGATGCTATACCATCTTCAGAGCAAGAAAAGAGAGAGAGAAAGAGCCAATTATTAGTAATTACCTGTCAAGTCCAGCTTGAGTAGATTTTAGCTTCCTTCAAGCATTTCTCTTGCAGGTGTCGTATAATTAATGGTAGGCCTTTTGAAAACTTGGACGTGCCACATGTTAGTAGATAAATGATGTGGTGGAAGGGAGGAAAGATGAGCTTCCCAAAACAGAGGGTTTAGGGGTGCAAGGTCCCGTGTTCCACGTGACTGAGATGCAATGTGTCTTGGACACATCGATCACTCTCACCTAGTACTTATTAATGTTAAGCACCCTGCTTGATCAAATCCTGCCTATGACTAAGACATAATGCCCACGGAAAATGCCCTGGAAATTAATGCGTCGCTTTCCATTGTGCATGGGGGCTCAAATTTGAGAACAACACCCGGTCCCCAACCAAAATTTGAGCCGGAAATGATTAGAAGCAACTTATTTAAACTCGATAAGAACTGAATTTTTATTGCTGACACTCTAAACCTCCGAAGACTAGTGGCGCTGAATAATAGAATTTCAGTCCTCAGATGTCAGACTGGAATGCAGAGAAGCACACAGATATAATAGAGTTGTAGTGGTGGTTCCAAGAGAAGCATGAATAATGCAAAATTGTGCAAATTGATAACACAGTATGGTATTGGCAGTTGTTGGTCATTTCCTTTCACTAGCCATATATTACACGGTCCTCCATGCCATCATGGATCAATGGTAAATCATCCGTAATGACTTCTATAATGTACAGGAGAAACTTACGGTTCAAGTCCATGTTATGGCAATGACTTAGAAACTGGACATTTCTTTTCCATTTACTGGTCTGGAGTCCCGCCCCAACATTGGAATCAGGTGTCATGAAGTGTAATCATTCCTCCTGCCTGTTCTACAGGTTCATGGTAACCTTATCCCCAATACTTGCTGCATTTCTCACTGTTGGAATTATTGCAGTGGGAGGCTTGCAGTAGGTATAATACTGAATTGTTAGCTACTAGAGCTCCTAATGAGCTCCTTATATACTACAAAGAGTATCTAGAATATTCTACCAAAAGTACTAAATATATCTAAGTATTGTGACAAATGAGTAAGCCGAAGCTTCAGGAATCTTCTAGCATGAGCTTGAAGTTGCAAATCCCAACACTCACCAAGGGAGGGTTGGAAATAAAATCCCTGACATGACCTACATTTTCATGTTTAAGGCTGAGGGGACCCCACTCTCCCTCCCCCTCCTATTATATAAGGTAGCAATATATCCATAATAGGTATGATTTGTAATGCTCTCATAATCATTTCGACCATGTGAATCTCTCAGGGACTTGGGTGGTGACACATTGTAACTTTTGTAAGGTGAAAAACAGACTACAAATGTATGTGTGATGCTAAATATCTTCATTTTAGATGTAGATGCTATTATTTCATGCCAATGTCACCCATCAGACCCCCCAAAATGCCTATATATGGTAGGTGAGGTTTCATGTTTAAGGTTGCTACCCCTCCCCCCCTCTCCCCCTACCCCCTGTCTGGGATTTTATTTCCAACCCCCCCTTGTTTCTCACCTTTGTCCTCAAAATAGTTTCATCTTGTTGATCGAAGCTTTCTGTTCAAAAGATATGGTACAGTGGCAATGATTCTTTCCTGTGATTTTCTACTGCTGTATGTGTTCAAGCTGCATCTGAGTTGGCATGAACCTCTTGCATGAATCAGTACAGTGTCAACTTTAAGTCTGATGACCAGAAAGCAGATTTCACAATGCCAGGAAGGTCATGGGTGGAGGGAAAGAAGGGTTTCCCAAAATGGATGCACAAATGTGTATTACATGATTGACAGGCAGACGCATCTTAGACGTGCCAACAAAGATTCAAAAAAGAGTATGGGATGCCAAATACCATGCTTTCAACAGAGTCTTGCACAAGGTCAAACATAATTTTATATCCAAGAAAAATATACAATGTATTCTCTAATCAGACAGACAGGGTCAAACCATGGCTGCTCCTAGCTATCGTTGACAAATTTGCAATCTGAGCATGGATTATTAATGACTGGTTACAGCAATAGGAATTCTGTGGACAAATATACAGATCTGTAAGGAAACATCCCATTAAATAACAGTGCTTATGTTGACCAAATTTCGACTCCTGGTGATAAGTATCAGTGAAGAAAGCCTGCAGGATAGAGTGTGCCCATAGAACTTCCAAAAGGGTGCAGTGCATCCTATCTATCACTGTATATGATTCCCCACATGCCAAACTGGATTCACGGTTGTTGTTTCTAGTAATCCACAAAACCCACATGTGATAAAACCACGGGTTCAACTCCATGTCATGGCAATTTCTGAAACATCACATAACAATATTTTTTTCTTTATTGATCTGAAGTCCTGAACAATTAAGGTGACAGTAGTTCTGCTTTCTTGTTTTTCCTCCGCAGAGGTTCTATATATCTAAGCTGCTGTGCCTGGGGAGTAATAGATGAGTGCAGAAGTACATGATGTGGATCCACATCGATGTCCTTCCTTTGCCAAGTCCTTGCTATAACACATCTTCATGCCACGATAGATCAATGGTAGATCATTTCCAACTTATAGTCATGATGCTGACTATCATAAGCTAGGGGGAAGTTACGGTTCGACTCCATGTTGTGGCACTGCTGCATTAGGTGTACTTTTTGTCCCCTTCTCCACCCAAATAAAAATTTCACATGCATTCTATTTGATCATACGACAGATCTAAGGTCTCTAAAATGCAGAGAAGTTTCGAATGTGGAAAATCTCATCATATAATTAAAGTCATCAAGGCGGTCCAGTATCAATTCTGCGAGCAGGGTGGGGAAAATGGGAGCCACGCTTTCATTCACCTCATGTATGCACGTAATCCATCTGGATACTTCTTATTATCGATGAATCAGTAGAAATATGGACTCACTACAATAATATGACCCCCAATGGTAACAGAACCTGTACTGTTCATGGATATGGCTAGAAGCATGTTAATGACGACCTTCTGAATCAAATATAGCCAATACGAAGTTGGGCATACAGAATTAGAGTCATCAGAGCCGTGGAAGAAAGAACACATAGCATGTCAATATGGTCTATGAAGTCAGAAGGAGCTCAATTTCTGTGAACATCCCCACAACTCCGGGTATGTGGGAGGGTCAATGAGAATAGATATGATAGAGTAAACGATGGCTCACCATTCACAGCAATCCAGGCTTGACATTGATTGATGGTCTTCAAAACGGAGGATCAGCAGAGACAGAAGTGAGAGAAAAATGCAGACTTACTTGTATTGATGCTCAGGCGGTCCTTACCACAGTATTCCACTGTTGAAAGACCACAAGGAAAGCACGATGATAAATGGATCAGGTGTTGCAGGCAGGAGACAAACAGGAGTAAGCTGAGAGTTTGATCATCAAGCATGAGCCTGGTAGGTGATGGAGGTTATGGGGATGTCAGACAAAGAAGCGAGAGAAAAGCAGGCGACTCACTAGCATGCTCTCTGGCAAGTGAAAGCTGATGAAAGACATAGAGGTATAGTATAGTTCTCTCCTTATGCATCAATGTATCGGAGGTCGTTTCTGGTACATCTTGTTGTAGATATCAGCATATGACTTGACACAACTCCATAGAAAGTTGTTCAGGACAGTCAGAGTCAGGCGAAAGGAGAATGGGGGCAGACCACATAAGTCATAGCTCATGCAGCATAGAGTGAGGAACATCATGGCACTAAGAGCTCAGTGAGAAAGAAAGTTATAGTGGCTGATGTGGGCGACACTTTGCTACTCTGTTTGCTGGTAACATCGAATGCATTGTTGTTTCCCAGGGCAGCAGAACCAAGGAGGCATGAACATAATAACAATCCTCAAACTCAAGAACTGGTGCATACCATGCCAGTTTCAGAACAATAGAAGAGAAAAGCAAGGGCGACACTCACCAGCATGCTCCTTGCATCCCACTCGGGTATTGTTCTGCTTCCACCTATCTTCCGTCTTTCCAGAAATGACCTAGCCCTAAGTTACTCCATGATTCAGATGGCGGAAAACATTTTTTTTGTAGATAAAGCTAAGTGAGCAAGAGGAGCTAAAGACAATGTTGGATGTTTCCCAAAATGGGGGACTAACGCAGGCCACATGATCATGATGGCTAATGTGTCCAAGATGCTTCGACTTCATAAGGCAATTGTGTCTCACAACCATACACTCATAATTTTTGGCACTCCATAGTGTAAAATTCCGGGATGAAGAACACAGATGGCCAACTCCCAGAATATCATGTCATTTTCAAGATGGGTAAAGTCCTCATCAACTCACGCTCTTGTCTAAATACCAATGTCAGAAACTCTGCATAAGCATTATTACATCAACTCTCCTCTAGTATGCACTTATGCCACATTATAAAGTGTTAGGAAGGTCTGAGAGCCTCAATTTTTGGTCAGAATTATCTTATGGACATGCACATTCAGCTGGTACCAAATTTGCCTTCCTAGGCCTTCTAGTTCAGATGCATTTTTTAGTGGAATATAATATCATGTGACACATTATTGACCTTATTAGACATTACTTGCCGAGAGTCGGCATTATAATCAATTTTTTGCCCAAATAAGGTATTTGCAGAATCTCTGACAAAAGCTCAGTGCCAGTCCCAGTATTTATTGGGATGCAATCAATGAAATGGAAGCATAGACCTCCTTGCTGCAAAAAGAATGACCATAACTCACTAGGGCAACAGATGGAGTCGAACCGTGACTGCTTACAGCTATTGGCATGTTCACCATTGGGAGTCATGTAATACCGTAGGAGAGTGCACTTGTTGTGGACTACGAGAAAAATTTCCATGCTGGTGACAGAGCAGAAAGGACAATAGCCCAACTGGTAACCTGACAAGAATGATAGCATGGCACCCTCACCACTAAAGTACTGACCCATCGAATCTTGACATATCCTTTCACTCACTGCATATACCATTAATTCTACACGCCACGGTAGATCAATGGTAGATCGCATCTAACATATGATCGATATCCTCTATGAGAACATTCATGATGAGATCATGGTTCGAATCCATGTCGTAGCAATTATTCCTTTCAGTGGTACCAAATAAGTCCCCAGGACCAGCGAGGTTCAGCTTTGATTTTGACTTGGGTTAATAATGAGATTATCTTTCAGTCCCGTCTGCGTTTTTATCATTTGAACCTTTGTCTTCACAAACTTGAAGGCTGCGGGACATAGCTTCCAACCGAGTCTGAGTACAAATTATAGTACATTGTCTCTCCCTGTCGTTATTTCGTAGCGGATATATATCGTAGTCTAGTTCACTAAACTGAATAGTGACTGAGACAACAGAATTGAAAGTTGCGTGTCAATGTCATCGTATCACAGGCGCACACTCCCAAAATATCGAATTTAATTCTAGAGTTTTACATTGCTGGCAGACGTACTGGAAATCGACTGGAACATGCGGTTGCAAAGAGAAGCCTACGCAGCCAGCGAGCCAAGCAAGGGAATGGGACTTACACCTAGAAGTGTATTAGTGACAATAATGCAGCTTCAGGGGACACGGACCTTACGTTGGATGGCATGAATCAAAAGTATGGCTTTCCGATAATGATCGTAGCACGGATAGATGATATTGAGTCGCACAGGCAGAGGTAAAGTGGTCAGAGCTGCTGTGGATGTTAGGTTACACGATGTACCGGCATTTCCTGAGAGCACCGATGAGCTCATCCCCATGGTCAGGCGTTCATGATATAGACCCCGTAGAATCGTTCGTAACGCCATCCGAGTGCATTGATTGAATGACCCTGAGGCTGCGCTCGTAGCAAAATAAAGAAAACAGGGCATGTCGGTATATGGTGTTGATTCATAAATGGACGGCTTGGCAGAGGCTACACTCAACTTCAGAGAAGGATGCAAGAGAAAAAATTAGTGACTGACTTCGTCATCTTCGTTTTGACACATCCTGGACACTTAGATTGTCCCTCTACATGAGAAGCCTTAAGTTGAGCAGGTCGTAGCAGATGGTATCTGGAAACAATGATGACTTATGAGGGAGGAGCGATAGAGAACAGGATGACTCACTAGCATACACTCTAGATGGAAAGACGGAGAGCTGCATGCTTCGAGATTCCAGAGCATAGGCACCGGACACTAGGATTGTATATGCAATAGCATGCACCTGGCTCGCCATGTCATAGGGGGGACAGCACGAGCATCTAAGAAGCTCTCGGTGAGAAGGCCGAGAAAAGAGTGAACGATGCCTACCTTTACTCTCTTCGTTCACCTTCACCTTTCAAGCTTTTTCTTCCACATACGAGCTGGGGTAGAAAATTGGAGCATCTGTGTTGTCAGAGCAGACTGGCACGGAAGAAGAAAGGTTACAGACATTGACGAGGGCGCACGGGATGTATATGTGCACAGATCCCAATCCCAGAGCACGGAGTGTGATGCGTCGACTGTGAAGAGACGCAATATCAATAATAAGGGAAGCTGTAGAGGGACCGATGACCTACTGTTATCCTTCCGGAATTCCATAAACACGTTGATTGTCGTCTCTAAACTCTCATGATCTCATCTCTCAGGTATCCGCCTCACGGAGAGGTGAACAGAAAGAAACTCGTCTCAGTGCATCAGAGTGGACTTTGAGGTGATGTTGAAATGCAGTAGATACTATGCAGATATCAGTGCCAGAAAAGAGAGAGAAAGGATGACTCACCCATGCATGTCCTGCTCAAACATCTCTATCCTCCTTTCGTGCAGATATCTTGCAAATGAGGTGTAATTGTAGGCCTTCTGAAAACTTGGACAAAATTGATGTCATGGGCGGAGGGAAAGACGAGTTCCCCAAAATGGAATAGAAGCCAAGCGAGGATCTATATTCCACGTGACTGAGACGCGACACGTTGTTGACCATGATGCGTCGATCCTCTCATCTAGTACTTATTAATATTAACCACTCTGCTTGATAAAAAGCTCTCCAATATATAGCGCTGATGGTAAACGCCCAGAAATCAACACGTCGCTTCGCATCGTGCGTTGGGGCTCGAAATTTTTGAGGAACGACGCCCAGTCCCCATCCAAAATTCGAGCCGGAATTGATCATAAGCAACTTAATCACTCTATGTGAGAGACAGGTAGGGCATATACCACAGTGACATATGATTTAAGGGGAAAAAGGACATGAAATCGTTGAATGGCAGCAGGCGGGCTCAAACCACTACTACTGCTGCCGTTGACAGGTTCACGAAAGCGGGGGCGGGATATTTGGGAACACAGACATACAAGAGCTGATTCATCACTGTGGACCGTCTAAACTTCCGAAAACAAGTAGCGCTGAATAAAAGAATGTCAGTCATCGGATCTCAGACTGGAGCACAGAGAAGCACACAGAAATAATAGAGTTGTAGTGGTGGTTGCCAGAGAAGCAAGAATAACACCAAATTGCCCAAGTTGATAGCACAGTAAGGTGTTAGCAGTTGTTCATCATTTTCTTTCACTAGCCATATATTACATGGTCCTCCATGCCATGATGGATGACAGTAGATCATCTGTAACAGCTTCTGTACTGTACAGGAGAAATCCACGGTTCAAGCCCGTGTTGTGGCAGTAGGAATAGACGTCGTGTGGATGCTTTTTCGTTTATCGGTCTGGAGTCGTGCCCCAATGATGGAATCAATTATCATGAGGGGTGTAATCCTTCTCTCCGCTTGTTCTCCAGGTTAGTGGTAACTTTATCTCTAATATTTACTACATTTCGAAACATTGTCCTCGAATTAGTTCCGTCTTGTCCCTCAAAGCTTCTGTTCGAAAGATGTGGCGCAACGGCAATGATTCCTCCCTTCAAATTTCTAGCACCATATTTATTCAAGGTGCAGTTGAATTGGTGCTAAGGACCTTCGTAAAACAGAGTCATATCACTATACAGCTATAGTGTTATCAAGTTGTCTGGAAATAACTTCAAAAACTATTCATGTCTGCTGCCTGATAGAGTTTTCGGAGACCAGATGACACTCACGAACAAGAATGTAACATCATTGATAAAGTTAAATTATAAATACTCGACAAGATCGTAGCATATCACATGTTGAATCGTATTTAGTTCATGTAGTTAGGGCTCAAAACTTGAGAGTTGTGGGTGTGGACTAGTAGTAGGTCGTTCTACTAATCTTTGTTTCTAGCCCGACTAGTTGTACTATTTAAGACCGAGGTAGACCCTTTTGCGCTTATGCTATATCTAGTGGCTCTGTCCCGCAAATTTCAAAAGAGGGCTCATATATTGCTGAGTTTCCCTTTGAAGCTCATCCCTACAGGTGAGGGAGCATGCGCCCAAGCCTGTATTAATAAAAGGGGAAACGGAGCCCTACTCAACATGATAATGACACATTTCTCCCGCTCAATGACAATTCTCACTTCCATGTACTCTCTGAATTACGATCACCCTCTGGAACCATGGACCAGTTATACGCGTTTTTTTCTCCTATCCAGGCGCTAACATGAACGATCATGCTTCCAGCATGAATCAGGGTAAAACCTGTAGATTTTATTCTATTCTGTGACCAGCAGGCGCATTCTGACTTCGAAGCGCCTTCCTAAGGGTCGGTTTCTGTGCAATCAATGTGAACTTGTCGTCAGACTCGACCTCAGCTATCCTCGATGCCGGGACCCACCATCATTCTACAGGACGTGCATTCCTGCTTATCGTTGAAATTATAAAAGAAAACTAACTGCCACTGTCGTAGCTGGCACCTGAAATGTCAAAGATACATTCGTGGTCGTATATTTACCTCGCTGATGCTTGCAACGTGTGGCATTGTGATTTGAAAGTTAAGTCATTTTTGTTTGGCTTGATCAGAAGAGCTTCTTACCAACTCTATCTCTGATTTTACGTGCTGATTCACTCCCGGTCCTCTGGCAGGCAGTCAATATGCAGGTGAGTGTCCGTCTCCATTCTAGTTGAAGAAAAACATCGAGATTGGGATTCAGCGCTGACAGCGGGATGACACATACCGCACATCGTGCCTCTCATTATATACAGTCGAGTAAGTGTAAAAGCGAAACAAAGACATGACCTGACCTACAAGGTGCTTAGTTACTTCGGAAAATTTCTGCCAAATACACAATGCTGAATCGACCACGCTGAAACGACTTGCTGGAGTGTGATACAAAGTCGCAAGGCATTGCAAAATTAATGTCACCACAACGACCACAAAAGAAAGCATAACTACCTTCAAAGGTCTCTGCAAACATCACGATTTGAAATGTTTGAGCGATTTCAGAGCTGAAAGAAAGAGAAATCTAAGCACAACAAAACCGTCCCGAGTATGGGAATCGCTAGCAATAAATGATGAGTTATCTTGATTTAACATGTCTGCCTCCGCAATGATTGGATGTCCTACATTGGAGCGGCGTCGCACACCTGGTAATGGATAGGCAAAGCATGAGAATAAATAGGAACTCAGGAACATATCGCATAGGATTGATTCAGCAGGGTTTGGGTCATTGACATCTGATAATGAGTCGGGATCCTAAACATCAGATAGATCAGAAAGAAAAGCATAGAAACAATCAATTGCGCCGAGAGAACTAAGCTCCGCGACACTTCGAGGATCTGATATCTTGATGCTAATAAAGATCTGGGCAAGAAGAGTTCTGCGTAGTAGCCTGTGTGGCTGCATGGCTGCATGGTGCATGGTTGTGTGGTCGTCAGCATGGTTGACAAATTGCGGGACTCCCATCAAAAGTTGATCAAGTCCATCAAACGCGACTCAAGAGTCGACATGTTCCGTTCTTTTCTGTCAATCCTTGCATAGAATCAGCTGGATTGTCAATACCTGTAAGATTTAAATATGACAGCTTTGGTGGGATATCGAAACACTTCAAAATATGGTCAATATCATGAAAATTTCGAACTGGATTGTGAAGTTTAAGAACATCAAAAGTATTGTAGCTGAAGTAAATAATTTTACGAGTATCCTAACTGTATAAAAAGGCATTAGAGGTGGTCTGCTAAGCTATAAGTAATAAGGTACACAATGTGGGGTTCGCAGTGAAGAGGACAACATGAGAAGGAATATGGATTTCTATATTTGATGTGAATGACACCGAAGAAACAAGCCAATTAAGACACAATTATGCAAAGGATGCACTTTCTGAGGGTAACCTTATGTGGGCTGGCGTGGTCTCTATGCGAAGCCTGTGTGGTGCCTGCGTGGTTGCGTGGTTAGTCAGCATGGCTGTGCATGGTCAGCCTGCATGGTGTGGCTGCATGGCTGCATGGTAGGCAAGCATGGTTGGTTGTGTGGTCCAAGGTATATCTGTACTTAAGGAAAGATTGTTCTTGTGGAAATTAAATGATCAGTTTGGTGGTATTGGAGCAATCAAGGAACCATTGATACAAAGGCAACGTTGAATTGATGTTCATAGTGTCGCGACATCTTTGGATTAATAACTTCAATCTGGAAAAATGAGAGGGTACCTAATTTTTGATATTTAACTTTCTTATAATCCTAAATACACTCATGGAAGATACAATAGTATCTAGAAATCGAGATTTGAAGGTTTAAAAACTCTAATTGGCCGAAATTAAGCTTTGAAATATGTTCGAACAAAGGTCTATTTGTTGCAGACAATTTACCAATGAATGAGAAATAGATAAAAGGATATGTTTAGCGAAGCATTCTTATCATCACACAGTATATATGTACTGTCAAGGCAAGTTCAACTCAAGTTCAACTAATGACTTGCGTGGCGTGCGTGGCCACGTGCCACGCACGCGTGGTACCATGCAGGTGACCATGCTGAATTTCTAGTGCCTGTCTTCTAAGGTAGGTGTACTCCTATTACTGTGTGAGAAGTATTCAATGTTCAAAGAGCCTACGTGCAGACCGTTGAAGCAATAACTGTGGACGAGGTGGAATGCCTGTTGGCATAGGTTTTGGTTGAGTACTCAATTGAGGAACAACCACCGGGTGTGCTAAGATGTACCCAAGAGCTTCATCGAGACATCTTGTATAATACAATTGTTCTACGTTTTTCTTCTTCTTGAAAGGACGACGCTTGGAGAAGTCCAAGTCAATATCTGTGAGTATATATGATCAGGTAAGGCTGTAATCAATGTGCATCGTTGCAACATGGACCTTCCCCATCATGATGCCCAATATTTACACAAGAAGACGTCAACCTTTGAGGGACTTGGGGCATTAAGTCTTGGTGATGCAAAGACAATGCGAGATTTCTGGGGAACAGTGTAGTATCAGCAGCGATATACAAGCAAAGAATCAATGCACTATAGCCCAAAGTATGTTGAAATTGAATTTCTAGAACGTGCCTATAAGCTGCACGATAAAAAGAACGAGAAGCGAGCTTACAGTTGTGGTGGTAAGAGGGCTGAGCCGAGCTTGAAAGGACGACCCGATTACCGCAGTGTTCCAATATGGGATCAACACTCAGTTCCGAGAACCCCAGCTATCAAGAGAGAGAACAAGATAAGGATCGATACTGTCATGTTATCTGGTAGTCGCCGCAATAATAGAAGCAATCGAACGCATGAGCCTCCGTTGCATTAGTTGAAGAGGATCTCATGGATTCTCTATCAAAGGCCCAGGCAAGAAAGTACAACGCAGCGTGGGCTAGGGATCAGGATGGCCAGGTGCCGGCGACAAAGACACGAACCTAATTCCGATATGGGAGTTCTCTGCCATCGATTATATCAAGAAATAGATCTTCATGAACCATTGATCAGTAACTGAAATGGAGAATCAAGTAAAATTCGAACGCACATACTTTAGCTAACAGGTGATGAAGCAAATGGAACAACGACTACAGCAGATAAATATTGTATGTTCTCCAATGGAAGTCAAATGTCAGTATGTTACAGTTAGAATTGGTTAGAATAATTGTCAAGTGACCACGGAGAAAACTCGGATAGATACGGGTACCAGGGATGTGAGTTACTGTCACTGTCACACCGCTCTTTGCCGATGCTGCATTGGAAATCGGTTTGCACTACTGCCGTTGTGCACCTCAGTTCGACCTCCGTTACAAGACATTCTAACTTCGCTATTACTGTATCACCTTTTCATGCAAGTGCCTTACTCCTGGATCATTGTGAGGCTTATCATCTGGAACTGAAATAAGAAGATAAGTATTTGATGTTCTATCTGTATGATCCGAGATTTTTCTTGCGTCTTCTAAGCTCTAATGATACTGTGGCGCCCGACAATGATATCCAAACCACCTGAATGCCATACTGGAACAATAACTTGATCCACTCTCTTTTTACGGCTGAATAATGTATGTATCACTTTTATCCGCAACTTTGCGTCCGGTATAGTCGTATCAGCTTTGTCTGATCGTATTCATATCAATGAAAGCAGCTCTGCGGCCTGATTTACTGGCAGGCACTATCTTACAACTTCATTGTACAGGTGGAAGCGCGCCACACCACGAGGACTGTGTCCTGAACACAGCATCTGCTCTTTACATCCGCCCAAGACGGCCATTCCTCTTGTAATCAATCCTGTATAACATGCCGAACTCAAAGGAAACTACGAATCCCACCGAGGGTATCGCCACCATCGTTTTCCACGCGACCATCGCATCTGAAGAGCGCAGAATATTGACTTATAAATACATAAATCAGTTACCAACTGCAACGCGGGCGATCTACGTGGAATTGCGTTCACGGTTCGATGCATTTTTGTCTAATCTAACAGATCACCTAGTTATAACTCCACAATCAGTCATGCGACCAGATTTAGGTGTGCGTGTAGCAATGTGATATACTCACAGAATGATAACCAGTATCCGCATCCAGACATTCCCGCTGTAAGTCGAGGCATCAATTGTGTATTTTCCTCACCTGGCTGATATGGTTTCCTATACTTCTGCCCGTGGTACGAGTATTCCCGGGTCCATTTCCTTAACTGTCCTCATAGCTCATGTGCAAACGGGTCAGACCGTCAGTCGTAACAACCGTGCGGCACCGAGTGCATCTCCGCCACCAAACTCTATCTTGTCTTATTGTGTAGTGGGAGTAGCCGCTCCAAAGAATACGCGTAAGTCGGACCGACTCTGGTATTAATATTAATACCACCGCTCGGAGTTCACATGGTTAAAGTATTTAAGCTTAGGATTTCACTCGTTTTCCAACAGTACCATGTCAAAATTCGAGGTGTATGGGTACGAATTCCTGCCTGACCCCCCGCTAGGTGCGCAAACCACCGCGTTCTTAGGCTGAGTTTCTGCTCACGTTTACCAGACAGCAATGGCGTGAATCGGGTCAGCTATCAATGCACATACAGCTACCCATATCCGACGCCTGACCTTTCGAGGTACACAGGGGAGCGTCTCGAGAACTATCAAACACTGTCGTCCGGGAGGGCAGAACTATATTATCTGGTTCTCTGCTCACGCAAAATCAAAAGGGCAGCCGCTCAATCGTATGACGGACTTTTACCACAAATGGCATCATCCTGAGGATGCGTCGAGTCTATGGTACGGAACGGTCATTGTATTCAAAATTGTTGGGGGATGGCGAGGTACAATGGCATACGGACACGCAGACGAGAGTGATTTCGAGAGAATTCGATGTATAATTTGAATAGAGTCCTGTAATCACCGCGTCGGTGTTTTCTCCGATCAGAAGCAGACCCAGGGTGAAAACGATTGGTAGCCAAGTGATGCCCAAGTGAATGGCTGGGAGGAAACAACTACTATTCCAACGATGTCCGAGGTCCGATTGCTTGTCCCTGAGTATCCAGGGGTCCATTCCATCTATGTCTTTCCGGTTTCTCACCACAATACTGGTGTTTCGGAGATCAAAGATGAGTAAGATCGTCATTAAACGCCACTGGGAACTGCGCTATGGGCGTCCGCGCGATACCCGAATGGGCGATCTTCGATTGATGATTATTGATCTTGCTAAACTCCGTAATACAGGCACAATAACCCACTCAGATTAAACATGGGATCTTCATTCAGTTCTTTCCATGACTGGAGAAACGTGCGCATGAAATCTGTAAACTCGAATCCTCGGCCCACGGGCATTGCGAAAGCGGCTAACTGTTCTTGCTTCCTCCCGTCACTGTGAATAGAAGCGAGACCTTTGTGCAAATAGGTGACAACGTTTCGGTCTTGGGAAATTATGACGCAGAAAAGAGCACTAGAAGTTACGCCATAGGGAATAAGAGAACGTATTAGCCCCACATCAGAGCAGTAGACCAAGGTTTTCTGCGCGGAAATCGGAGAAACACAAGGAAGATCCGCAGCACATGGATATACAGAGAGGGCGCTTAAGACCTAGCGGCGACGTGTGACACGTAAATAAAAGTGATGCTTCCTGTATACCGCAGAATACGTCCGTGTTTTCCTACAAGAGTTAGGTCAGCCGTACAGTCAGCCAGACATAAAGCAGTTCTACGTCAGGGATTTTAAGAGGACAATCATTTCCATGGCCCTGGATCCTGCTGCTTCGGAGTGGAGCTGACCGTAGTTGACGTCCAAGTATTGAGTGCGATAGGCGGATTTCACTGAGATAAGAACCATATAAGGATGATCAGAGTAAGCGCACAGGGTGATTAGTTTAATGGACAAAGCCATGGAATTACAGAAACGAATTGGGCTACCCCAAAAGCAGGACCCTCGCCTCCGAGAATTACAAAGTCTACGACAGATATGCGTGCCGTGTTCTTTCTGTCAGGAGATAGGTACAGACTTACAGTTCGTCGTCGTAATTGCCATGCTTCGAGACCGTAGAGAACATACAATGCGAGACTGGAAACGATCAGCGAGACGACGGCATTCAATGATCCCATTAAATAAGAGTACGGGGTAGTAGGGTTTCTACGCCCTGTTCCGTGGCAGAATCTAGCGGGAAATATAGCGCTAACAGACGGCGACATCGTAGCCGTACCTGTAGAATCCACGATGATCCAGCGGCCTACAGGTGCGAAGTACAGCTTGGAACGAAAGGTGGGATGTCAGCTCATCATGGTGAAACTTGTAGTGAGTCAAAGTGCCGGCCGCAAAATAGAGAGCTACTCAAAAGTACCATCAAAGCTCAAACGTATCAGGACTAATCACTGTAACACGAAGCTCTCGATCATGTCCATCTTGAACGAGGTCGCCTCGAAACTATATTTAATAGACCCTCGGTAAGCGTCTGCAGAAGAAACTGTTCGTGAATTGAAAGTATCCCGTATCAGCAGACCCCACTCAGACATCGGTCCAGCAAATCATCCATACAATTGTACCAGTTGCACGTCACTTTCTGCTCTATAGGACATTCTAGTCCGTTATGTGAAAAGATTAGCTCAATACGCACAAATGCGGCACAATCAGGGGCACACAGAGAGACAGAACAACTTCCAATATCTCGGAGGTATTTCAGTTGCAAGGAGACGGGTGTGAGACTGTTGAAAGAAGCTAGGGATAGCGTTCTAATAGCATCTGGAATTCCGTGCCACGTAAATGAAGAATTGCCGCCGGTATATCGAGAAAAAAACCGCGGTCTTTTGCAAGTGGTGTGCTCAAACTGTAGGCGACATGCTTTTAGGCGTTGATCTTCCTTTCAGCCCTGGAAGTATAGCGACACGGATGCAAACGATAGTCATGCAGGGGAGTGATTAACCTGTCTATCAAGAGAAGCAGAATATAGATGCATCACGACGGGGCCCGATAGGATTCTAGAATAACATCGTGGCCGTGCATGGTGCCTTTCTTATCATTAAAGATTCGGGGAAGTGGGAGTGGAAGCTAGCCAGCGAAGGCGACAAATCGGGCTTCTTTTAGGGGCATCGGTGATCCCTGCAAGAAATTGTAAATCCTCGGCCATAGGTATTCCGTGGCACCGGTAATGGCAGAAAACGACGAAGGTATCTATCAGCGAAGCCGAGCAACAAGAGTTTTTACATCGTACGGGACAGTGCCTGTTGGTGCAAAATCGATACCGTACCGCCAATTATGGATCCAGGATGATGACAGGGGGAGCCAAGATAACTTTCTCACGACTCTTCCGATCTAACCCGTGTCATTGTAAATGCTCCCCTGCGTTTGAATCACGCTAAATCCTCGACATCCCGACAAAGTTACATCTCCAGAATGACAAGTGAATTATTTCAAGCTTATCATATGTCTACGCCCTTCCGTCTCCCTGCCCTTTCGTACGCGTGTGCTTGAATAATTGATCTTAGTTCAGTACATGTAGGTTAGACCACATAGCTTGGGTATTCTCTGCTCCGCATTCGACGTTCACGAATAAACCACTTCGGAGGGTAATTTTGCTTCTTTTCAGGAGGTACAGTAATCATTCTCACCACGAAGTCGCACTGTGAACGAATGAACTGTCTAATGATTTCTTTCTCATGGCGAGTCCAGCTACTGGCGCATGTGTTATTTCATCATCTCAATTATACAGCCGAAAACGTAGGCACTTAGGCCTCTCTGAGCCGATCGGGACGCGCACTACCATGTTCTGGCTGAAGAATAACGGTTACAGAAATTCGAGGAGGGCACGTCGTGATCAAATCGGCACGGTTTCGGAATTGATATGAAAAGGTAGCTGTTGTTCTCTCGCTTTATTAATTAGTATAGCCCACCCGTGCGGCACTGTGATTTTTCTAAGACCTTGGCCGGTGAGCTATATGTCTTCTGAAGAAGGTGAGAACCTGAAGGATGGCAAAAAAGAGAACAGTGTTCCACTGTCTACAAATCAGGTCAATGATGATTGCTTTGAATCTCGACCCTTCCTTTCAAGTAACTGTTCCACATATTTGAGTATTCATTGGTTCACAAAGAATTAGAACGAAAATTGTTAATAAGACTCGACTACGTGATGAGAACTGCGTACATACCATTCGTTGTTGTGTTATATGCAGCGGCATTGACGGTGAGACTTTACGCATCATTTGCGGTCGCCAGTGCTGAGGGAAACCTTATATCGGCAGCAATGGATTCGAATCGTCCTACATATGGTATCCCGTTGATCTATATCGGCGCGGCGAGATCAAGAACTTACTTCAACTTTGGAATAACCTTAATGAAAAGAACTGGACGGGCTCCCGGCTCCGCAACGCCAGCAAGTAAGGCGAGACTGACCATAGACTTGTAACAATGGCAACCGATTCGCCTCTTCCAATATCTCGCAACAGAGTAATGTCCCGAGTCCGGTATGAAGGCTCGCCACAATAAAGCGATACATGTTTGTGCTGATGAATGAAAGGTCAAAATCTCGGCCTTCTAAATGGTAGGGACAGCTGGTTTTGCCGTCCCGTTGTGAGTATAAAGCTTATAGGATACATTATTCCTGTACGGAATGGCCCAGCGGCTATTTTCGTATATTAGCGGGCCTGAACACATTGTTTATTATTTTTTTCAGCTGGGAGATCGAATCTCAAAACGACCACTGTGGACTTATGATCCCGGGAATCAAATTCGGTGTTTCTTCTATGAAACACGCTACCAAACCGTTTTTTTTAACTTACCCCCACTGTTCTTGAGCATGACGTCCATCATGTTTTAGAGTAACGGGTAAGTGAGCTGTTGCCTCTTTTCACGACTTTACCGTACAAGAGCCAAACACAGCCGCCTGAACCTTTATGCCACCCGTTTCGGGTACTAACCTAGTACCACGTCCATTTTACGGATGGCGCCACTCCATGCAGCAAACGGAAATTGATATGCGAAAGTGTCGAACCTCATTTGCAGGTTTGACCATAAGAGCACGGTTCTCTACCTGAGAGCTTGTTCCATCCCTCTTAGCGAGTAGCTTTTTGTTCAGATAAACCATCCGACATCTAAGTCCCGTTGATCCATAACCTAGCAGCGGTGCAACGCGGGACCAAAAAATTACCTTAATCTTGCGATAACTTGTTTAGGAGCAGAACTAGACGAGCTCCACAATACGAGCAAGGATCTGATAGAAAGCAGGTACGGAAAATCAAAAAATCAGAACACTGTACTCCCGTAAACCAGCTGAGGTGGAATCGAACCACAGTCGTCCCCCAGAGGGATCGAACTCTCGCTGGGAATAATATTCCCATTGACCTACGGCGGCCTGATCATCGACTCGTAACAATGCTAACCAATGGGCTTACTCGGAATCCCTGCTACCGGCTTGAAGAGGAAGAACATGGCGGAAGGCAGGAATGGATATTCCACAGGACGGAGAACGAATGATGACCGTTCGCAGCTGGAGGGGACACAAGCGCCCTTTTTTTTCACTGAGAAACGGTGGATAGTATGACAGAAGCTTAGCCGGCATTCACTGGGATAGTAAATCTAGTATTACTGTGTTTCCCTAGGTATATAACAGCATAAAAACCCGGTCATCTTTCCCTTAGCGAGGCAAAGAGGAGAGAAGAACGCCATCATATTGATGGATGTCATCTTGTATTGCAGTCTTGCTGTTACCGAGATGGGCTCGGGCCAGTTTACACCTGCCTCTCGCGCACCTATTGAATATCTAGAGAAAGAGAGAAGGGGAAAGCAAGCTCCCGGGAAGAGAAGCGTGTTAGAAGATTCGGCACTTTCGCATAGTCATTTCGTCATGCTAAAGAAAAGGCGTAAGTAGAAAAAAAGGTTCCATGGCGCGTGTAAGAGGAGAACAACGAATTTAATTTCCGAGTCGTTACAAGTGCTCAGCGGTCGCTCGGGGACTCGATCGCCCAACTGGACAAAACAAATAGATGAGTTTGATAGGCACCGAAACAACCACTAAGCCATATCAGCGCATTAATGGTCGATCCGATAGATATTTATATTAACACCAGGATGGGAGTATCTAACGGTCCTTCCGTTAATTGTGGACGGACGTCCTTTCATCTGCACACACGCACACATCAAAGTTTCTGGTGAAATGAAAACACCTTGAAATACGATTTGTAGCGTAATGGAATGCTCAATATTATTGTAGTTTAACCAAGGTCTAGCGAGCGGAATCATTTGGAACGGAAAAATACTGAGTCTTTGCGGATACAAATCCATGAGCAACAGACGAAAGCGAATGAGCCTCTTCAGCTTACGTGGAGCCCGCTGGGGGAAAAATGGAATCATGTTTTTATCTGTGGAAGGTGTGGACGATGTGGGAAAAGATCATCCTACTGCGCGGAATCGAACCACGACATCTTCTCGTAGATTCACTTGCAGGAAATCACTTAACAATTAATCCACAACAGCCCCGAGGCAGATTATTCAGCAAAGTATAACACTGAACAATAAGCCATCTCGAACGCTCGACAGCGGCATCGGGACAGGAATACTCCTCGGGAGGGGTAGCCACGACGATTCTGTGACACTGGAAAGTTCAGAAGTACATGATATCCGCTCTGTACATGCATGCACAACGGGTAACCTTTTTTGGCGTGCCCATCAGTAATCAGCGCTCAGCGATAAAGATGGATATGTGCACTCACCTTTAATAACCCATACCACCGAAACTCCAAGCCTTCGCCTATTCCTGGCATTTGTCAATTCCACGATCGTTGAGAGCACCGTCCGCGAGATGTTCTGAGGCTGCCGCACTGTCTTAGAAGCGAAGACACGAGGCTGTCCAAATACGGCGACCTGTTTTGGGGATATGCGCCAGTCGTACTCGTCGTTTGTCATCCAGGTAGGGTTGATCATGGAGTCGAAGGAAAACAAATGCGAGCTAGCTCAGTATCCTCCTCCAAAGTGGACGATCGTAGCTCCGGAGAGTGGTGTTCATCGGACCTGTTGACACAATCATGACCCTAATCGGACAAGCAGAGGTGATGAAAATCCGAGAGCATGTAGAGCAGAAATGAGGAGGGGCCACGAGAGAAGTGGTGGTCGAAGGAAAGGGGGGGCGCCAATATCGGACCGGGTCAGCCACGTGGACAAGACACGTCCTCTTTCGTTTCTACCCTCATCCTCGTTTCCCGCGGCCTTCCCTGGATTCTTTTGTCTCACTACGCCGATACTATCTCCAAAACGTATGATAAACAGTGAGATCTTAGGACGCCCACGCCAGCAGTAAAATGCTGGTTAACGGGAATGATGGACCGACGTTGCGGACATTCAGGTAAGCTAAATGTCCTGTTTGATCTATAGCCGTGCATGCAATGCGAGATCAAAAAATTACCTTAATCTCGCGATAACGTTGAAGAGCAGAACTGGACGAGCTCCACAATACAACTAAGTAAGAATCTGATAGAAAGCAGGTAAGGAAAATCAAAAAAAGGATAGCAGCTCTTATTTTACATGGCACTCCAGCTGAGGCGGAATAGACCCACAGTCGTCCCCTAGAGGGATCGAACTCTCGCCGGAAATGATCTCTCGTTGACCTACGGTAGCCTGACCATTGACTTGTTACAATGCTAATCAATGAGCCTGCTCGGAAACCGCCCCGTAAAGTACTATCTGCTACGAAGGTTCGTCGCGATAAAGAATACAAAATAACACGCATCCTTTTCGCTTTCTATTGACAAGGACGTTAACAACAGGTCAATCTTTGACAGAAGGTTAGATGGCATTCATTCGGATAGTAAACGACCATCAACTACCCCGTAATTCACCGTTTCCTGGACATAGAAATAGAGGCATTTCATTCTGTAGCGAGGAAGAAATGAGGGAATAACAACTTCACTGTTACTGTGATAGTCAGGCTCAGAAAGCGATAGCTTTCACCTGCTCCTCGTGCGACTGTTGGATATCTGAAGAAATGGCCACTCACTGCAAGGAGGGGAAAAAGTTCTCAGGAAGAGACGCGTGGTGCCTGTAAGCGAGATTTGAAACTCTTGCATACCTATTTCTGCTGTCGTATAGATTAGCGTCACCACCGAAGATCCCAAGGAAAATACTGTAGCAGGATGTTGTCTTAGGCGAGAAACATAGTGGAGCATGAAGGTTGGGGCTGTCCAATTTGACTATAAGTATGCGTTAAAGTGATGAAAAGAGGCAACAATACACATACCCGAGCTCTGAAATGTGACGAACGTCGCGCTAATAAGGTGTAAGGAGGACAATAGCTGTTCCGTAGCGTGTGTAATAGAAAAACACGGAATTGAATTTCAGAAACATGACAGTTTCACAGCTGAGCGGTCCTTTCGGGATTCGATCGCCCAGCCAGACAAAAGAAAAGGATAGTACTACAATCACATCAAGTACAGAAATAGATACTAAGCCATACCAGCACATAATCCTTTGTCACGTAGTTCCTGATTATCACGATGAGATGACAAGACCCAAGGTCCATTCATCTGCATAAGCACATATCAAAGGTTTCGGTGGATTTGAACAGCTGTTCGTATCATAGGTAAACGAAATCGTTCTGAAATGTGATTTGTAGCCTGATGAACTGCTCGGTATTTCAGCCAAGGTCTAGCGAGCCGAGTCGTTTGGAATGTAAAAGTACAATTGATCTACAGGAGCCGCGAAGTAGGTTATTAAGTGAAGTACGAGAAGAAGCAATGAGCCTGCTCGAAATCTCGACAGCAGCACCGGAGCAGAGTAAAGCTCTTGGCGAGGGGTAGCCGCAACGATATCGGGAAACTGAATAGCTCAGCTATCCGTGGCATCGGCTCTATACATAAGTCCATGAGGAAGCAGCGCCTCGGCTATAGACAAAGACGCGCGTGCTCACCTACGATAAAGTCCATACTGCCAAAACTCCAAGCCTTCGCTCACCCCCAGTGAAAAGCCCGTGATTTGGGGGAGATTGGTATCCAGTGTGGTAGGTTCCTGTCGTGTATAAACGCAGATTGAGTTTGCTTTGAACCAAGTTGTCGTCGTCGAAAGCAGCAGAAACACTGAAACTTGCCAAATTAGTCAAACCAGGCATTCCCTAAGTATGTTTGTGCATATTCTCCTCCGCATGTATATACCTCTTCAATTTGTCTACAACCAGAAGCGTTTCCATGTCATTCACCTAAGTCAACGCATGCAGCTTATGTCGCTACCAGAATGCCGGCCTCTCTGATGCGCTGCCCATGTTTCCGATTCTGCGTCACAAAACGTGACATCTGCCCTTTCTTCTTACCACCACCGTCATTTCTCGTGTACCGCCACCATCGCCTCCATGGACGGTCTCTACGAATATCAATCACCTGCACGTACAACAGGGAAGCCATCGCATCGACCTAGCTCTATCCACTCCAAGCTTTCTTCAAGGCGACTCGGGTACTAGCAAAACTACCTCGCCTGGCAGATGAAGCGACCTCCCGGTCTGATAATGTTGCATATATGCAGCTAGGCGGCAGGGTGTGGACGGTCCTGGCCAATTGGTGTGTTTTCCATTCAATTTATTCGCCCACATTTAGTGAGAAACCCTTCACCAGGACCGTATTGTTACGAATCATGCCAAGAATATCCTCACAATTCGTCCGCCTCACACATAGGGCGTGTGCGCGACTGGGCTTCGCTGAGTTTGCTTTCGAATCAATAACCCTTTCTATACTCATACCGCGTACCATAATAGGTCGAAACTCCCCGCGTTTCCGTCACCAATTGACAACTACACGGTCCGTAATAATCTGTTCTTCTTCGAAGTCCTGTGTCTAATTTTCCGTGTAGCGACTGTACCATCCAAAGGTATTGGCGGCCATGCGGGGTATTACTATGGATCCCGCAGCAAGGTGGGATGAGCTCGTGGTGGGATAAGCGGAGGAGTAGGGTTTTGCCCAGTAGGTAGTGAGCGTAGCCACGGAATGTGTCGTAGTGGCAATAAATCAGAATCGACTGCAATTTCTCCCAAACGCTATTATATAAATAGGCTCTGGTATATTCGGGTCGATTTAGGCCTGTAACCGTAAACGCACATAATGGATGCGAATAGAATATTTTCGTGTATTTGGACAAACGTAGATTATTTCCACTACAATTACAAATAGTCTACGGTAATCTCCCCCAAATCACGGGCTTTTCACTGGGGCTCACCCCTCGCACCGTCCACGAAAGATTCGGAGGCATCTGCACTCTCACTGCCCAAATGCGGGCGGTGGCGACTTGCTTATATGCGCCAGTCATACCTGTTACTGGTCCTTTGTGGTCCCGCAGTGCTTGAGACGATAGCTGATTATGACGTCAAGGGAGAACAAAAGTGAGCTAGGGCAGTATACTCAGGCGATCGTGTCTCTGGACCGGGAGAGTGGTGTTCATTAGATGCTATGTGTGCACTACAGCCTAACGCTGTAGACACAATCATAATCCAATCAGACAAAAAGGGAACAGACCGCGTACAATATGATAATCAAGAAGTCAGCATACAATGCTGTGATTGTGATGTGTTAGACAGAAGCTGGGTCTGGTAACATAGGTGGGTACAAGAACCATAGGCTCGCCGAGAATAACGGAAACCCATGTGAACGTAGGGGAAAAATGAGGAGGAGATGCGAGGAAATGGTAGTAGAAGGAAAAGACGCGCCGATATCGGACCGGGTCAACCACGTGGACGTGACACGTCCTCTTTCATTTCTACTTCCATCCCCGTTTCCCATGGCTTTCCTCAAATTCTCTCGTCTCTCGTTCTCGATACGCTAAGAGGCTCTTATGACTGTATGGGAAAGATAGAGAATCGAGGACGCACAGTAAAAGGGTGGTTAACAGGAATGATGGGCCTTCAGGTAAGCCAAACAATTTATTTTATGACCGTTACCACCTTTAACTTGTTTATTTTCTCAGGATTGCTATACACAGAAGACTTATAATTCTCTCCTTTTGTCTTCGCGACGTACTCCTTATCTTATCAGAAAGGAAAAGCCAGCTATCGGACTCAAAGTTACAATGTGTCGTTTCATCGTTTACTTAGGGAGGGCCATGTGCTTTTTGCTACACTGACGATAACTATATCGGAGTGAAGGCAGTAAACAGCCGTCATGCCTCGCCTACCATGATCATGTAGCCCTGGAAAACTGACGAAGTTCAATAAACAGAGTCGTTTTGGGCGAGTTGTAGAGAGTGGTGATTGGTCTTTCACGCAAGATTCTGCCTGCTTCGATTCTCTTCCGAAAGAAAGGGTGAGAAAGATCCCGCCTCTTTACGATTGAACTGAGCGCGAATCCTGTAATAATTTGGACCGTAGGAGTTGCCACCTCTATCGGCTTATTGGGCGAAACAGCGGCCATCTAGGTGATTGCGTGCACAGATTCTATTCCCTGTAATACTGACAGAATATAACTCAGATTAGAATAGCGAGTATTGCAGAAGGAAGGACGACCATCGTAGCATGCAGAAGGTCTGATTTGTTTGCCTGTATAAAGGAGTATTATCCAATCGCACTGACTATGGTACCATGCCAGATAACAGCGGTAGTTTGCGACACGCTTATCCTGCGCTAACTGTGGATATGGCCTCAGATCTAACTCTGAATCCCCATCACCGTTTCATTCAATCGTCTTCGTCCAGTAACCTCGCGAGGTCGATGCTGTATTCAATGTGGCATACAGTCTGCTGCATTGGAAATTCTAACGGAGCATGTCTCCTTCTCGTCAACCAAAGGAATGTCTATATGGATATCGCTATGTAAGGCAAGCATAACTCAATTCAATGCGTTAAATATCACGTCTCTGATATGTGTTATAGTTAGGCTGTACCTACCTACCTACGACGATCTATTCTCTACGTAGTGCTAGCGGTAGAGAAGCTTCGCATCACGAGATACATCATATAGCGAATGAATCATTCCTCGACACTTTGGTTCAGAATTAATGTTGCGGTGAGGAAGGCATGTCTTTGATCAAACTGGCACCGTTTTATAATTGACATCAATATGTACCGCTTTTGCATAACAGGAAGTGCAGGAAATTAAAAAAGGCAGCAGCTCATATCTTCAAGAATTCCAGCCAAGGCGCAATTGAACCACACTCGTCCCTCCAGATGGATCTAATTCTCGCTGGAAATAATCTCCCGTTGGCCTACGGCAGCCTGACCATAGACTCGCTAGCAATGGTACGATGCCACCTCTTCGGAAACCTTTCTATGAAGAATGGTCGCAATGAAGAAGAGAACATGACAGAGCGGGACCTTCAATCTCTGTTACACTGAGTGAAAACCAGCGCGTCCCATGAGTCGCGCTGTAACAAGGCAAAGCTGAGAGAAGGACCTGGATGTCTGCTGTCGATAGATGTCAATACCGAATAAGAGATGTATTCTGAATTGTAAAAATACTACCGAGATGTGCCAGGGACAAAAAACGATGGTTCCCACTCATCCCTCGCACGCCATTGGACATCTGGTGAAAGGGTACTCTTGAAGAAGAAAGAAGCAAGCTCTTAGAAAAGATATGCGTTCTTAAGGTCCAAACATGTTCAATGAGATTCAAAACTTTCGCATAGGCATTGCTGCTTGCCGCATAGAGTAGCACTACCCATCACATAAAGGCGGTACCAGGTTAGCATCAGGAACGGTCATCGGGGAGGGTCCGAACAAACCCGTAGCTTACCCCCACGAAGGTTGAGTGCGCTACCTCCTCGCGGGATTCGATCTGCCAACTGGATAAACATAGCGTGTCTCGGGGTTATTATATACCGAAATAACCACTAAGCTATATCAGTACAACCAAAAATAGTCCCATAAACATTTGTATTCACAACGGCATGGCAAGACCTAACGTTCCTGGAAGGCCGAGATTTTCCCATTCATTTTTCCGCACACGCATATATCAAAGGTTCCGGTGAATTGGCAATCTTCGTATTATAGGTGGACGTACGTCGCGAACGTCGTGAAATAGAGCTTGTAGCGTAATGAACTGCTCAATATTTATAGTGGTTTAGCTGTTTGAAATGAGAAAACACCTTGCGATGTGGCGGCGGCGATATCCTGAGCCCTTGTGGATACGAGCCCATGAATAGTGGAGTATGACACTAAGCAATGAGCCTGCTCCAAAGCCAGACGGCAGTATTGGAATGGAGTGATGATCTTCGGGAGGGGTGCTCGTCTGTCGTAGTCTTAGAACTATAGCTGCGCATGTAGTAAACGGAACACGGAGACGAGCTAGTTCATTACCCAGTTTGAGAACTGGAGGTCGCATCTCCTGAGAGGGCGTGCAGTGATGTTCATGGGAAGCTATGAGTGAGCTGAAGCCTGTAGGCATAATCATGATCTAATCAGACAAATAAGGGCATAGACTACGTACAACATGACAATGCGACCGCAAAGTGGCATATATGCCGAGTGCTGCTCCTCCTTGATTATCCACTGGTATGTCACAGTTACAGGTATTGTAGTCAGAGTGTTAAGACGATGCAGTCGAACTAGCTTTGGTAGGTACAAGATGGCCTTCGGAAGGCGGAGCGGTATCGGCTCTGCTCTCTAAGAACCATAGACTCGCCGAGGATAATGAAAATCCAGGAGGGAAAATCCAGTAGAACGTAAGGCAGGGATGAGGAGGCGGCGCGAGGAAGAGGGCAAAGGTGCGCCGATATTGGGCCGGGAAAACCACGTGGACAAGACACGTCCTCTTTCACTCCCATCCTCGTTTCCGGCTTTCCTCAAGTTTATTCGTCTCTTGCTCCCGCTCTCGTTGTGCTCAGAGGATCTCCGGAATTTACGATAAATTTTGAGAATTCGGCATGCTAGTAGTAAAGGAGCTGTTCCTACACTAGGGAAAGTGAAAGAGTTACTTATCTATATATTTCTTCCACCTTCTAGTGTTGATGTTCTCAGTGTCGATGCCCGTAACTGTTCAACCGGCAGAGAAACACTGTGACTGTGCTCCCCCGGAAATGACGCGTCCCACTATATCGAGCTCGAATTGCGTCTTGCTCAGGCGGTGTGGCAAATTTCTCTTGCTATTTTCAGCTGTATAATGTAGGCTGTCGTTCTAATGTCTGTATCTCATCTTCCATGTGAGAATTGACTAACTTTGGGACCTTATAGGGATATATTATGATCGCCGTATACGGATTTTCGTCGAGATATCTGCCTCGCTGAACTAAGCTCAATGTAGATTGATAAAGAAAGTGAGCTTTGAAACCTTACATTTCCGCTCAGATGCTGGAGGGAATCTATTCCTTTTGGTTCATATATACGGGTTATCTAGATATCCATAACCTCAAATCGACACCTCATGCATTCAATATATTCTGACAACATAGCCTTCTAATGAGCCTAGGTCAAAATTCCTTCCATTTACTACAATTTTCGATTTCGACTCCGGATCTTGTGGATAGTTCAAATTTCGAGGACTGGAACCTGTTTAAGCTAAGATCCTGCAGATCTGGACATCTCTCGGAGATTAAATCTACGATTTACAGAACCCGTTCTCATCAAATATCCGAATCTCTGGGAGCAGGGGGACAACTTCTTTTTCATCCCCAAGAAATCCGCTCGCTAACCATCAATATGATAGACTGCACCGACCAGAACAGCTCACTATTTCTGTACTGACCTCATATAGTACTCCCCTCCAAACTGGACGGAGCATGGAATAGTTGCCATAACAGCTAATTCATGATAGTTCAGATGATGAAGAGGTCTACATTCACTGGTCCATCTACTTCTGTACGTAAGTTACTACCGTCTATCGGGTGCGCTTGTTCAGAAGCTGATTCTCAAGCAGAACACCATCCGGATCATGGTGCTTCCCTGGAAACATCACGACACAGACACCGGACTCCTAATGAGCGCAGACTAGCCTCTTCAGGTCTATATCTCCGAGTGTTGGATTAACGCCTGCTGCGATCCCCTAGATGCTGATTTTCGAGCGGTGTTGGGTCAGGAGGTGTCGTTGGTGAGAATGGCATCATCCTTTTGCTCCCAGCCTGAAGTGAATCCATAGTCAATTCAACAGGACAGAGCCAGCAATAGCGGAGATAGTCCATATCATAAGATTCGTCGTCCAGTGAACGTTCCTGATTTTTGACACTTCAACTCAGAATTAATGTTGCCGTATGCTGGACATTAACAAATTAAGGGAAGTGTATTTCAACCCAAAGGAAGCCGAAGTGTGTTATCTTACTCCATTACCATCCACGAATCTTTGGAAGGTTTTGCACTTCCAGCTCTGATCTGTCTGATTTTCATGTAGAATCATTCCTCCTCGCTTTCTCTGATATTTCTGTCTCTTCCGTCTTCCGATTAACGGCTGTGATCACGGCTTATATCAATACTGAAGTTCTGTGGGTGCGAGTCGAAGAGCATCTGAGCGGTACATGCATCGCTTTGGAACCATTTGTACAAGGTTTGTCATGCTGGGCGTTCTGTGTTCTTTGCGCTCACCATTTTGCTTTAGGTGCTTATCATATGGCTGGTATTTCCTTAAACCAGTTTAGCCAGGCGATATTGTCCGCCTCCCATCAGATTTCTCGCACAACAATGACCAAGGTAAGTCTCGTTTTCATTAGAGTATCTCACAACTTCGTTGATGAGGTGCTCCACCTAATACGAAGCAAGATGTGCTCTGAAGTATGTTAAAATATGTGCTAGACCTCAATGCAGTGATCATTATTGCTAGGTTGTGACATAGCGATGCCTGAAAAGGCGCACATCGATCTCAGTTCCTGATGTCTTAGCGTACGATTCCCACTCGGACAAAAATTGTCGAGTCGGCGAGGCATGGATGATCATGGAAGGGGTTGGTCGATTCCATCTTGTAACAGGATAAATCGAACCATTTTCTCAGGTTGACGGGAATGACACCGCATCAATATGGGACCATTAGTCATGAAAAGAAGCACAAACTATCTCTTGCTGGCGAAAAACTGTATTTCCCTACTGCACGTGAGTGTAGGGAAGAAACCGTAATGCATAACACTGGACCCGTTTCCTTGCTTATTTGGACATGCATAATGCATAACGATTGCTTTGTTTCCAAGTTTTTTCGTTGCTGCTTGAAAAAGTTTATGAAATTCACTGTGATTGTTCAATGCCACCTTTTGCCGTTGCTTAATTTGGAAACTGTAATGCGTAACTCCAGGTCCGTTTCCAAGTTTCTTTCCATCCTGACTGTAACACTCATATTGTGGCTGCTTCCCTACACTCACGTACAGTACACTCTCTCCGGTTCAATGCAATAAAGAGCATCTACGAAGATTGAGGACGTTTTTCTATTGGACCAATAGTTACGACAGAGACTAGTGTCACCTACAATTCAGCTCATCGTCATGAATGCAGTCCATTTTTCAATGCTGCTGACTGGCTCATTGCTGTTGCTGGAGGACACACGGCATTTGTGCTACCCTCATCTTCCGAATTCCATGCCCTCGCCCACCAGAGCTATGTACACTCCATAATCAATCTTCCCCTAACCTCGCTAAGAACAGAACACCGATCGTGTTGAAACACATCGATTTGTCGATGCAGAATATATTCGTCCACTCTCATGGCCCAACTGGGATTGTGGGAATTATCGACTGGGAAGGAACACGTACCATTCTGATGTGGGCTATGATTGCGCATTTTCTGTGGCCGTATTTTGCGCCTACAGCGGAACAGCATCATTTCACATAACTTAATTGTGCCTTGCTTAGATCGCCACGCGGGATCAAACCGCTGAAGTTCCCCCTACTTCTATTGGTCTGTAACGGAATAAGGTCTAGTGATAACATGAGGGTATCCATAGGACAATATTTGCAAGCAGGAGGATACTCAGTACACGATCCTTGAAACTCCATCAACTTCAAGAGTTGAAGGCGTCAAAATGAATAAGAGAACAAAAGCACTTGTTATGTCAATCAGTGCCAATGAACAGATTCTAGTCGTTCAGTGTCGAGTCTCTGTGCTTTATGATACCACTGATGAAGCTGGTAAATATAAGGTAAGCAGGACATCCTGATATGATTCAGCAAAAAAAAAGTTTCTGAAATGTGCCTGTTGTGAACAAAGGGGCACTATATCTTACAATGTCAGAGTAGGAGCGCACTGAAATGAAAGCGAGCCTCTCACGGTACAGAAGCACTACTTGGTCTCCTACATTTGCCATTATTGGGACGAACTACTGTTGCCCCGGTGGACGATCTGGAAACCTTCCAGAAGCGCAATGGTTCAAGTCCATTGAATGGCAATAACGTTGCAAAAGCACATCTTTTTATGTTTCTTGGGGATTACACAATGCTTCCAGTTGCACAGTAGTGAGAAGAGGAACGCTTGGTATTCATACCTCAGTGGTTTTGCATCCTGTCCTGATGTGTCGATGTAGATCAAGGTGTAATGGTACCTAAAACCAAAACCGCTTGTCCATGGGTCGAATTCATGGGTTGACTTTGCAAGAGAGATGCTAGACATATTTTTCCCTTGTTTAATTTTTTGGAGACATGATTCCAGATAGCACTCGGGATCTTTAGTGTCTTTTTTTTTTTTGGAAAGAACATCTTATCTAAAGGAGGACGCTGCTTGTTTTTATATTTAGTTCATGCATAAGTCACTTTGTCTGATGGGGAGAGGTTTCGTTATCTTGAAACTTGGTAAATTGATGGAATAACAATTCAAAAATAAAGTCTTTACAACAAAAATCCGTTTCGCCAACTTGCACAGTCGATTCTTTGGCTAGCACTGGCCCATCTATTAATTACCTTTGATTATAGATATATGTCGTCCTCTTGGGTCAGCGGTAGCACGTGAACAGCTGCATATGGTGGTTCGAATCCGTCTTCAGACAATGCGCAATCTTCAAAAATCGGTAACAGTTTTTGGCCACTTATTTTGGTGCTGTGTGTGATGTTGAATTCTGCCACTAGATTTTGGTGGTCCAAAGGATGCAGTAATTTGATTTCCCCTGCCTTCGTAGAATAATGGGACAGGACCTTGGAAGATCTCTTCCGACAGGCAGTACGGTGCTAGGTGCTTTCTTAGAAAATAAGCTTCCTTGTAAAACCTGTCAGCGGTCGCAAGATTACGTATATTCATAAACGGCGATGTAGTACATAGGTAGGAGAGATATCGTCAGCCGTAAGGATGAACTGATACATCTCCAGATGCGATGGTTCGAATCCATTGGTTGACAGTTCTGCAATAACCCGAGTCTTTATTTTAATTTTGGACTTGAGGTTTTGAACAGGTTCAAAGTGGTTCAACGCGTTGTCAGTCCTCGAGGTAGACAAAGTGTATTCCCTGCTGACATGGATGTGGCCCATTTCGAGTTTCGTGCCAGTTTGATCCTCAGGGCGGTTCGTAATGGCAATGGCCAGCTCTGGTGTGTTGATTGCCGATATTGGGAATTTTAAATGCCGACACCCCCCTCCTCATTTTCTCCCAACATCAGTGCTTTCGCCTCTCACTCGCCAACCCTCTTGGCCTGAAACACTTTCATTGGAGGAGGATAGGCATGATATTGGAATCACTGTTCTACGAGTATCACATCAGGAGCTAAAGGAAATATGACTGGATGCTGTCCTAGTGAGTTTCTATCTGTCCATCTGCTCTCTCTGCTGCTGATGTTGGTTATACGCTGCTTACCAGGCACATCAAAGAAAATCCTGAGATTGCTCCGGAGACGGCTTTGCATGTGACAACATTCACTGTGATGCTCCTCAGGCTTCCCGATAGGCATGTATTCTCTCTTCTGGTCTTGATTTGCAACTATATGCAGCCAACACTCTGGTAGTCACTAATCACACCTCAACATGAACGACATTCAATATCTGATGCAGCACCCCCAAGTCTCTGATCCATGTCAGTTCAATGCACCCTAGTAGCGTAACAGTCACTGGTTCTTACTAGACGTGTATGACAGGATGACTTCTATGTCAGGTCCCTGCATTTCCTGCATTGCTAGGCATGGAACAGCTTAACGGCAGCCCTTATTTTGGATCCACTCGTGTAGTCGGCCGTGGAGAGCTACGAATACATGTCATGCCGGTGAGTAACTGCCTATCTATTGGTTTGCCTGTTCTTGACATTTAGCCAGATATAAATTATCATGAGCATACCCGCCGTCCATATGGCGGACTAGCTTCAGCACTTTCTCAGCATTCTGGTCATGAATCAGGATTATCCCAATACGTTGAAATCAGGTAAACCGTTCGCCACCTTTCCTTAGTCCTTCTCGTCCCACATGACATTCCAGCCTTGGTCGCCCCACATACGAGATCCTTGACCTTGTATGGACACTTTGTTGATGTAAACATAAACTATCTCTTCATATCTATCCACCTGACATCCCTTTAGAAGGCCTATCCTCTTTATGGCCCTCGTCACATATAGGGTTATTTCCCACCCAAAATATCTTTGGTGTAGAAGCATCCCTCCCAAGTAAGGATACCCGGGATATTCGCTGCCTATCCGTTTCCAATATCTGACTACCCAGTGAGTCAATATTACCGTGCTTTCAATCTGTACTAACAATTTACATGCTAATAGCACTATACGGCAGCCATGTTTCCACTATCGGGTTGGCAAATAATTGTGCTTGGCAATTGCATATCGGTGTTCTTCTTCCAGTTCTTCTGAAAGGCCGGTCCTCGATTCACCATGCAGGTCGCCCATGCTCTGTGGTAACACTCTGGACATCATCTTTCAAGGTGAGTGTGCTGTTCCTTATCACTTTCATTGCTCTGCAGAATGGTCTTGTTCTAGGTCGGCTATGCTCCTACATGCTCAGAAGCATTCTTTGGTAAGCAAACTATCCCAACTTTGTGTGTGCATTTTTTATATCTTCATCAGCCACTGTAGAAATGGCAGATCAGCCCTATCTGATGTAACAGAGACCTGTGTCTTCAGATGATCGTGGTTCAATTCCACGCTGTGGCTATTAGTATGAATGTAAGAGGTGATGACTGTCTGCCTTTTAGCATCTGCAGGGAGAGTTTTTTTCTATCAAACTATTGTAAAGGTAAGGTATTCGGCACCCGGTTCCATCCTTGTTGCTTGTGGTTTCATGCACACTGAGCAAGAATGATCACATGATGTTGACGCATCGATGGCTGATCGAATTGGAATACCAAAGGGCTATATCCACAACATGCAGTGCATATTATGTCACACCAAATGGATGGCTTCGCAGGTTCTTTCCAGGTCTCTGGCATGACATGCATGCAGTCATCTTGTTTCCTCAGAAACCTTCTTTATGTGCCATTATTGATGAGTGGTGTAATTCTACAAATGGGACGGTTCGAATCCCTCCATTGGTAGATCGAGATGTCGTGAAACGCTCTACTTTTTTTTGTGCGACATGCCAGTTTGCCAAATGCAGAAGAAGAATCACGTTTTTGGAGAGGTCCGTCTGCTAGTAACTGGACTCTGTTCTTTTCTTCCTGATGGTCTGAGGGCGGTCGTCTTCCGAGTCCATCTATTGGTAGTCATGTGTAATGCATATGCCTTTTTTTGTTTAGCATAGTCGACTCATTTCCTCTGTCACATTTATAGGAGAACTAATGGCTAGAAGAATCCATAGTAACAATAACACTGTACATATGAATTGTTTTCATTTTGTTTTATTACACAGATGTGTCGACCACTTACATCAAGGGTACAATGTGAAGATACAGTTGTTCGAATCCACTTACTGGCCATGTTTTGGAAGACGCAAATTTTTCGATGCCAAGTATCATGAGTTTGATGAACGAAGTCTAGGTAATGACCTTGGTTTCTGGAAGAATGGGTCCCATCAGCATATATTGAGTGACATGGCTATGGCAAGGCCATATAGCCAATATTGTGTACAATTGCCCTGTAAGCACAGGAATTAAATTGTATACAATCCTGTGAGGCCTGAGTTGTATACTTACATGACTTCTGATATGTAATGGCCTAAATCCGCATTTTCTCAACTATTAGGCACATTTCCCATTGGGATGGGCTAGAATTTTCTGTGAGACCTTTCATAAAAATCTATAATTAGCCTGTGAAGTCAGCCCATCAATATCTGGCTGAAAACGGCTGGATGCGACCAAATGAAAATGGATGTAGTGGCAGTGCTGAATTTTTGATGGCATCATAGGGGCTATTTTCCGGTCAGAATAGGATTTAGGCTGGTTTCTGAGTGCTCAGTGGGTCAGGGAATGGTACTGGAATATTCATAAACCTAAATAACATAAGATCTGACCTACTGATGAGGTATGGGGGCTCTGGAGAGCATGTAATATAGGATTTTCGCAAAAATAGCTGCAATATTTGCTTTTTGGGGGATTTTTAGGGTGATACATGCATTGGATCGACCGGGGGACTTCACCAATGAATTTCCTGACCTTGAAAACCCTCAAAAGATCCCTCTATAGCACTTGTGGCACATTTTATTACCAGGATTAGATGAGCATATTGGATTTTTAGGATGCAGCATGCTTTGGATTGCTTTGAAAACTATACCAGTCGATTTGTACACTATGAAAACCTTAGAATACATTGTCTTCTATAATATTTGACCTGTATAATACTGTAAAAAAGTGGGGATTGGGGTGCACATATGGTTTATTTTGTTTTCTGTGCTTCGGATGAGTCTGGGACTATCACCAATAGATTCCTTGACATTTCAAACCCTTAAATGACTATAGGAACCTTTTATTGGGCTCCATAAATGATGGTAATAACAATATTACAGTTTAGGAGGAGCACATATGGAAAATCACTTTTCTGTACCTCGGAATACTTCAGAACTTCTACCAGTGTATTTCTTGACCTCGAAAACCCTCGGATAACACCAGGATTTAAAGAAAACCTACAAAAATACATGTTAAAAAAGAGTAATAGGGGATGGAGGAGATATACCTTGTATTATGCATTTCTAGTGGTTGGAGAAGGTATTCCTGTTATATGAGAGACGATATGTATTGTATAATCATTTGTACAAATTCCCACATTCATCTGAAATGTATTGGAAGAGATATAAGTAAATCATTCTGCAAATGATGAGGAGCACATCCCCAATTTCGATATTCTGATCATTCTATAGCTTGGGGAATGTCAGAATCGGATTCCTTGACCCAAAAATTTTCCATATGTGCTCCTCCTAAACTGTAATATTGTTATTACCATCATTTATGGAGCCCAATAAAAGGTTCCTATAGTCATTTAAGGGTTTGAAATGTCAAGGAATCTATTGGTGATAGTCCCAGACTCATCCGAAGCACAGAAAACAAAATAAACCATATGTGCACCCCAATCCCCACTTTTTTACAGTATTATACAGGTCAAATATTATAGAAGACAATGTATTCTAAGGTTTTCATAGTGTACAAATCGACTGGTATAGTTTTCAAAGCAATCCAAAGCATGCTGCATCCTAAAAATCCAATATGCTCATCTAATCCTGGTAATAAAATGTGCCACAAGTGCTATAGAGGGATCTTTTGAGGGTTTTCAAGGTCAGGAAATTCATTGGTGAAGTCCCCCGGTCGATCCAATGCATGTATCACCCTAAAAATCCCCCAAAAAGCAAATATTGCAGCTATTTTTGCGAAAATCCTATATTACATGCTCTCCAGAGCCCCCATACCTCATCAGTAGGTCAGATCTTATGTTATTTAGGTTTATGAATATTCCAGTACCATTCCCTGACCCACTGAGCACTCAGAAACCAGCCTAAATCCTATTCTGACCGGAAAATAGCCCCTATGATGCCATCAAAAATTCAGCACTGCCACTACATCCATTTTCATTTGGTCGCATCCAGCCGTTTTCAGCCAGATATTGATGGGCTGACTTCACAGGCTAATTATAGATTTTTATGAAAGGTCTCACAGAAAATTCTAGCCCATCCCAATGGGAAATGTGCCTAATAGTTGAGAAAATGCGGATTTTGATTGGATCCAGGCTTTCATACATGTGTATACTTATCAGGCCTGCAGGCCTCACAGAATTGTATACAATCTAATTCCTGAGCCTACAGGAAATTGTATACACAACTGGCCTTATTCTCAGAGATGCTACAGCAACCTTCCACAATGCCAACATTGGTAATTTCAAACTCTGCGCGGTTGCTTATCTCTTCCCGCCGCTAACGGAATGCCCACATGGTCGTGTTGAGAGCTTTTCCTGACAGTAAGCATTAGTGCTACATTTCTCTCACTCAGTGAGTTTCCAGAAACTCGATTGAACACATGCATGAATAGAGAACTCCTGAATTTCGATCAGCAAGGATGCTGCCTGGAACAGGCATGCTATGACTATGACTCGTGCATTGTAGACCCAGACTCAGGCATTTCAGTAACCTGTATCAAGGTACCCTGTATAATTTCACCCCTCCCTCAGATAAACACACACCCCTTCAGGTGAAGCTCAGATTCCTATGCCAAATTGTCATCCTACACAACTATTATTGTGTTGGACCTCTTTCCTTTCCATGAAACTCACCTTCAGGCCTTCTCTCCGACTAGCTGTCTGCCAAACCCTTTCTGATCATATTAGTGCATGAAGGAACTGGGTCAACATGCTCCTTTCTCTTTGCAGAGGAGCCTAAATCAAGGTCAGTTAAATCATATGATGGACGGATTCTCAGCCCACAGATGACTTCAACACCTCAGCCATATAATAGATGGTCTTATCTAGGAGTATGTGACTGGACCCTTCTCCCTGCCATCATTCCACCAGAGTAAGAAAACTCTGCTCTCGTGTGGCTATGTAAATAACATTGTTTCTCATACAGGTATCTTAAGGACACTGTAATCTTTGGCCCGCACAAAGTTCGAAGTCATATCATCTTTGTCCAATAGTTGTTGGCAACACGACACCATTATCAGGCCCAGTAAGTAGCCTGCCGTCTCTCCCTTCCAATTTGTATTGAATAATCTTTATCTTATTTGTCGTTTGAGATGTATATGCTGTTAAATAAGTAGACATTATTCAGCTGAAGTAGGGGACCAGTATCGCTTTTCCACCCCTTGGAAGTAAGACCTGCACTCGAGACTTCTCCCTTCTTGCCACATATGATACCTGTAAATTCTCCTGGTTACTCTTACTAAATCTTTCTGGAACAGAAGAGCAAGCCACTGTTTGTACTCTCCTCTGGGCTGCCTTATGACTGTTTTTCCAGTTATCCTTTCTCAATAATGGCCATATAGCTGCAGGGATCCACCACCAGAAGCATTGATGGTGATGATCTCTGACATCCATATGGGCAGCGGTACACTCGTCTTCGATCCCTGTCATAGCTCCATATTTTTGCTCCTCTTTCTAGTGTATACTCCCAGCACAACATGAGGCCAGTGACTTAGTCGCAATCTTAACAGAAAGCCAACGGCTTATCATGGGTCAGTGGTACAATTCTAAAAATAGAACAGTTCGACTTCTCTCCTCCCCATGTGTAGATTATGGCTCTGCCAAATGCAGTGTTTTTGGCTGACCTTCTCCGGTGAACAGTGAATTATAATCATAATTTATGCTACATATTTCCTAATCTCAAAGAAAGAGGTGTAACACGCTGTGATACTATAGCTACTTGAAGGGACTGGTCTACCTGTGACTGGACTACTCCTTTCATTTCTCTCCTACCCTACAAGCAAGATGTGCATCCCTGGTTATCTTAGGAACCTAATATTGATTAGTGGGAATTTTTCTACACAAGCGAGATGGTTCAAACCCATCCACTGGCAACTGCCCTGCATGTTATTTGTGGACGAGTAGGTTTTTTTCTCTTCATGTTGCAGGCTTTGCATAGTTCCCTGTTCATGTGATTCACAGATAGTTTAGTCTGAGTAATGGCTTGCTGATTTCCACCATGACGGTAGAACATGAAAGAATTAGCAATGCAAAGTGCTAGTTGAATGACTAGCTCATGAGAAGGAATCAGATGCGTCAACCCCTTGGATGAGGAGTAAAATCTGATAAGGTTGCACCCGATGTGTAAGCGATGTGAATTTCTATGGACTCATAATCGTGTCATTCATTTAGCTTTGTTTACCTACTCCTTCAGATGACTACGTATGTGCTGTTTTTCAGCCTTTTTCATAGCTTTATCTAGGATTTCTACCACTATGTTGTGTCTTTGACTCTATCTACCTTGGCAATATATGCCCAAATTGAACTCAATATTGGGTTGAAGACCCATCCCGTGGCAGATCCTTTACACAACGGTTCAAGTCCATCTTCAGGAAATATCATCGCTCTAGAATAGGCACAACTTTTTGGCCACCCTATTCAAGCCTGCGTTCTTACCAATGATTTGCATATGAACTTGACCTGGAACGAAGATGGAAAAACAATTCAGGGAAGATATACATGTGTCCCCTTGTTTATATAGTCCATCCTTATTCCAGATATTCTGTTCACGAATGGGTTATCCTTGAGTTACAAAGCTCCTTTGCATTTGGAATGAAACACTATCTAGCTTGGCATGTAATTCCTCTATTGATGCTAGTGAGTGGGCCAGGAGAATTCTGCGCTTGAATTTGTCTGCGTGCTTTGAACTGCGTTTGCATGCATTTGCGTGCCTTTTGAACTGATATTTCCGCTTCATGTACTCACCTTGGGTAAGGAGCGTTGACCATTGTATGTGGGTCACCATAACATAGATATTGAGTATTGACAGTAGGCAAGAAGTCATGGCAAGGTAACTTGCTGGAAGAAATACACTGCCAATGGTTCAAATCTGTTGGTTGACAAATCAGAAAGGCATTCATAAATGGCTATCTAGTGTGTTTTTGCATGCCAGACATGTGGGAGTTCAATTGGATAAGTCATACATGAATCCTGCAGGTGTGTGCCTTCCTCTCGACTAGGATGAGTAGTAGCATTCATGCTTTCTCTGAAATGGGAGATCACGGATTTGTAGGCTGCATGACAGCGTAAATATATGCCATCGTAGATTAGTGATAGGTGGATCCGCCTAGTGAACCTGGTTCAAACCCGGGAAATGGCTTCCACATTAGTTTCGGGGCTCCTTTTGGTTCGACGTCCTGGCGATTGAGAGAAAGTGCCGTGTAGGGCTGGTCCGGACATGTTGATTGCCGATATTTGGAATTTCAATTTTCAGGCATTTCCTTCTCTCTTATCGGTGACCTGACCTCAACATGGTCAATTTTGTTGGCTGTGTTCTTGGTGATATTTCTTCACTTATGTGGTCTGTATTTGTGCCACATCCTCTAGCTCGACCACTTCAAAGTCACCTATAAATGATTGATGACATGGACGCGCAACGTCCCTCCTGCAGAGCACAGATCAATCAACCTGGTATCCACGAGGGCTACGAGGGTGCAGATGAATCTGGTTGGGCAAAGATAAGTTCATTGTGGTGATCCCAGGTTGTCGTCTATTCATCTTAACTTGTTACTGAGGTTGATTAGAATTGAAGCAGCTTTACCCGAAAAGTACGCCCTCCTCACTGCTAGTTTACATGTTCTTACGAAGAGTAGCTTGGAGTATTTCTTCTCGGACTTTGATTGCCTATTCGATCTCCACTATCAGCTGACTGAGCAGGATACCATACAATGCCACGTTCGGAAGATTGGGATCAAGGAACTCGTCTTTTATCTTCGGGAATGCGAGCTCACTATGATTGACATCGGTGGCCAAAAGTCTGAATGGTGGAAATGGATTCACTTTTTCCAAGATGTGACAAGTTTCCTGATGCTGCTCCGAACTTCAGTTTTGCTTCATTCATCTTCTGCTTGTGCAATGACTGTTTTCCCCCCCTTTCTCTCGTCCTCTTCTATTTCTACTACTCTGCACCTTCATCATCAAAACACATTTCAGTTCTATTATGGCTAGTAACGTATGCTTCTCTCCTTGTTCCTCGTTGATACCGTCTTACCTTTGAACAGATCCGTGCTGCTCCGCTTTGATTGCTATCCTATATCCATATTCTCTAATATTGATGTATCGTCACGACCCTACGACTATCATTACTTCCGTCCTTACATCAATTTCACTTGCATTATCATTATGCACACATGAATGTGCCATGACAGTATCTCCATCGATGCGAAGCCAAATTCTCCCTCCACAAAGAGAAGTGCGAATAAACGAAAATCGGCAGCTCCAGTTGTTGCAGACCGTTTCCATTCGGGCGCTGTGAACATTCTGTTTACCAGGGTCGTGTTTTATATCATGATGACACACCTTTATATTTAGCAGGAGCAACACATGATTGTACTAGGGATTCCTACGGCGTGGCCAAGGTTAACAGGCAACGAGGAAGGATCTCGACACCATCAGCACAAGCTCTCTTCCGTTCACGAGGTATCGTTTCTCCAGGGGAACAAGGCGAGTTCTTCCTGCTTCGCCTCCTACCGGAAAGCTGGAGATGAACGCTATATGTAGAAGTTCCTCCGTCTTCATTATGTAACAAAAGCTGCATCTAATCTTCACAGGCTACTCAAATCAGCGATACACCTGTGTTTTTAATGAAACTGAATCTCTTTCAGGATTGCGGGGATGCCGGCACTTTCTGATTGCCAACATCATTCCTCTCCAGGATGACTGTTCGTATTCGTAGGAGTGGAGGCGATCAAACTCTTCCTCCGCACATCAAAGTTTGATTTCGGTTTGGCAACACTTTTCTTTTCAACCCTGTGATACAGTTGTCTCCTCAAATGATGGAGAGGGAACTTGATGTCTGCTGCGTTGGCCATTACGAATGCTTCCCTATATATGCTATCTTGTATCAGCCATAGAGTTACTCCAACAATGCTATGGCTCAAAGGCCAACAGGCAATAGTAAAGCTCTTGTCGTATGCATCTCTCAGCTTTGTATTCTTGTGTCCCTTCATTGAACTCGTATGCCCACTGTGAAATGGTAACAAAAGACGTCTATCTGATGCGCGGTCCCTGTGCACATGTAGATGGTCGATACTGTCTACAAAAGCAACGGAGAGTATTTCATTGCCCTGTGACTCACTGAAATGGGGAAGGTGGGAATGCCGTCCGCACGGGTATGTTGACGCGACGTTTCCACATGATTCCCATCCAGGGTGGAGCTATCAGCCACGATATTACTGTATGTTGATAACGATCAACAACCGTTGTCCATTGTCCTAGTGCCTACCAGCATCTTCATGTTACCATGGTTTGCAATTTTTACTCTTCTAGTACTAAATCTGATCGCTGTCTCAGGCACGAATGGCGGGGTGCTGCGACATCAACACGGCCTGGTGTACTCGACATAAATTTAGCTTTCATGAGCGCCTATTTGCGGTCTTAGGACGATATGCAATAGGTCCAGAACGTGATCTCCGGCACATGCCTGTATGTATACCTTCGTACTCTTATCAATATCCATCACCTCCCACCATGACTAGCATACAGAATGCCATCGATCATCTTTGCGCCTCGCTTTCCAAGCTCTCAACAATGGACAGCAAGAATAAAGCAGATTCTTGGGAAATCGGGTCACCTATGCCACGACCTCTGCGCCACCTCTGCTGCGCCAATCAAAGCATCTCCCAGGATCGCTCTTGCCCCAATGAAGCGATGCTGACCTGTTCAGGCTGTTTTCTTGTTCGATACTGCTCCAAGGAGTGTCAGACAGCCCATTGGAGATCTCATAAACGAGGTATTACTCATATCTCGGATATCAATGTACGATGCAGTGACTTCTGTTCTAGATTGTAAAAACCCCATGAATTCAAAGTCATGGTCACCGACATGGGTTAAAGAGAATAGGAAGCCGGTGTTCCTAGTTGGCGGAACAGGAACGGGTTTACAGACGAAGCAAAGATTTGGCAAGGGAATGGGCTTGTAAGGAGTTCTCCGGTCAGCGGTGATTCGTAAATACTAACATTTGAGTCATTAGATGGGGAGACATGACATCCATTGACATCATCAATGTGGAAAACAATGAAGGTGTTGAAGGAATATGCGACAAAGATCTCTCGCTTGCGTTCATAGGCACGGTTCTGACTTTTTCTATTGTCCATAATATCACTAACATTGTCATTAGCTACGGGGGATCTATGTAATGTCATCAGGACAATCAATGGGTTACCAGAAAACTACAGCGGAACCATCGAAATTGTACTTAATGATATAAATCCTATAGCCGTGTGTCGCAACCTCATTATTCTGTCTATCCTTGGAGTTATTGAGGATGTAGTAAGCATATTTGCTTTATATGACTCATCGTTGTCTGATTTCAGTTGTAGGAGGAAGTGGCTGAGCATGCTCTTCACATATGGTACTCGGTTTTCCTACCATTTTCCTATCAGACCCGTATTGTTCCGCACCTGGCCCGAGCCCCAACTCTTCAAAGCTTTGACGGTACACCTGCTCATCTCACCTCCTCCACCATGACATATGTCAGATGGAGCCTCGACTCTATCCGATTTTTATATATGCAGCTCTCAAGGAAGGACGTGGACTCCGCTGTAGCCAGAGATGCGCTGAACAGTACAATGAACGCACCAGAAAGAGTTGATTATCGTGAACGACAGTATGCGAGCCTTAGGCCCTCCCATAGGGTTGCTTTTGATACTTGGCGGAGGTCTGGGTTACTACTTCCCTTTGGCGACATCAACGACCGTGTATCTATTCCAAATCGATGGCTCTTCTCCCCCATGGGGGATATCTTACTCAATGATGGTTCTAGTCCGCTTCAAGGATGGGAGTAAGCGAAAGATTCTCAATTGCCATTCATCTGTTAATTACTTTCAGTTATAACGAGGTCGTCAAGGCAGGAAGGGCACATGGTACCACAGAAGACGACTTGATGGGTGGCCTGTTCTTCTATGTGAAGGACCAACTCGTTGAATTCTCACAGCGACTTCGGCGGTTCAAGATAAACATTTATTCATATGACCAAGACGTTAGAGACCTTCCATCAATGCTGAAGCGCGACACGTCTTCTCCTCAGAATTTTGATCGCATCGAGGTCTCCAATATCGTGGATAAGAACTATGTTGGCATATCTCTCCTTTCTGATTGGGGTCGTTTGTTAAGCAAGAATAACCCTCATGCGGCCGTTGTTGGCCATTTCATGAATTGGACAACTTGAAAGAAATCTGGGGAGGTATCATCATCAATGGCTCCCAAAGGAGCAGTGGATCGTGCGATGAAAGAGATGGGGGCTTGCAAGCATGTGGCAAGTGCTTTATTTTGAATTCACTCATGTAGGCGCTGATGGACTGTGTTAGGGTGCCCCTACTCGACCGTCTCCTTCTTTACACGACCCTACGCTCCTGAAGATGTCGAGTAGCCTCCAAATATTCTATGATACATCTGTTGCATTCCAGGAATACTTGAAGGATGAGAAGGCGGATGTGATTGCTAGGAAGGCGGGGATTAAATGCCGAAGAATCAACAAGATTGTCCCACATGTGTGTTGCATTCATTTCCAACATCTGATGTGACTGAGGCTTCCTTTCTTTATTAAGCACTGCTTTGCACAACTCGGAACGGTGCCAAATACGCTACCGTATATTGATTCGTCTGACTGGTGGTACAGGGTGGTGAGTCTACTCCTTTATATTCGTGATTGCTTCGCTTGGTAATTTCAGTCATATCTGCAGACATCCCTCAGCGATTCTACATTTTGTGAGCGTTTTGTTGAGTGGGAAAAGGTCACGACAGATGTATAATATTTATTTGCAACAACGATCACTAAAATAAAGATGTAACCATATGAATTGTTGATTTACAATATACATCGGTGATGATTATCACGTAGTGCCACTATCTGGGATTCAAGGTTATGGGAAACAGTACACTTCGAGAATAATTTTCAGAGTCGTTGGTACGGCAGCCATGGTCGCCATTTGACTAATATACCCTCCTCATCCCGTCAAGCACTTGGGTCATGGTAACTGTGTCCGTGGTTTTCATGGCCTACATTCATCTGCCGGTACTTCTGCTTGTCCCTACAAAAGCCTCTCGACCTCCACAGAGTTCTTAGCTTTAGATGACTGGAAAAGCTTCAAACAACTCTCACACGTCTACAAGGAGGAATTGAAACAGCTTTCACGGCGGTTTTGGTGTCGCTTCCACCTCAAATATCGTGGATTGCAGGCCTTGAAGAATCTGACAGATGTTACTCCAGCTTCGCAGTATCTCAGGACCCACAGCGGCTTTTTCTATGGTCTCTACTTTCATCGTTCCATTACTGCTGCTGCCGCAATCATTCCCGTACCCCAATTACAAATAATTCTGCCTAACGCTGTGCTTCAACTGAAAGAGAAATGAGCACCAGACCTCCATGTCGGGAACATGAGTGGAGCTGCTGAGTATTTTCTCCATAAACTGAATGCCATATATTAGGACAAGTCGAGAATGCTGCAATTCTATAATCCTGTATCGTGGAAGTAATGGCCTGGCTCGCTGTGGGGAAAGATTGAATCATTACAGGTGACCTGTATAGAGCGCGGTGGCTGTAACCCCTGGTATACACTGTATGCCACCAGCCGAACAGTCAGTGAAACGACCACTGCTGTGATGTACCAGTCTTTTGGTCCAAAATTCTGTGCAAAAAAACCAGTACAGTTTTTGTACAAGTCTTTAGTCTAAGATATTTTGGTCCCGGATGCATTAACAAAAAGAGCTAATTTTTGTATCAGTCTTTTTATGAATCTTTTGAACCGGTTTTATACTCCCAAAGACCTATATAAATACATCTAGGCTTTGTCTCAATCTTTTGGTTGGTTTTTTCGCTGCAAAAAGACACCGGATCTTTCGGACTGGTCTTTGGTTAGATCTTAGATTTGATCTTTGGTAAGGAAACACGTGTGAAAAAACCCCGATCTTATGACAGGTCTTTGGACCGGTCTTTGGATCGGTTTTTGGATCGGTTTTTGGATGCGGTCTTTCGGTTCCAACATGTGGACCAAAAAACAAAGGAAAGACCACCAATTTTTGGTTCGGTCTTTCTGTCCAAAAGACCAGTCTGACCAGGTGAGTCACAAAGTGATCGACAGTGACTGGGAGGCGGGGAGAGTGTCCGGAATCAAGAGCGCATCACCTGTGACTCAAGGGCATGTCACTGAGTGACTCGAAGGTGCATCACTTTGTGACTCACCTGGTCCTTTGGACAGAAAGACCGAACCAAAAACCGGTGGTCTTTCCTTTGTTTTTTGGTCCACGTGTTGGAACCGAAAGACCGCATCCAAAAACCGATCCAAAGACCGGTCCAAAGACCTGTCGTAAGATCGGGGTTTTTTCACACGTGTTTCCTTACCAAAGATCAAATCTAAGATCTAACCAAAGACCAGTCCGAAAGATCCGGTGTCTTTTTGCAGCGAAAAAACCAACCAAAAGATTGAGACAAAGCCTAGATGTATTTATATAGGTCTTTGGGAGTATAAAACCGGTTCAAAAGATTCATAAAAAGACTGATACAAAAATTAGCTCTTTTTGTTAATGCATTCGGGACTAAAAAATCTTAGACTAAAGACTTGTATAAAAACTGTACCGGTTTTTTTGCACAGAATTTTGAACCAAAAGACCGGTACATCACAGCAGTGGACTGGGCGTTTGCATGATCGCACAGTCTGGAAAGGGAGGCTCGTATACATGCTTATTCTCCTCTTGTATTGACAGTTTTCCGTAGGGGAGGTTGATGCAATCTTCATCTGAGAGCAGACGGACGTCTTCAACTAAGAGGCGGGCTTCGGGTAGCGTAATTAATAGCGGAATAGGAATAAAAGTGCACTGAGAAGGGCCGCAGAGTCTATCACCGACGTGATAGAATGGTCACCGCGATGAGATAGCGAATGTAAAATTGATCCTTCATGATCGCCGAGACTGGCATAGCATTTGAAGTGTTCTTCCTTCCGCACGGCATCGAATTAGCAGAAAATCAGAGACTCTCCTGGTGACACAATGAAGATGAGGAAAATGACATGACAAAACGAAATAGAAGGGACTTGCCGTTATCTGTACAGGAAATGATCGCGGGTGTATTATAAAGGAGCAGATCGTTAAAGATTCGTGACCCTTTTATGGCTAGGTCGCATTATACAATAGTTTGTAGATCTAATGCTCGCATTTAAATTTTATGCAGAGAAGGACACGGATATAGAATACCATACCAAGAAAGATGTCCCGCGACCACGATGAGCCCGACTTATTTCAATGAGCGTATCCTGTGCTATGTACTTGGGACATGTAGACGCTGTAAAGCGCATCTCTAGGGCGCGTAGCAGGATCTTCTATCCGGAAGAGTTGACGAGAGAATGAACCCGTGACATAAAGGATCATGTTAATAGGCGTGATGGTGGTAGGATACAAGCTTTCGACTAAGAGTAGTTCCTCCTTGGAAAAGGAGATGGATGTTTGTGGTAAGGTGACGTTCGACTGATATCGCTTATTGAAGAGAAGATGATTGTGCAGGGCCGGAGGGTCCCCAAGTTCTGCAATGTACGCCATTATAACTGGAGAGAAGATGTAGTAGGGTGTCGTACTGGATACGTCTTATGACCTCGAGCTATTCAGGAAGGCTGTTTGTAGCGAGATATAATGGGCCGATCGTGCAATAGGCAGGTATAGTAAAAAGCCCACAGCGCTTGAATTTCAAAGTAAAAATTAAGCCGAAAACAAGTTCGTGTGGAGATGGATGGAAAACTCGATTCTCGAAGCAGAGCGCAAAGTTCCCTTTGACCTTGGCTCCTTGAGGATGGCGAAGCCGCTGGAAGACAGATCGGGGGACGACGACGAGAGAAATTTATCCCACGATGCTGGCATTGAATGCAAGAGAAGGAAGGTAGCGACGATAGACTGTGGCCGTGTTTGGTGAAAATGAGTGTCGGTGCACTTTACGGAGGCACTGGGGAGCATACAGCGATAAGCGCACGGTATGCCTCAGCATGGCTGTCTGCTATGACGATTTTGGTGTCTATTCAAGGTAGCTGCAGTCGAGCGTAGAAGCGACAAAGAGTACAAGAATATCGTGTAGGTGATTCTCGAGGATGGCGGAACACTCGTCCGTGGGGGTTCAGAGCGAAAAGCCAGGGTGCAGGAACATCGAGTTCGGGCTTGGTGCTTGTTCCCTCTCAAGAAATATCTAGAGAACGAGATGAGAATTAGTGTCCAGCTGAAAGTAGTGAAATAGACGTACCATAATGATATTACTTGCACCCCTACAAGATAGAAGAGAGCGTAGGTCAAAATGTCCGTCACAGCTATCCCGGCTACCATCTTTCGACCTTTGGTAAGGAAGGAATCGCACACGGCAAGTGACGCTTTTCCCGTACGATGTCAGATGCTTCGGATGAGAATGAGCCATGCGACTTGACACTCTCCCTGTAGTACCTTCGGGGGATACATGCGGGGATATTGACGAGCTAGCTTGCAGTGCTGGTATCTGCTGGCCTTCGATTCACCGCTTCCGGAAAGGCTATGTGTGTTTCACCGCTGCCTATGGAGGAGGCTGACATGTACCTAGGTAAAACGAGTGAGCAGAGGGTGCGAAGAAAGAAGCAGTCAACATACTTGGAGGTTGACCGAACACTACACGGCGAATATACATACAACTCTGAGCTGCAAATTCTAGGCAGAGTGAAAGTCTCATTCTCACTGCTGCGTAAGGCGACGAGCGAGGGAGTAAAAGCAGAAGGCAATAAATATGCCCAGCCATCTGCTATGAGGATTTTGATACTTTCCCGAGACTGCTGAACGTCGAAATGGCGAAGATGAGAACGGAAATGTATCCATGGGAGAATGTAGTAAGGATGATTGAGAAACGGGGATGCATAGGAATCTGACGTCCACCATCCTGCGTCTAGCAGAGAAGGAATTATAACGGAAACATTGACATGGGTGAGAATAAGTCACTATACGAAGGAACTCGAGCCGGGTGGGACATTTCCCTGCATCCTTCATAAGTCTCGTGCTCAGGTGTACGAAGTCAGATGCTTTGAGTGCGATGAATTGCGGGGGGCGGTTTCCTTCCTTAAGTGTACCCTCTGAGAACGAACACGTGGAGGAATGTTTGCATCCTGCAACGCAGCATTGGTAATATATTGTCCTTAGGGCGTCGGACCGACGGAGCAGAGATCCATGCTTTGTTGTTCGCCATTAGAAGGAGGTCGAGGCTTATCTATGTAAAATGGGTGAGCACAGGTATGTGGAGAAAGAAGCGAACGGCGTACTTAGACGTCAAACGGAACCTTGCAAAGCTTGGTAGCCATGTTTCTGTACTGAACGATTCCATCACATGCCGCATATTTCCATTTTCCATCGAACGGGTTGTATGCGCAACGTCTATGAAGAGGGTTCCGCGGATAGAGATGGTTCGTACTTTGGCGTGAACGGCAGGCTGCTGTTCACAGCCACTGTGCTAGCTGTAGATTAGTTCGATGAAGAATAAAGATCCCGAAAGAGGGCTTTTCGTAGAGGTGCAGGTGTAATAATCTCTTCCCTGGTTTACAGTTTTGTGAGCTGGAAGACGCTGAATAGTAATTGTCTTACCTTGTATTCCCTCCCTAGACCCCCCAGCGAGCGTCATATTTGTTCGGTGTAGGGGCCTATAATGGGTGGAGTTAAGGAGCAACCCGCCTTGGCGCCAGAGGAGTTGGCAGTTCTGGTCCATGCAGTGCTTATGAGGTAGAATACGCCCTGTGGTGAGACTCGCTGCATCCAATACTAGAGAATGATGGTTGTGAAGCTGAGGAGGCGAACCACGGTGGGAGAGTTGACGTCGTCCTGTCCCAAGGCTTGGCGTTTGTACTTCTGATTGATTCTGAATCAGTGACGAAGAGCTGGTACGCGACGGCCTTCAGTCTAGGTGAGATGGAACCAGCGGTTTGACATTTTCGACGGCGCAATAACCAGGTTTTCTGCTCTGCATTATGTTAGTTAGGAAGGTTTGTTAATATGAATAAGAAGTTGTCATACCTTTTTCCTACTACTTCTTGGTATCCTTTTCGTCTCTAAACAGTACGGCTAGACATCTTGATACCCAGCATAACCATGAGGGAGAACACTCCGGCCTCGGAGAAACTTCATTGACGCCCTATTCCGTGAGTAAACTTCGCATCCGTTGAGGTCGGCCTTTTCGCAGTTGAGGACTCTCATTTATGAGATTCAGGATGCAGGTGTTCATGTACTTGACTGGGGGTCAGTGAAATAATGACACGCAATGAAGGTCCTCGAGCCTCGTCGACATCCTCTGATTGGCCAATAGATGGCGTCCAGTTTTCCAGTATTGGCGCCTGCTGTTCGAGTCGGGGCAATATATCTGAGCTCTGGGAGGACAATCGTACGTATGGCAGGTGCCGTTAAGTGATTAAGTAACTGAGGGCTTGACAGGCATTTCTGGCGGATGAGTTGCGAAGCGTGCAGCGGCACGTCAAGCTCAAATTCGAGTTCGTCGTAGCATACGTAAGAAGGGAATATTAGCAAAGTCAATACTATATTTCGTTTTCTGTGGATTATATTAGTACTAAATAGCGCTGAAAGGAGCAGACGACTTACCATATCGATGGACGTTGGCAAGCAAGAAATCGGAACGCCGGATCCTTGTTGCCGGCACACCAAATAAACGCAAATATCCGGGATCAAATTCGGGCTCTTTGCCTCCCACCATCACTGCGTTCGCAGTGCCGAATCGATCTTCCTTGCCTCGCCTACATCTAGAGAAGAAAAAGCGGCTCGAATCCTTTAACCTTCTGCCAGTCTCGCTGCTATTTTTCCTCATAATCATCTGGGGGCAGTCTTCAACGAGTACAAGCATTGCTGGAAGCGCTACTGGAACAGCTATGAGCGAGACTACGATGTTAAGCTCAACTTCAAGGAATAGCAAGGAGTATGAGCTCGAGTACTAGTGGGAACATCACCGCTAGCTCGACCCTCTCAGTCTCAGCAGAGCTACCGAGTCTGAGTGGTTACTTGACCTGTAGTGCGTCGCTATGCCTCTCCTCTTTTCTTGCAAAATTAACGAGGAGCCCGTAGTAACGAATTGCTTACAGCTTTTGATATCTGAGGCCAACTGCACCAGTGTCGTAGATGTAAACTGTTTCTACCCAAGGTGTGTCTGAATACCTCGTCTTCGCTGTTCTTCAGCTAATAGTCGGTATAGTGCCAAGTTTACGACCGGACTCACGGACTGCGTTACACCCAAAATGAGCTCCCCACGGCGGAAACCCTATCATAGAGCTTCTGCACCTTGGTGTCTACATGCATGTCTCTGTCGTTCAGCATCACTTCAATATCTTCTACCTCGTCGTTGACGAGTGCCAGTATCACGGCAACGACTTCCAGTTTCGATGCCAGAGCGGCATCGAGCACCGTCGGCGGTCCACTAAGTTCGCCCACATCGTCATCGAGCGCGGCACTGCGTCGGAAAAGCGACTATGCGATGCAGAAAGAATCTTTCGTTGGATGCTCTGCATCGCGAGTAGGACCGATCCGGATGTTTGATTGCCGATATTTGTCATTTCAATTTTCGGGCTTTTTCTTCTCTCTTTCTTACCGTGACCCGACGTCAACGCGGTCAATTCTGTTCGCTACGTTCTTGGCGATATTTCTTCACCTGTGCGTTCTATATCTGTGTGGTATCCTCTGGCTCGATTGCTTCAAAGTCGCCTATCGATGATCGACGCGGTGTCCTCTCCTCCTACAGAGCACAGATCCATCAAACTGGTATCTACGAAGGCTGCAAGGCCGCAGATGAATGTGGTTGAGTAAAGATACGTTCATCCCTCTCCATTTCGCCCTGACGCTCGTTGGGTCCAACGCATTTTCAGCTTCTCGGAGAGACTTGTTCCATCCCGTTATCCGATAAGGTTAGTCTTTATCTCGTCCGTTTTATCAGCCTTATATTAAGATGTTGCTCCGCAGACTCCGTATATTAAATACCGCGCTCGAAGTGGGAGTGAACGTGCTATCACATATTCGCTTAATTTCAATCCAGAAAACCGGTCGGGTTAATCGGCCGGGCCGACGCGAACGTGAATGCACGAACGCATTAGATAAACGCGCAATTCGCCGTGTCCGTCGAGAGTCAAATTCTTGGTTGCCGAATTCAAACTTTGGCTGGCTTATTTGACCACTAGACCTGAACGTCAACGTTTCAATACCTGTCGCGGGACCCTCAGAGCTCCAATGCACGTCAGTCGAACCCTAGTCCCCCCGAAACTTATTACTGATGGTTTCATGGTACTCGTTCGACATGTGCAGCGATAAATAACCGACGGCGAATCCACCTCTGGACATGTTCAGCATTCGTTGCGTGTATCGAGCTCTTGAACATGGAACACTACCCGATTTGAATCCACGAGTGTTATAACTCGCTGTCATGCTGGCAAGTGATCACCTATCTGTCCACTTTTCTTGTTCCTAAGTTTTAATTAGCCGTCGACGATCGTGCCTTCCCTCATTCCTGTCAGCCTGGTTATGTTCCGACCCCCTCCTACGGGACATCGCTGCACCTGCATATCCGCAGCTTCCTGTCGACACGCTGGTATCATGATCAACCTACGATGACATTGCTTCCGCGTCAGGTAGCTCATTTGCCACCTTTCTATTTATTGTTCTTTCAGCCTCACTCGGCGTTATAGCAAGCGCTTGGCGCTTAAGTCCTAACGCAACAATTGCATGCTTCTCCCAGGCCTTATCCGTGAAGGTAGACACAATCAATGCCATTTTATTGTTCTACGCTAATTACGACCATCATCAGGATTGCATTTGGTAACGACGGTCGGTCTCCACATCAATCTCACTTCTGTGATGCGTGAGATCTCGCTAGCGGTGAGAACAAAGTCTCTGTTCTATCGTTGTATACTAAGGATTGGTGGTTTTAATAGATAGTTCTCTTCCGCTACTGATGTAGCAACGGACATATTTCATACGATTGTTCCTTGGTAAGAGATCTCATAGTACACTATCATCTATTAACGTCTCCCGATTCTAGTTTACTCGAAAAGTGTGATTTGCCGTTCCCTGGCAAACTCCTTCTCCCGCAGACATTCTTCAGACCGCAGAGCTACTTAGATCAACGGGAGATCTGGCCCGCTAATTCACTTCGAAAGAGAATTCGTTGGAGCCTCGCGGTTCGATTCCGTATAACGGTGTTATGTTGATATGGCCTTTTTGGTATTAACAGACTCTCTTCCTGTGGCAGCCGTCACCCTGGGACCCCGGTGAATATATCCACAGTAAGAACAATGTTTGGATTTCTAATACATGGTAGTCTGTCTCTTACGTTGAAATATTATGCGAATATATCGGTCTGCATAAAATGGAAGAAAGCTGTGCGCAACTTGTTCTGCCTTGAGGTTCTGAGCTACACCCTGTCGGTAAGTAGGTCAGAAGAAATGAAAACCACGGTTGCCATGTGGTATATAATCTCGTTTACTTGGTCGATCTGTTGGATGAGGGAGTAAATCCGCAAGGGCATGTATGCAGTGGTTCAAATCCACCTTCGGGTCATAAAAATGAAGAACTCGAGTTTTTCTTTCTTTCTTTTTTTGACGACCCATAACATATATGCATTAAGTCTTAACACATTTTTCGTGAAGTTTGACAGAGAGGAGACACGTGCAGAAGGATTGAAAAATGGCGCTACAACGATGTCTGCAATGTGATCTTGGGTGAATTTGATGTACGAATCCCTGAGAAATTACTGTTCTTCAGTGCGTACGAGATCCACGGCGGTCACTAGGGTATCTTATCGAAGCGGAGGAGCGGTGACCATCATTTTTGGTGCCGGAATGGCTGCGATTGCTTCCGAACCTCTTGGCGGCTAGTTTCGTGCCGGTAGGCTGGCGTGTTGATTGCCGGTATCTTTTTTTTGTCATTTACCATTTCGACAACGCGTGGTCAGAGTCAGTGTTGTACGGTCGCCCGACCTTGAGCCGAAGTTAAGGTTGCCGGTCACGAAACTTCGGCGTGACAGTTGCCAGTCGCGTAAATAACCTTGACCTTGACTCTGTGGCTGTGATGCCACATGTGACAATTTTTTTGACTTATTTGTTTGTCTCCGATCCCGAATGCTTCGTCATCATTTTGCCGGCCTTCCGGTCCCTGTGTAGGCAAGGAAGCGGTAGCGTGGGGAAAGTCATGGTCATTTGCTGACCGTGACAGTGACGACTTCGTGACAGTCATGACTTCGGCAACTGTCGCGCGACCCGCACAACACTGGTCAGAGTACCGTTGTACTTTCGTCGCACTGAGACGTTTCGTTAAGTCCTGTCGTCAGTGCTGCGCCTTGTCTTTCGAAGGGTGCCTTGCCTCTGATGCCAACTTTCCTCGAATTTTCCTTGTTACTGATCAAGGCACCGACGACCCTCTTTCGCTCCGAATACCGATGCCAGGTACTCGCCGTCCCATCTTTCTGTTTTCTGATCAGTATGTGGTGCCTGCTCCATTCTCTATTACTATTCTCCGACTCTGCCATACGAGGCCGACACTCCTTCACTGGGCTTTGTTCTCACTGCTGGTGGCGCTATCAGGCTGGTATCCTCTACTCTCGTCCCTACGGTAATCATTGGCTTATCGTACAAGGCGCCTATCTGTATGCCACTTGATGCAATTCCCTCGCTTGTCATGGGAATTCATTGATCGTGCCCGGCGCCGAACTGTATCAGTGCATCCTCAATCACGCATTTCCAGTCTTGGCGTATGACAGTTCAGTTCAGTTCATAATCCTCAAGGTCTTATCTCTGCTACGACTTTGGTGGTAAATGGTACGGTGCTAGTTGCTCCCATCAGTTAGAGTTTTCTTACTGTGATTTATTGGAAAACCTCGGTGCTGTGTTGGTGGCTAGCTCCCCATAGTAAGAATGGCGATGTCACCCCTGAGTATTTGCTTTCATGCGGTCCATCTTAACACAAGGAGAATATATATGAGTAAACTCAGTCGGGCACAACGTGGGTGAAATGACTGTATTGAGTCGACTGTACCTAACACGAGGAGAATATATGTGAGTAAACTAAGTAGTGATGTAAGTAATAAGTAGGACAATGAGCGTAAGGTATACGTACCTCAGTCGGGCACAACGTGGGTGAAACGACTGAGGTACAATGGTATCTACGGTTGAACTTATAGCTGATCGAAATAAAGGAGCGTGTATCAATATGGTAATAAGGAACGGAATGAGATAAGATAAACTTAGGGTATACGGGGCGAATCTCCTTCAACACATCTTTCTTACAGGAAGGGTGTATCCCTGCTAAAGAGCCAGAATATACCTGATCGCGGTAGCTTCCATATGTCTTTGGAACTTAGAGAGAGAGACAGAATCTCCGACGACGTAAGTTTATTATCGGTATGAATAAAATGGATTTACTTACAAATGCATATTTGCGAACTGTTCAGTTTCACTGAAATAGCGTGTTTGCTTTCCAGGTTGAGCGCACTTCATCTCAAAGACCTACTGTGGCGAACGGGTAGTTCCCAAATAATAGCCGTCGTATTGTAAGTGGACTACCCTCATTGTACACGAACGTGCGGTTCGCTTATCAATGCCGGTTGCTATGCGCCAATGGGAGTTTCAGGCTCCAAGTAAGATGGCATCACGGAGGGAATTATTCACCTACTAAGTGAACAATCTATGTCTGTCTTCCAATGTCCTGAAGTCAGCGTTTTTTAGGTGAACAGGGTCGGGATCAGCCCGGGGAAGGAATATAGTAGGTCCCTAGGAACAGAAAAATACGTGATATGCCAGGTCCGATAGACTCTCACCATCTGATAGAAAAATTAGACTCTTTCGAGTTGAAACTCCGCGGCCGTGGTCAGCCACATACGCGTCGCGCACGTGCAGTCAACGTGAGTGAAAGTAGCTGATCACTCCTCTCGTTCGCGTCACATTCCAAAACTCCAGATCACATAGCGGGTCGCCTAGTACCCAAGGTATCAAGTCGATCCCGCCCGGTTCCCGAACGTGCCGGAATTTTCTCGCGCTCTCTCCGACTCTGAGCCATCTAGAGTAATGAGTTTGTCAGATAGTAACTTGGTTTCCATTGGGAATAATTTAGCATAGTACAAGTATTACATGCACCGACCGAACACTACTAGGCGTGCTCAAGCCGAAGATCAACCACCCTCCTGTACCAACCTATTATTAGGAACGAAAGGAAGCATACATATTCTGAACGCGACAATGTCATGAAAGGTTAACATATTTTGGCGCTTCAGTCGTGTCTCGAATAGGAACGACTTGCATCCATTTCGTTATCTCTCTCATCTCCGCCCCGCGGCAAACGAGCATCACACATCGAATAGTGCCGCTGATAATACCTCTCTCTTTCCGTCTGTGTGCCATCATGCCAAGATCGCGGAGGGTAGCTTTGAACCTGGCCTCTGGCCTGGTCCTGTCCTTCTACTGCGAAGGACGTGGCGGATACAGAGGGGATATTAGGGTAAGGATTCGCAGCTGGAGAGTCGTAGCGAGAGGAAGAAGACTGAGTTGCGACAGGGTTTGTGTGGCTACGATAGTGCCTGAGCATGTTTGACTTGACGTTGAACTCTTTGCCACATCCGGGAAGTGAGCATCGGTACGCTTCGCGGGTAGCATTTAATACTGGATATAAATGGAAGGCTGATAAACTCACGCGTAGCACCGGTATGTGTGTTGATATGAATATTCAAGCTACTGGGCCGACGGAATCGCTTTTTGCAAACCGTGCAGATATGCTTCTTGCTTTCATCTTCGTCTGAGTCCGATGGCAAGAGGTGAGGAAGCGAGACTGGGGCTCCAGGGTGTGAACGGGTGTCCTGGGACGAGGGCTTGCGTAGTGGCTGGGGAGGTACATATGGGTGGGACGGAATGAGTGTCGGAGGCGCACTGCCCTTCACACGAATTTCGGGTGAGACGCGCAACATGTGGTCTGCAAAATAGACGCTATTAACTCGATGTGTTAAATTACAGGATGAACAATAGAGCTAGCCTGGGAACAGTTCGTGAATACCGGGGAGAGTGACATTTGCGTTATCAGCCATTGCAAGTGGGTATGGCGGTAAGGATGGGTATCGTCTGGTTATGTACTGGGTTGTTCCCTCCGAGAATCAGCAGTCATTGCAAGCACGGGACGATGAGCCGATGGAAGGCATGTTCTTACTTCCTGTGAGGGAGGGATCCTTCATCTGTCTGTTTTCATCAGTTCGAACACTGTGTGACCATCACAAACTCACCCTTTCGCAGTGTCGTATTCTCCATTGCACCTCCCACGGCTAAGCCACAATCACAGCTTCCAGAGTCTCCTGATTACCCTTCTCTGCCAGGGTAATATTTACGCGGCGGGTCTCCCGTGAGAAGAACCTTGCTGATCTCCTCGTTATGATTTGCTGATATGCTGGCTGATATTCCGTCATTTCGCTCTGCGTTGCGAAACTCTACCCACGTCCAAGTTCTTTCATAATAGATGGCCCATCACGTCTGACGACTTCGCTACGAAGAGGCTCTGTGTCCATTCTCACCCGGCCAAGCTTTTCTTCCACAATTCGAAGGGTTATCTGCGTTATCTGTCGGAGCTTCCGTAATGTAATGCCTCATTGTATGTATAAATTGGTAGGGAAGTTACGGCCAAGGAAACTTGAGAGAACGCCTGTAAAACGGCACACCGTGCCGATCCCTTGGTTATTTATAGGGGATTATCATGTCCTCCTGGGAGTCTATGCTGGAAATTGAATTGTACATTCCCAGAGACTAATCTCCCAGTCGACTCGCTAATTATACCTCCAAGGCCGGCGGGCTTGCCACTGGCCAGTGAAGCATCAGCAATTCACAGATTCAGGAGGTATCTGTTTCATCCTTAGCGGACATGAAGCTTGGAGTTGGGCACCTGCCGAATTCGCCGTTTCCGGGGGATCGTTAAACATCCCGAAAATTCATGAGGTTCTCACTGTGCAGCTACGTACCGTGTGCTCAGTTCCGCCATCTGCCAAAAGTCGTGACAGCAACAATGAAATTCATGTGAGATTGAAAAATGAACAATACACCAGAGCCTATAGAATTATATGAGTATCATCATTGAAGCCCAGTGCGTCGCTGGCCAGGGGAAAAACAATTTGATATGACAGAGCGGAACAGAGGGCAAATCAAGTTACGTACCCTGTTTTTCTTTTGATCCTGAACACTGATGATCTCTCCACATCGTAACCGATGGCTGTTGCGCTTACGGGATAAGCGAACTGAATGAACATTGCACCGTAAGCCGTAGGCCATTCCGTGGAAAATGATAGCTGCCATCTGGCTAGGCGCTCGTGTCTTCATCAACTGTGGAATAAGTCTACCACTACTTCAAGTTATTGTATTCAAATGTCATTGGACCGGTGTTGTTTGCGCTCTTTCGATTGTTTCCTAACCTTCCCCTTTCTTTATTTTTGCTTAGTCCTGTAGAGAGAAATCTATTACGGATACCAGCATCAAAGGCACGAATTCTGCGGTACACACGTTGTACGATGTCCCCGGGTTTTTCATTTCTGTTTCTCACTAACACTCCTGACCCTCTTTCTCAAGACACGTTATCCAGCTAGTTCAAATACAAGCACGACTTACACATTCACGGCCATGGGTCCAATGGCTTCACGATGACCCGGCATAAGCAAGATTCTTCAATCCGTATGTTGGTGTGACAGCGTTGACATGCAGATCAAATGTCGCAGCGAAGGACTCGGTTTGGTAAGTTCCTGAATGCACTCTAGGCGAAGAATTCTGGCAACATTCCCTTAGGCCATCATTCATTCGCCGACTTATTCATATCGAGACATCTCCATCCTAAAATATGTAGTGGCGTAAGCAGAAGAGAAGGACTATTTTTGAGTCCGCTGACGCATGCAGGGAAGGTTACTACACACGATTAAAGAATCTTAGGGTGGAAAGTCTAGCCTCTTCATGGAGATACCTAATAGGATATTTACTACGTTTGGGTACATTCAGGTACGCTCCAATATTTATTTGGCCCCGTCTTCCAGCATTAATATCCTAGCGAAACGGATCGCGACTCATTTTCCATGTCGCACTACTACAGATGTCAGTTGCTCCTCTGCAACAGCTCCCGCTATCCTCAAGAGGAGTCAAGATTATTATCACCACCTGTATTCCAGTAGAAGGACTGGATTACTCTCGTACTTGTCAATACCAGCTTGTGATGCGGCGGTACCATAACCGTGACAGTATACGGGTTTAAGGAGCAAAATCATTGGCGGGCCTATGACATTCTCGTAGCTGCAAAAAAGTTCCAGAAATCTGGCTCTGGTATTCAGGTGTTCTTATCGATGGTCACTTCAATCAAGCTCAATGATGGCCGTAGTAAGGATTGCCACCCATGCCGTTGGAATCGTCTTACGGGAGATACCAGACTCTATTTCGTGGGTTACACGGTTCGGAGTATTCGCCATTCTGAATACCGAACATCTCACCACCGATACACGCATCGGTAACCAAGGTATGGCCACCGTACTATATGTCTGGTGCCTCCGTACCATGTGCTGACTACGCGGCGGGATGAAGGGCCAAATTTCTTACCAGGATCAATTGAATACGTACCCTACCCAGGCTCGACTTCAGGTAGCTATGTTTTGACTTAGACGAAACGAGATGAAAGTGACGTACTCATTTCCACATTGTAGTCATATGCACAAAGATTGATTTATAGGTATACATGCGGAAGGTTCTTTTTCAAAGTATACATCGATGGATGTTTACTAGCCCGTCAGGTTCGAAGATGATATACCCGTCTAAATAGCATATGTCGTCCGGATGAACGAATGACACTTTCTTTCCGCGTACGTCATTTAATGATCGCAATTTAAAGATAACCCTCCGCGGAGGTACGCCTACATCTCATCAGAATAGGCAGCCCTATGAGGTCTCTTTCCCCTTGACTTCTAGTCGCTCCCCGAGACATTGTAAGATTGACTGCTCTGATACAAAAGTCCATGTTTAGACTAAACTTCCTCACAAGGACATATTTTGGAAGAGCTGCGATTTGTTTAGTCCATAAAGGAGGAGTAAGCCTGCTTCCGCCGCCGATATCTCATACAGATATTAATCCAGACGTAACAGATTTCATCCTTGGACCGTTCATGTCCTAGCTAACTAGGGAAAGAAGGATCATTAGACAGGTTCCGTCCGTATCAGGTACGTAGCTGCCATGATGGTGCATCTCGCACTCACGGTTCATCTCTTATCCCCACAAGACTAGCCTATACCTTATCTTCACGCAGGCAGAGTCCCAGTCTAGCAGCCCAAACGAAGCGCATGATTTACCTACTATTAGACCTCCCTGGCTGGTGTGGTAAAGTGCTCTTCGGGTGTGTCCTACCGCGAAGCATCTTATTCGCGAGTCTCTTCTGACGATTGACTTTTGCACATTTTGGTAATCTCCGAACCCGCTATGTTAAGTCTGACTACGGCGATCCTGTCAAATACTCTGGTTAGTACCCCCGAATTCTATCACACAGCCTTGTTATTCCCAGCCATGATTCGGGTGGAGTTCACACCATACATGGCATAGAATCAGTCGCTACGGTGGATGCAAAACTCTCCACCTGATGTTCGTTCTTCCATCACTGTCAGCATCACTGCCGTGATGCTATCATATCGCGAATGATGGCTTGTGTGGGAACTTTGGATGTGACTCTGACCATGCGTCTCTGTAAATATCTGTCAGGTTCATTTCCCCAGGCTCTAGCTCTAGCTTTCTGGTCGTTATGTCGGGAAGACTCTTCAAATGACAACTGTAGGGATTGTGCGTCCTGTTTCTATTGTCGCGAACCTATCTCAGAATATTATTCTAGGAAAGGTTCCACCTTGCGTTCCTACGAGTCTGCTTTCGCCTTCTAGATCATTAGCATCACGGAAACGATCGGCAAGCACTGGCACAGAGGTTGGTGGCGAGCACTTGATAGAGCGGACCTCGCAATCCTCTTCGTTTTCTGAGATCGTCCAAAGATTATATTTGAGTCAAGTAGGACTAACACTAATCACGGTTAGTGAGTGCTTCATCGTATACACTCATTCGCTTCCTGATTTATCTATAGATATGCTTCTACGATTTTTCCTGCTGTTTATGTATCTGCTCAATCGCTAAGGTCTTGCCCACTCGGCCTGCCAGGTCAAATTTATGGAATGAGAGAAATGCCGAAATGATTCCGACGACTATTGCAGATCCCTCTGAATTCCCTCGAACACATTGTGGTCAAAATGGTCCAAACATACATCGTACTTAATCATTGCTCTATTTTCCTGGTGATCTCATGTCTACTCAGCAGAGGCAGGTCGAAATTTGATGGGGTATTCGAGCCTTCCTGGTGGTCGTCCTCTTCAAGTTGAAGAAGTGCTGTCCATCCAGCCAACAGCCACTGGGAACCTTTGTTCAAAGCATCAATATTACTGAGCGGTAAGTGGATACGTCGCCTAACATACAGCCCAGCACTTCCTTTGTGACCTGAAGGCTATCTGCTCTCGATAGAATCCGTTACGAATCCAATGAGAGTGGGCCACCATCCAGTTATCAAGCACGATGCCGTGCTCTGATGCCGATGATATCGGGTCGATGCAAGTTCCTCCGAACCACGATGTTCCTCAAGCCGCGGCTAGTGAACTCGCTGCAAACGAAAGGTCAGACAGCCAATTAAGGACGACTTCTCCCATACTAACAGAATATTAGTACAAAGGACGCTGGCTTGTCCATTCGCTACGCGAAATTCCCGTGATTCTTATCTGTATTCACTAATTTTCTTACATCACTGTTTCTTCAGAGTGCCTCCTGAACGCTTTTGTAGTCAATGACCCTACGCGAATATTAATTAATCACGGACATTATCTGCTTACGCTGCAAGGTCAGGCGACCCGAAATCAAAAACACATTCGCCTGTGTCCGCGGTGAATTTCTCAGCGAGTCGAAGACGCCGTTATTATTCATTGTCGACAATCATCAAAGCCTGAACCGGTAACATACATTTGCTTCAGGTTTGACCTCATATCGCTCACTTGGATTCCAGAAGGCAGAAAACTCAGGAATAGATAAACATACGCCAACTGTACGCACTTAATATCATCCCAAAGAGCAACATGCCATTCATAAAGTCGACGCGGCGTCACCTCAAATCCCTCTTTCTTTCCACCGCCCTGCCCAGTGTCGTTGTAAGCACGCCTTCCTCGGGGGTGTTAATTTCTTCAGCTCTAACAGGTACCCTCAGGGGAGTGGCACAAGAAAAAGCCGTAGCGTCATCGGCAAACAGAGGAATAATGCGCAGCCGGACGGTGACTATTTTGGCTCTGATATACGTGGTTTATTTGCTAAACTGACTCGGACTACCAGGTACACGTCTAGCATGCAGAACGCCGAAGATCGTATGTTCCTCTTCTTGTTCCGTATACTGACCCTGAAGACCTCTTTGAATTCTAGATCCCGAATTCCCAAGGCACGAATACTACTAGGATGGTAGAATCGGTCCGGAACGGATGAGCCACCCTGAGTTACGTTAATTTTCTGCTTATGTGGAATTTCTATCGTCTGGTTAGCGGGACAGCGGAATCAGTACTTCAGGGTAAGTATCATTTTTCAATCAGCTCCCGGGACTGATTTGGTTTTACTTTTTCCCCCTACTGGCGCTCGAATAGCCTTGGTGCCACGGCTTCATACGTGGTTGTCGTTCGTTAATTCTTGACATGGTCGAAAGAAGAGTCGGTGAATGACACCCGGTAATGGCTCTGAGGTGGCCATACAAACGCGTTGAACTAATAATGCGGAGGCTCGCGCTCAAGAAGTTGATCGAGTGGGAAAGGACTTAGAGCTTTAGTCGATATACCAGGCCCATACGTTTGTTAATTCGATATCATCATGACCGCTTCCTTGATGCCGTTAACGACATCCTTCGTTTAACGTAAGGTCTTCTCTCTCATTGAGGGTCCTTGATAAATATTCCTTTGTACACGGAAGAGTACATCAGCTATGTATCAATGGCGTAATGCCCTGTATTCTACGGATCGAATCCACATCGCGGTGTTTACAGATGTTCCGTTCTTGCTTTTTGCACAATGTTAGAGTGCTTTTTTTGAATCATGAATACGTATGGTGAGCATCAAAAATTGAGAACGCATTTACTTTACAGGTGATCAGATTTCTTACGTATGTTTAATCACGCAGAATCAGAAGTGTGCAACTCTGTCTACGATCCGTTTGAGGATCCGTCGGTTCTTCAATGCTACGAGAAGACAAATATATATCGATGGGACGCTACTACTTACAATCGTCAGAGAACCTCTCTTCCTTCGTTAACACGAAAAACAAGGCAACGAAATGGAGAACCGTGATCATCACACCATAAGCATACGTACTTACTATTGGAGTTACTGTGGCTGTACGAGCCGTCGGAATCAACCGGCTCGGAACCCGTTACTTACCATATCCGTAGTTTTCCCTTCTTTACCGTTTACCTCCACGTCGATGTACATAGGCTAAACGAGTTGCTCTTATCGTCCCCCCGTGCTCGAATCTCAACACTTACCTCGGGACGGCTGTCAAACGGGGCAGATCCCCATTGACCTACAGCAGTTGTTAATCGTCGGGATGATCGTGTAAGCACGGGTAGCGAGGATTGATATCTCCATCGAAGGGGTTCCTTTACACGCGTCTAGAAAATATATGGAAGATATTGTCGAATACCACGTCATCACCTCGAAGGAGGGAAAGGACACGGGGAATTGTTGGTTGAAAGGAGAGAAGGATTGCCTTGAGTGCTGCGTTGCGGTTCTCTTGGTACCTTGGTACAATCATACTGTTGATATCACGAGTTATTAGAATAGAAAAGAAGAACAGAGAGTTTTCACTAACAGGTTAATTGAAACGCTGGCAACAGGACGGATTCCATGAAACAAGGGTCGGTTATCTCTTCTCATCCTCTAGGGTTCTAAGAGGGTATTCTCAACCGCCACCTCATGGAATCGAACTGTGATCGTCCCAATAGTGATCGCATAGAATGAGGACTGTTACAGCCGAAGGGGGACAGTTCTACCGGTCTATGTCTCTCTGGACACAGTCAGTCGATCGACGTAGCTGCGGCCACTGGAAAATGACATTGTTTTGGAAGTAAAGAAAACGAAAAGAGCCTCCTGTGAAAGCATTCGGCACGAAGGTCTACGAGGATTAAAAACGAAGGTACGAGAGCTCACCCAAAGTAAATTGCAGAGAGCGAATTCCGTAAGTTGAGAACTGGAACATTGTCTTTGGCGGAAACGCATCCTTCGCAGGAGCGAGCAGACTTTTTGTACAGTTAAGAATCATGGCGCTAGTGTAAGGAGGGAAAATACTCACCATACAGTGTCGTCATGTCTTTCGCTGAACACAGCTGTCATTAGGAGGGAGCTTCAAACGAAAGACTAGCGCTGGAGCTTCTGATCGAGGTTTTCGTGAGTAGTATGACCTCTGCCCCGCTTAGGGTGGTATTAGTATAAGATCTCAGCATAAAAGTGTTAGCCTACGTCAAGAAATGGCTGCACAGGAGCCTGGGCTGAGATCCTAGAGCACATCTTCCTTTTGATCAACCGCTCTGACATTGTTGGGATACGATGCGTTAGCCAGGACAGGTGCTTGGCGTCCAGCTGTTATACTCACGCGTCGAACAGTTGCTATCATGGGGCAAACATCAGTGGGCGCGCTGCAAGGAGTGAAGGATGATACTTTTTACGGCTTTGTATCCCGGGTGGCCTTTCCGTACTGTGTCTGCAATTGGAGGTTCGTTCCTTGGGTGCACGACGTCAAGTCCGACGAAAAGAGCATAGATGGGCGATGCACCATGATTAACCATTTGAGCTGGCTTTCGCGTGCCGGACAGAGAAGATGACGGCATGCCCGATAACATCGGCGACACCATGACAATGTCGGGAGAAATTTGAGGGATGTCCCATGAGAAGGTGAAGTGACGCTGAAGCTAACTTCAGCCTGAGCAAAATCTGTATCCAGTGGCAGACTATCCACTGTTGCCTATCTGCGAGGTCGGAACTACGTGGGCGGATTGGCAGATATCAAAGAGGCGACAACGGGGCGGCCGTCTAGACTCGATGAAGACGGAGAGACCAAGGCGGACGACAATCTTGTGTGTACCAGGTCTCCAGAAATCAGGGCCGTCAAGTTCTCTCCGTGAAATAATTGACATTGAATCACAAAGCTCAGTCGATGAAGACATGACAATTAACGTTGAACGTTGAGCGTCGTACACGTATATGAATCGATCGTCAGCCGATGCCACCGAAGTACATGGAGCTGATGCGAAACAGGGCCGAGAAACTGCGCTAGGCGTTGAACGTTGAACCTTTGAGTATGAGAAGAGCGAAGCTAGCCAAATTGCGATATCGGCAATCAAGAATTGGCCCTTAACGACCTCGGCGCCTCACGTAACTTGCCCAGTTCTCTGAACGACAGAGGAGGTATGATAGGACGCTCGCGGCTGGCAATTTGAGAATGCGCCGCAGGAGTAGGAGCAGTATCTGGTCAGATGTCAGCAACAAGAAACATGGAAAGATAGGCAGTCGCTCACCAGCAAATCTTGTCATATCTCTCTGTTCTGAATACCCAAAATCGGGATTGTTATTCCGTGCGGAAGAACACAACACACATTATGAAGGAGGGTGGGGAAATCGCGCTTATCCAATGCGTCCGTGAGCTTGTGCTTCCGTCGACCACGGCCACTAGACTAGACTCATTCTCGAGCAATATTGCGTGCGACTGTGGGGCGACCTCGTAATATAAGGCGGATAGGACGGACGAGAGGGTGACTAGCCTGGAATGGGACGGATTAAGCTCTGGAGGAGTTCGAAGATGCGTTAAACCTGACGCGACGGGTGACGCGTGGCGAGGCATGGGACGAAAAGAAGAGAGGTCGATCGATAAGACAATGCCGCCGGAGAATTTCTAAATAATCAACCTCAGCAACAGGTTAAGCTAGGTAGGCAACACCCTGAACTCACCAGAATAAACGAAGATTTATCCACGTTTCTATTCCTCGCAACACTCGTTGATACAAAACAAAACCGGGGTGATTGTTCCGTGCTCTCCAGGAGAAGGGACGTTAGCGACCACATCATATCGAGTTAGAAGTGGTCGTGCCGGCCGAGCAAGAAAATGTAGCACTGATACAGACCATACAAGAACGGAGTAGATGGAACTGACGGTGTTAAGGTCGAGTGAGCGAGAGAAGACAAAGCTCGAAAATTGAAATTGAAATTATAAATCGGCAATCAACGCGCCGGGATCGGCCGTAACTGGCACCTGCTCCCACATCACCAGGGCGTCGAACCAAAAGGAACGCAAGTATTGCTTAGCGACCATCGCCCGGACTTGAACCGGGGCCTTTTTGAGACTCAGCTTGCCTACCGTATCATTCCGATTTCAACAGGGCTCGGGAAGGCGAGAATAACCCTAGTTCATAGAATATCCTGGGAAGGACGGACCACCTAAACGAGGTGACATATGTATTTGTTTTCCAAATCGTGACACCTCGCTCTCCTCACCTTTCATCCGAGTTAGGCTCATATGCAAATTTATAGTAAGAATGCAGGCTTGAATAGGGATCCCAAAAAGTTGTGTCTATTCAGAACTAGGGGAATCGCCTGAAGACTGATTCGAACTGTCTCTCGGACTTTATCTTAATCCCTCATCCAAGCGGTAGACGCATCTTATTCTCATTAGGGAGCTCACGAGCGCTGACTAAATGCTATTCTTTATCCAGCCTGAGGCGTAGAATTGGATACCGTCTCCATAATCAAATACACAACTCGTACTTTGCTTCGTGCCCATTTTCATGGTTCAGAAATTGACTCGTTCGTATTCACGAATGAACGAATGAACAGAGAACTGCGTGAATCCTATGAGCCAAAGACAAAACTTTGGTATTATTCATAAACGCCTCCACTCATTGCCAGCAGACGGATTCGAACCATCCCATTTGTAGAATCTACTACTGAGTATTGACGGCAGGCAAACAATCATTCTGCAGCAGGTCTATCTACGTTGCTGTAGATTTGACCATCAGTGATGTGAGATTATACACATCTCAGTACGAAAGAAGGTGTCATTAGCGTATGAAGCTTGAGATCAGAAATTGGTGAAGCAATATGCACTGTCTGTTGAGGGTGCGACGCTAGTAGAGAGCACCTCGTTCCAGCTATAAAGTCCTCTGGAGTTGAATTCTGCTTTGATCATCCACCGACGCGTTAATGTCATGTAATTGTTATCGTATTAGGTAGATTAAATTGAACATAGGCACCAGGAATGCAATCGCCCATCGGAGATTCCCTCCCTACCTTCGCAATAATTTAACGCAGAGATATATCTCTCCTTCATCGACCCCAAAAGGCACCTATCTCTGCCTCCGAGTAGCCACTGCGCGCCCCGATCAACCAAGATTCAACTGTCTGTTACTTCGAATTAGGATGATCCACCATTGATCTACATTAGCCATTCAATTTTGAAAATGGGTGCATAAACCAGGATAGTTTGCTTACCAGAGGACGGTTACCTAAGTGTACACCCGATCCTACAAGAGTCTTCTTGATCTAGAAAATAAGATCGTTCTGTAAAGAAGGGAAAGCGACGAGGAACAATATTCTAACCTTCGGAGAAAAGAGGACAGTCTTTTTATACCGAAAAAAACACCTCCTCAATGTAATACCACTACACGGAATCGAACTGCGAGGTTCCCGACCAATTCTCTCTAAGTGAATTAGGGGGCCAGATCTCCCGTTGATCTACAGTAGCTCCTCAGTCGAAAAAATGTCCGCAGGAAAAGGAGTTTACCGAAGGATGGAAAACCACAGTCGAGGACGGATAACCAAATGGTCCGCGATATACTTGGACTATAAAGCAAAGCCCGCTCTGTAAGCAGGGTGAAACACACGCTTGCAGGACTCACCTCGAAGGATGATGACGCAGGTCTGGGTACGAGGATTTTGTCAACAGATTTGGTGAAGACCTTTCGAGCAAACTAGAGTTATTAGATGATACCGTACGATGAGAACTCTTACCAAGAAACAATCGCATGATACCCGTCCGGGTAGCGGAAGAGGACTCTCTATCGAAGCCACCAACCGTTAGTATACAACGGCGGAAAACAGAGACTTTTTACTCACTACGAGTGAGATCTCAACACCACCCAAATGGAATTGATGTTGAGACCGTCTTTACGAAATTCAATCCTTCTCCGAGTCTAATGATGGTCATCATTAGCGTAGAACAACAAAGCAGCATTAATTTACCTTCACGGATTCATGATACCCTCGTGAACAGGAGGCTGCGGATGTGCAGGTACGGTAATCTTCTGAAGAAGGGTCGGGACCTAACCAGACAGACAGGAAGGATGACGGGCATGATCGCCAATGCCTAATCAAAAGTCAGTAACAAGAAAGGTCGACAGATAAGGTAATAACACCCCAGAACGACACCGGGTTATAACTCTCGGATTCGAAAATTTGTGGATTCAAAATCGGGATAGTTATACGTGAAAGTGCTCGATACATACAATGGACGAGGTCATTGAAAGGTGAAGTTGTCGTCAGTTATTTATTGCTGCACGTATCTAACGAGGTCTTTGGAACCATCAGCAAAATGTTTCAGCGGGACCAGGGTTCGACTGACGTGCCTTGGAGCTCTGAAGGTGCGGCGACAGGTGCTGTAGCGCTGTCGATTAAGAAGCCCGCTGAATTTCAAAAACGGCAATCAAGAATTTTGCCCTTAATGGACACGGTGAGCTCGCATTTGCGTTGACCTCGGCCACTTGATTCGAGCGTTCTCCCAGAACAATATCAAACAAAAGCGTGATTTCATGTTAACTCTCGCTTAGATCACGATAATAGGCATAATGAGCATACGACGGACGAAACAGCGAGTAACCTACCTGACGTAATTGGATGACGGGATGGGACACGCCCTGTGCTTCCAAAAGGTTGAAGGTGCGGTGGACCAGACGGGTCTCAGAGCGGAATCAAGTTGAGAGCGATGTTGAAGCGGTTCGAGAATCACTATCTAATCAACATTAGCAACGAGTTAAGCGATATAGGCAACGACCTGAGCTCACTGGAATGGACTCAATTTTACCCAGTCATGTTGCTCTGCACCCTCACTGCTCTCGTGGATTCGAAAACATGGGTATTCGCTCCGTGCTCTGAAGCAAGAGGTACGCTACGCGCCTACTTTAGCGAAACGGAGAAGGATGGAGATGCCGCTTCTAATCAGCCTCAGTAACGAATCAAGCAGGATATGCAACGAGTTGAGATCACCGGAATGAACGTATCTTTACCCAACCAGGTTCAGCTGCGACCTTGTAGCCCTCGTGGATACCAGGTTGATGGAGAGGTCACTATGCATCGATCATTGACAGGCGACTTTGAAGCAATCGAGCCAGAGGAGTTGGGGGGATACAGAACACATAAGCGACGAGATATGTCCAAGAACGTAGCGCCCATGTTGAGGTCGGCTCACGAGTGAGAGTGAGAGAATAAGCCCGAAATTTGAAATTACAGATATTGGCAACACATCCGGACCGGCCCCTACCGGCCCTTAACTGTACCTACTCTCACGATGCAGAGCATCCACTGGCAATGAAAGGGAGCACCAAAATTAATGTCGAGGTAATTTCCCAGACTTGAACCGGTAAGCTCAGCCTACCCCCGATCCATGATGGCACATATTTACGCTGTCATACAACCTCCAAGTTCAAGTTAAATCTAAGATCCCTACTTCAGAGCCGGAGAAGGTAAGAATCCTAGTCTACGGAACTCAAACTCAACGGACAATTCATGTATCCGCCATCCAGCTGAACTCCCACATGTCTGGCGTTCAAAAAAAAACACCAGATAGCCATCTATCGGCACTAATAATTTGTGAACCAACGGATTCGGACCATTGACAGTGTATTCCTTCTGGCGAGTTACCTCGCCATGACTTCTTGCCTCCTGTCAATACTCAAGATCCTTGTTTCAGCGACCCGGATACGACGGTCAACCCTTCGCACTTAAGGTGAGTATGTGATGCGGAAAGATCAGTTCAGCAGGCACACAAACCCTCAACAAACGCCTGCAAGTTGAACGTATGCAAACGCAGGTCAAAGGACCCACACGCAGAATTCTCCTGGCCCGCTCACTAGCATCGATAGAGGAATTGCACCCCGAGCTAGATAGCATTTCATTCCAAATGCAATGGTGCTTTGTAACTCAAGGATAACCCAGTCGTTAACAGATTATCTGGAACAAGGACGGACTACCTAAATAAGGGGACACGTGTTTATATTTCCGGAATTGTCAAGTATCGCCCTCTCCATCTTCGTTCCCGGTCAAACTCGTGTGCAAAACATTGGTAGGAACGCGCTTGAATAGGGTGGCCAAAAAGTTGTGTCTATTCTGCGGTGATGACATTTGCCTGAAGACGGAGTCGAACCATCGGGTACACCTTCTCTGGTTTTACCCCTCATCCAAGACGTCGACACATCTGATTCTCTCGTGAGCTTGCGAATGCCGGCTGAACCTTATTCTTTATCCAGCCTGTTGAGCAAATCAGAGATATCGCCAGAATTAGTCATTGAACTCGTACTTTGTGTTGCTAGTTCGATGGTCCCGCCGGAAATTAACCCGCCTGTACTATCAATTTATTCGTGAATTAAAAAATACAGGGAAATATTTTAAGGGAGAAAACGAGAGCACTGCATGAAGACTATGAGCGGAAGAAAAAATCCATCGAATATGAGAATCAATTACCGGCAGGCGGATTCGAACCATCCCACTTGTCGAAACGTTCCCACTAATCAATGACGGGAGCTGCAGAAGAATATCACATTGCTAATCCAACCAGACTTCGCTTCGGTTGCCTCCTGGATAATGGAGAAGCAAAGAATAGGCTTAGCTATCGGTGGATGAGTCCCTCCAAAACGCCAGTTGCATGGGTAGTGCAATTCCTAGAAAATCATTTCAACCATAACAAGAGTAAACGGGGCTGCTCAACGTAGTAAAAAAAACCTCCCATTCAACGAGATTATAATCCACATATCAGGGTGAGTCGAAACGTCCCCTTGATAGAATTGTATCACTGATCGATGGACGACGGGCTTTCGTAGCATACCTGTAAAATCAATCAACTCGTGTCTCACAGGGAGAATTTGACAATGATCAAGAAGCAAAGTTGAAGACGATACCACCACGCAACGTCAATGCTTCTACTCGGATATCTCTTCAGCGGAACGGCCGTTATCTGCGGAGTATTCTCCTGCGCGTAGTTAGCATAAGGATGCACTGAAAAGGTACTCTACGTGGACACGCACGGAAGCATCGAGGAGGGTACAAAGGTTTCGTTGCTGGAAAGAATTAGTAAGACTAACCGGGAGAATTTACCAGTACCATACACGATAAGGCGGGTTGTAGTGCCAAGGTATGGAAAAGGGTTGCTGGGCCCGTTAGTTGAATAAAGCCAGAAATGAGAGAGAAAATGACTTACTTGGCCTGATAGCCGCGTCGTGTTACCTGGAGGCTGAGCCGGACGGCTATTAGATGAAGATGATAGGCCGTCAAACTCTGTGCGCAGAATATGGCATTCTTGAGACACAATTTGTCTATCCTGTAACCAAGCTATCTTTGGCAAGGAGACAGGAGCATGACCACCCAGCTCTTTTAATTTTCGCGAATCGACAAGAGCACACTTTGAGTGGGGGATCTTCTAAAAGGGACGAATGCGACGGTACCTTGATTTGTGGTATCACCGGTGTTCGTTCAGAGTCTACTGGAGCCGTAAGATAGATGAGTAACAGTGTGCGCCACGCATTTGAGCATATCGCAAACGGAACTGGCATAAGAGCACAACCAACGGGTACTGATATTATTATAAAAGGCATGTCGGCGATCATTGGAAAGAAGCCGGAAGGCAAGCCCGAGGGAACGAGACAGGGCCTGATACGTCGTTAGTTGCATATGGTCAAGAAATGTCATAGGATCTTCGCCTAGAAGAGTATGCGTGGTCGAAGGCCGCCCCCTGCCCCGTCGCTCAACCAAAATATATACTGACCGGATCCGTTCTTCCGAAAACCGAGCCCGTTTCTCAGACTTCGTTCCTCAAACTCACCGTAATCGGCATTGAAAAATATGCTCTTATGAAACTTTGGCATGGTTAATGAGTGGATTCGAACCACCGTACCCTTCGATTTTACCCTTGACCTAAGGGGTTGCCATATCTTCCAGATAAAACGAAATTTTATAAATCAACAGTTAGGCTCGGCTTTTATTGCTGCAAAGAAGCCTTATGTACATATCAAATTCCCATTTGCTTGCTATGAATTCCCCGAACTATTGTTTCGCTCTCCCACAAACAGTACAGAAACAGTGAGTTTCACGCGACTGTGCTTA